>NC_083287.1:41694541-42011977 GCF_963506605.1 Zootoca vivipara | reverse complement strand
AGGTAATTAATAAATCCATTAAACAGCCATGGCCCCAGTCTCAATCCCCGGGGAAACAATTAGTAACTTCTCCCATCTTTCCTCTAACAAGGCTTTTAAAACACTCCATTGGCCTAAACTACTTAGAAGTGAGTGTGAGTTTTTATTGCCCTCAACTTACCTATGTGGAAGGGGGACAGGAGGCAGGGCTGCTTTTAATCAATTTTATAGATCTTTGTTGCATTGCATTTTATATTATTGTAGTATTTTAAGCTACACGAGTTTTCAAGGTTTTTCTTGGAGCAGGGAAGAAAGGCAAGAATTCAATAAAGCGTAGAACCCACTAGGACAAAGAAATCCTGGCATAGGTACTAAAGGATTTTTGTTTTGTTTGGGTACAAGGTGTTAGTGTTATGGAAAAACAAAGAACATCATCTAGAATATAACAAGAGCACTGAATCAGACAAAAGGTCCATTTAGTCCAGCATTATGTGGCTAACCAGATCCCTAAAGGAAGCCTACAAGCAGGATCTGAGCTGTCTCCACCCCACCCCACCCCACCCCCTGTGATTTCCAGCAACTGGTATTCAGAGGCATACTGCCTCTAACACTGGAGGTGGAACATAGCCATTGTGGCTAGGAGCAATTTTTATCCTTATCCTCTTCCTTCCCTGGAGGTTCACGAATATTCAGGAACCCAGGAAACATATTTCCATATTTCCATAATGTACAAGGACTGGGGCCCAAAGAATAGAACAAGTAGTTTCACATGCACAGGGGACTTTGGGTTTGTATTTCTTAAAACAAACTGGATTTGAAATTAAGCTGATTTAGTGGTGTGATATGGGATCTATTAAGCAAAGAAAAAGGTCCCACTTGATCTGTTTCTATTGACTGTCTAGAATGTCTTTTCTGTACTCTCTGTACATTGCATTTTCTTAGCATGGGAGTGTAAGCTTGCTTCTTACATTTTTATTCTGGATTGTTTGGGAACATTGCCATAACATTTGCTCCCCTCTCCTCCAACTAACTTTGGGCATGTCTATCCTTTTGTAATGCTGCTGCTATAAAGCAGCAAATGAATACGTACCTGGGAGCAAGTCCATTTGCATGCAGTGGGACTTAGGCATTGCTCTTAATGTCATTGCTCCATTTCTATGGCTAGACATTCTTACTGAGCAAATAATACTTAACACAAAGGTGTATTATGGCTTAGGCCAAAATTTGCATGTCATACTAAGCCAAATTATGACTTAGTGCAAATGTGTGGTTTGCAGGCTCCTGGAGAGAAATTTCCCCTGTTGCTCTATTGCGGTGCTGACCATGTTTGGCTTGGCTTGTTGTCCAAACCCAGACTCAGGTTTAGCTTTCCCAGGCAAACCACATTCTGTAAACTATAGAATAAATTGTTGTTAGGCTGGAAAGAGAAGGATTTGATGTTTGGTTATCATGGGAAGTCAGCTATCTTCTGCTGGTTGAGATTATGGAGATCTCACTCACTTTCACACACTGATGCTGTTTCTGTCTAATAACAACAGGGAACATTATTCATTACTAGAAAAAGTATTGACCACTCTCATTCCACAGAAATTGTTTAGAGGATACCTCTTAGAAGGCACATTCTAGCCCTCCTAGAAAGAAAGTTGTGAGAGACTGACTTGTATTTTAAAATGAAAGCATAGTGTCCGGGGCATGTACCCAAGGCACCACTGGATGACATCATGGCTTCCATGGGCACCAGGTTGCTGTCCATGGGTGTAGCCAGGATTTATTTTAGGGGAGGGCAGGACTTCTGTTAGGAGATGCAATTGGTCAGTTAAGTATTTTTATTTATTTACTTGATTTAGGGGGGCAGCTGCCCCCCCCGGCTATGCCCATGTTGCCGTCCCCTATCCTAATGCAATTTTTCTGTGAACTTGGGCATTGCATTTTAGCCTTGGGAATTCCAGTTGTCCTTTGATAATCTTAAAATTAATATGGTCCATTAATTTGTTACCAGGAAAGTCACTGCCTGTCCAGCATTATCATCTATTGGAGCCTTGGACTGCTGTTGATTTGTGATTCCCTTCAGTAGATGGCTATAACTTAACCTGAGCATGTTAACTTAATGAGTGTTTAATTAAAACCCACCAGTAAAACTGCAAAGATGCAGACAGTCTTCAGCTCCCATTAGGGTGCTGTGCCTAGCAATCAGAGCAGAAAAAATAGTGGAAGTCTTTAGTGAGATTTCAAGAAGTTGTTTGCCAGAAATTGATTCACTGAATGACCTGTGAAGGATCTAATGCAGGCGTCCTGTGGAGTTAACACTCTGATTTTAAAGATGCATATCTGCCACCAGAACCCCTTTGCACAGACAAAAGGGAGTTTATATACATAATTGTGTCAATTTTGTCATATTGGAACTGAATGCTTGATTTGTAGTATTGCTGTGAATATTTTGTGTGTGCTAAGCAGCTCTGTGATTGGCAACTAAGATGGTTATATGCCTATGGCATGGTGTCAATAGGACTACCTAGGTCAGACTTCCCAAAGCTGGTGACCTCCACCGCAAACCTGAAGCAAACACATGCACAGGGCAGTTTTGATCCCAGTAACAAGGGTAACTTGAAATAGTTTGAAAGAGGGGTGGTGATTTGGGAAAGGCGGCGAGGCTGCAGCATCTCGGAACACTAAACTCAGAACTCCAGTGGTGTATCTGTTATACGTTAAAAGATGATGTGAACAGAGAATGGCCAAGAATCTAAGACAGAGGTCAGCAACCTAAGGCCCATGGGCCGGAATCAGCCCATGAGGGTCACTTAACTGGCCCATGAGCCGGCCCTGAACTGAGCTGATCGCTTGTCAAGTCCCTGCGCGCTGTGCTAAAATGGCACAGTGCGGTGCCGAAACTCTCTTTTGCGGCTCTGGAAATTGCTTCTGTACATGCACAGACGCCGAAAATCGCTTCTGCGCAGGCGTGATTTTCAGCATCTGGGCATGCAAATAAGCGATTTCCAGCACCGCAGACATGCACAGACGCAATTTCCGGTGTCACGCTGGGCTGGCCCACGGAGGATTTCCGCAGGAGTGATCCGGCCCATTCCCAGTAAGCCTTGCCGACCCCTGATCTAAGACAATCCTACTGGATCAGGCCAATGGCCTATTTAGTCCAGCATCCTGTGCTCATAGTGGCTGATCAGAATTATTGCTCTGTGGCATGTGCTAGGTTCAGGTTTGAGGTGGCTCTGAGCAAAGTACATCCTCAGATTTCTCTGTTGGTGACCTGTGGTGGTCTTAACCTGGAAGTAGTGTCTGACAGCAGCACTCTAAGTGGTGCCAAATGATGGTGGAGGAGGGTGCAGTTTTAATTTATCACAATGCCCTGGAGCAACACTATGTTGGGGGATTGGGGGGAACAAAAGTGGCAGCTTGACTCAGTTGTTGGTGTTGCTTAGG
Source organism: Zootoca vivipara (assembly GCF_963506605.1). Classification (NCBI taxonomy): domain Eukaryota; kingdom Metazoa; phylum Chordata; class Lepidosauria; order Squamata; family Lacertidae; genus Zootoca; species Zootoca vivipara. The sequence continues at coordinate 42,008,563 of NC_083287.1, read as the reverse complement.
GCACAGGGCCAGGGAAAGCACTGAGGAGGAGGAGGGGCAAGGAAGGTGCGGTCCCTTTCAGAGTTCTAGGCCCCAGCAGGTGCCCAAGGATACTGGGAGCTCACACTAACCAAGTTTCCTGAGTGTGCCACACAGCTCTACCAATTTTATGTTTCAGTTGCAGCACTGCTCCCAGTCAGAAATGTGGTCTCCCAAGCCCATATGCCCATGTGGAAAGAAGTGCCTGCACAGTGCTCTGGATCTCAGAGACTGATATTGAGGAATGTATTGTAATTTTGTAAATGTACCTTTGACTCAGTGGGGGAAAGAAAAAGCTAAATTATAAAACCAGCAGCTGTAGGCTTCTTCACTAGGGCAGCTATGGGGACTGGAGGTATAAACCCTGAAGGCTAACTCATTATTTCAAGGTGTAAGATTTATGTGTTTGGCCTTGGAGTTCCTGGATTCATATCCTGGTGTGGTGTTGGGTAGGATGGCAGCTGCCAGGTTTGCAAGGATTTAAATGTTGTAATGTTTCTCTCTTGCTTTACATTCCAGAGATAATTAAAGCCTTCACCTGCGAAGGCCTGTTAGCGTGCAACAACTGGGAGCGAAAGAGTACAGAACAGAAGACGGGTTTTTCCATTCTGCATCGAGCAGACTGAGATGCGATTAACTTAGCAAAATGAGTGGAAATGAAAACTAAATTGGATTTTAAAGATTCTTTCAGTTTTAATAATAGAGCAGAGTGTTAGTGACACAGGAAGGGAAAATGGTTTTTAAAATGGTGAGTGTTATTTTTATCTTGCCACTTTGCCCTTTTTAAAATTGCAGAGTTGCAGGAAATTTAGAATTATGGCAGACCTACCAGGGTTTTGACCCGTCCAGGATACCAGAATCCTGACATTATTAAAACATATTTATTTTGTGTTTAATTATGTTTTAATTAGAAATGCTATTAATTTCCTAATGACATCACCAATGACTCTATTGCAGGGATTTAAAAAATGAGAAGTGATTTTTGAAAAATACGGAAAGGCCATTTAAGTAAGGTCATTTTCAAGTGACAGAAAACAGAACACAAAGACTTCTAGCTTACGTCTAGGTTTACACAGGGGAACAGAATGAAACATGTTTTTCTGAAGTTAAGAAGAAGAGAATTGTTGCACTATGACAGAGGTTTTCAAGTTAAGGAACAAAGGAGTGCTTCGCTTAAAAAAAGGAAAAAATAAGAATGAAAGCCAGTGTATGGAACCATTTGAAAGTTGCACTAGGGGTGCATTTCGCTTTCAAAATCCTAACATATTTTGTATTCACAAATAATAGGCCATGAATGAATTGGGGTAATTTTAACTTTGTTCTTTGAGGAGGCAACGTAAATTGCACGTTTTCTGCTTTATATCCATAAATGAGCATCGGTTTCTGTATAATTCCTTCTCTTGCGTTGTCTCCGTGTGCCTAGAAAGGTCATAAAAGCCATCTATTATGCATCTGTCTCAGTGCTTCAGACTTATACAGGTGATCTCTTTGAGTTTTGTTTCCCTCTCTGTAGGGATAATCTTTGTGTCCCAATGACATATGTTCAGTGTGGCTTGGTTTTGCCATATATTTTTTTAATCACTAACTTAAATAAATGCTTTTGTTTGTTTTTACTGAATAACTTGTACCCGTTGGACTAGAATGATAGATACATACATACATACATACATAGACAGGTTCTACATTAGTGCAAGCAGGTGAACTCAAAAGTGTTCTATTTATAGAAGGGCTAATGGATGTGTTTATCTTGACCTACTTTTTTCAGAGTATTTCACTAAGAATGTACCTCAGTTGTGTGAATTCAGGGCTGCCAACAGATTCCTTGTCTCCATGGCTTACTTTCCTCTTTTATAAAGATTCAGTAATGTTATGCACTACAGAGTATGCTTTCCTAGTTGTTTCTCAGGTGCCTCATCCGTTTTCTGCACGCTTTTGCCTTGCGTTCACTTGCAGTGAATAGGAAGTGTGGCATTCCCAAAAGGAGAAAGTTGTGCCTAGATTCAGAAGCAGCTGTGGGGTGGAGCCACAATGCTAGCTTCCCAGCAGCAGCAGGAACAGTGTCACTGCCAATACTGGAAGGGGGAGCTGTGTCTACCAAGGCTCATGTGGTGAGGTGAGGCAGTCACATCCGGTTGCAGATCCAGCTGCATCTGCCACACCTGGTGGCGATGAGTGGTGGCAGAGGAGGCAACTGGGCACAGAGAAGCAACAAAGCATCCTGGGTTGGCTCTGGTGGCCATTCATCAGCAGAGCCAATTTGGTGCACCCATACCATCCCAACCTCCCCAGTGCCCTGCCCCTCTGTTCTGGTAAGCAGCAGCGACTATCCTGCACCTATCAAACAACTTATGACAAGATTCCACTTCACAGCAGTGTACTTATTTACATGGTACTGTCTTCTAACCTTGGAATAGCAGTAGCTGCTTAAACAAGCAAGAAACAGATGGATAAGACAGGATCCAAAGAGCCTGTTCACACATTACTTGCAAGTTGTAGAAATCACACTATTCACTTTTCCTCTTCTTATGGTAGTATTGCCTGGTTTTCAGGAGCTCAATGAGGGCTTTAGGATGGGCTGCTGCAACTCATATGGCTGCTGTGGGGAAATTGTTCTGCAGTGGCTTCCATGATGTGAAATTCATACACGATGTGAAGTTCATACAGTCCCAAGTGCTGCATTGTATATAGTACTAGCTGGCCTTGGCGTGTGTTGCTGTGACTCATCCATGTGATTCCTCCCACCCTGTGCTGATCCATGGCGTATCATACTCCCTCTTCCCCCCACCCCCAGCTCATCCCTGTGACTGGCCCCACCATGTCCTGACCTATCCTGTCCCCTCCTCCCCCCAACCCCCACCGAGGCGAGTCAGTACCTCCATTTGGCCTAGTCTGTAAAGGCTTCGGCCTAGTATGTAAACGGGAGCCAAGGTGCTGTTGCGAGGGAAGATTTTATAGGTGCATTACCAGTGTAGCCGCCACTAGACGGCGCTGGTTTGCAACCTGGTTCTTTTCCCAGCATGCATTTTCATCTGAGTGGTGTGTTTTGAAACACAGGGTTTTGGGGTTTTTACCTGGCACAGGTGTGACATCTGTCTTTGAAAATGGTACTCTCATATTCGCATGCGGCATTGTGTCAAAATTTAAACACAATCGGTCAAGCGGTTTTGGTGAAACATGGATACTAATGGACATGGCCAGTTTATATTTTTATATATATACTGTACATATCTAGAAGCTAACCAAAGCTCAGGCCTGGTTTCAGTGGTGGAGAGTATGGGCTTGAGATCTAAATTGTTCAAAGAAGCAGAGCAAAAAGCCATTTTGATTCCTTTTTTCTCTGTCACTGCTGAGGAAGAAACTTGGAAAACATAACATCTCAGGAGAATTTAGTACTTTAGCTACATACATGGGGCGTAAATGAATGATAAATTGCAGTGTAACTAGATACTGCCCCCATATATATTTAACCATTTGTCCCATGGTAATAGCAAAACTTAATTTATTGACCCTCCAACAATTATTTTGCAGGCATTAATTTTAATAATTTCCAGATGTTAGTATACAAATGTGTACACCAGGAATGTGCTATATAAGCTGTTACTTCAGGACAAAGTGACCTGAGGCCACTGCTGGAAGGTTTCATTCTCTTTTTAAGCACTGTGTGTGTGTGTGTGTGTGTATGTGTGTGTGTAAGAGAGAGAGAGAGAGATGTGGTTAGAAGTGTGTTTGCTTTGCATATTCCAGTTTAACATGCACAATGTTTGTGTTCCAAAGAAAAAATCTAGAGAGGCAAACTACTTACTTTATTTATTTCTTTAACTTTATTTTTTGGATTAAATTAAATTCTTTTCATCAAAAGATTCCAGAACATTGCACAAAAGTGTGGATAAATAGTATCTATACCAAGAGTGCCAGTGTGGTGTAGTGGTTAAGAGCAGTGTACTCGTAATCTGGTGAACCGGGTTCGCTTCCCCGCTCCTCCACATGCAGCTGCTGGGTGACCTTGGGCTAGTCACACTTCTGTGAAGTCTCTCAGTCTCACTCACCTCACAGAGTGTTTGTTGTGGGAGAGGAAGGGAAAGGAGAATGTTAGCCGCTTTGAGAATCCTTAGGGTAGTGATAAAGTGGGATATCAAATCCAAACTACTCCTCCTCCTCCTCCTCCTCCTCCTCCTCCTCCTCCTCTTCAATAACAACACAGAAGTACAATTTAAAATCAACAAATCAATATAACAAAATACAAGACAAAATTAAAACCCCTCAAAGCTTAAACGAAAATTAAACACAATTCCAACAAAACCAGCCTTGCAGTTTCTATTTAGGAAATTATGTAAATAAAATATTTCTTTAAATGTTTATTTATAAATAAAATTAGTTATTAATACTGTGCTGCAACGGCATAAAATATGTGCATGAAATAATAAAATGGTATTTTCTTTAATTTCTGAATTGTTCATATTCTTAGAAAGAATTTTGCATTGTAAGTATGTTGTATGTATGTTGTAGAAAATGCTACAGTGCCTGCATTAATTAGTACATCAAAGCAATCCTCATCAATTGCTTTTCATATGACTTTCCTTTCTCCCCTTACCAGTAGATGTCACTTTTGGGACTGTGAAATCTATTTTGTTGATAAGGCATGTAAACCCACACTTTTAAATGATTGTTTTACAGCTGTGGATTCATCTGTAAGTGAGCTGTAATGATGATTACTCCCCCTCCCCTAGTTTTGTCTCAACAGAATAACAAGCAGTGTGTGTAATCTTAAAATTGATCAATATTTTCTGCAAACCATGAATTCTATCAGGTGCCTGGAAGAAGGAAGATAGAGTTTATTTTGTTGTTGTTGTTGTTGTTGTTGTTGTTGTTGTTGTTGTTGTGTAGTCATTTAGTCGTGTCCGACTCTTTGTGACCCCATGGACCAGAGCACGCCAGGCACTCCTGGAATATATTTTTTAGGATAAATCATCCCTTAAGCACACTGAATTTGAAAAAAAGTATTTTTTTAAACTGAATACTTGGTAAATACATCCCAATTATTTTAAAGAAGCAGCAGGGAATAGTCTGGGTTTAGTCTGCAGAGAACATTACAGCTGTAGAACATCTTCAAGGTCTTCTGACTTCAGTTTTTTTTAAACTGGTAGGGTGGATCTCACTATGGAACTGAAGGCAGTTAGGAAGCACTGTTGAATTCCTCAGTGCTGAACTGCAGCTCAGTGGCAGATTATCTGTTTTGCATGCAGAAGGTCTCTCTTTAAATCCCTGCCAAAAACAATCACACACTGTATAGAACCAGTACAAAATATAGATGATAGAAAAGCAACATGGAGCTGATGCACATGGTGTGTGAGCATTGCCACCCACCCCTCTTTGGAAAAAAGTGGCACTTCTTTGCCCTCCAAGACACCCTGGCTTGTGGTTAACATGCCTTCCTGTTTGCTTCCCAGTCCTCTCTTCCCTGCATTTCTCTCTCTGAATGACCCTGCTGTACCTAATTATTTTTGAGCACAAGATTTGTATTTCCTGATGCAGAACTTGTTTTATATACAGAGCCTTGAGAGTCGCTGACTGTGGCTGGCTTGAAGTGAGCTTTATTTTGCAAGATCTGAAGAGCAGTCCCGTGGAGCTCATTATGTGAGTTTCACTACACAATAGCACTTGGTAAAAAATATTCTAGATAATTCACGTTCGGTGTGTTCCTTCTGCAAGGTCTAATGCCAAGCCAATAAGCCAACTGTCTTTTGTTACTTGGAATACACCCAAGCCTTCACATATGTATTCCAGATCTTGTGTTTGTGGGGCTTTCTCCTGTATGTTGAAAGGAAAGTGCTTCCCCGCCTTTTGTTTTCTTTTTCTTAAATCAAGCTCTACTCTGCTCTGATTAAAAACATGTATTTTTCTTGTTTGCTTTGTTCATAAGGAGTGTGGAACAGTTTCCTATTTCCATTCCATCTTGCGTAAGCTTTGTGATTATAGCCTTGCATGAGGTTCTCTGTGAATATATGTGTAGAAGTTCATCTTAGGAGTTGGCTCCTATTCACTATTGGATGTATTGCTAATACAATGGGAAACCATCTAATCAGTAGAACAATTATTGTTATTTACTACTTATTACTATTACTACAAATTTTACATCTCACTTTTCCTCCAAGGAGCATATGGCGTACATAGGTCTCCCCCTCCCATTTTATTTTCACAACATCTCTATGGGGTAGGTTAGGCTGAGAGGCAGTGACTTGCTTAAGGTCACCCAGTGAGCTTCATGGCAGAGTGAAGATTTGATTCCTCTTAATAGGCATCCCGAAACCTTCTTATTAAAATAAGGGGGAATTACAGAAAATACAAACGAAATTAAAAAGGGGTACCCCGCAATCAAAATGGCGCTCCCACCAAAACAAGATGGTGCTCCCGCCAAAGTTAGCTGGGTGACGACCTCCCCTACTCGAAAATAAGGTACAAAAAGGTGATCGCGTTCATGGCCCCAGGAAATTCCTCACCTGCCTCTTAAGCAGAACAGTTGCAAAAAACAATTCACTCAGAGATGGAACTCTCCGTGATGCCCAAAAAACCATCGGCTGCCCTATAAAATTTCCAAGCCCCAAAGCTGCAGCCGGGACCAAGAAGGAAAAGGTACTGTGCAAAAGCCCACTGGCAATTAAGCAGGCAGTGGCAAGCTCCACAGAAGCCCCCTGGGGCGAAAGCCCCTCTGGGGGGAATAGAAAGGCAAGGAAATCAAGGGAATTAACCAATGAGGGAAGAATAACTACCGGGATAATCAAAGGGGAATAAAGGAAAAAGATCACCAGCAGGCCCGGCTCTAGGGGTAGTCCCGGTGGTGTAGGGCGCCGGGCCGGCAGGCGTGCGCTGCGCCTGCCCACTAGGGCGGGGGCGCCGGAGTGATCTCTGCGCCACGGCGCCAGGTTGCCCAACCTGCTTGAGACGGCCCTGATCACCAGGATGATCCGTCGACGGTAAAAAGGCTCTCTCAGTTGCACAGAGGACACGCTGTTTCTGTTCCAAATACACACATCGAAAGATGAAGCTCTGGGTCACGTGCATGGGTATATATAGGTCCTTCCATGTATTTGGACTGCGCCCCATTGGCCAGATTGAACCCAACATCGAGGGACCTACCAACAGGTGTTGTGGATAACCAGTCTTACCCACCCGCAACACAGGTGGTCAGTCTCCAGGTCTCACCGCAACACATGCCCTCTTTGAGGGAGGACCTGATTTCATGGAAGGACAATCAGAAGTGAAAGGTGGAATATTGCTCGCTGCTTCTCCTCTGCAAACACCTTTCACTCCTAGGCTGTCTTCACCCTCCTTTTTTTAACTAGGCAGTGTCAAGGAACTGCAGTAAGTGAACCTGGAAGGGCATTTGCAGAGGAGAATAAATTAATGTGGGAAATGTTAAGCATTCCCCTGTGAATGAATTTTATCATGGGTTGGGGAGCATACCTTTGCTGAAAGAACTTAGAATTCTTCCCTTCCAATGACTTGTTTATTAGCATTCTATGACCTTAAGTAATTTTGCCATTTTTATAAGAAAGTAACTGTATGAAAACTGACATAAAAAGTGTGACAATTGTGAATCTTTTCCTAATGGGTGAGGCTTCCTACCCCCCCACCCCGCCCCAGTTCTCATTGTCTCCTTCTTTTCTCAGCTATCTGTTTCTTTTCTGGTTTTGTTTTAGTTTCTTTTAGCTCCTCGGATCCTTCTCTTGATTGCCTACCCTTTAGTCCTTGTCTGCTGTCTCTTAGTTTCCCAAACTCCAGGGCCATTTTCTCATCCAACTTCTTCATGTCTAAGTACCACTTCAATCTCTAGCATTATGTGTTGAACAGGGGGGTTTCCTGACCAGAGTGGGAAAGGGGAGATATACACGCCTACCCACACACCATTAAAGGCAGTTGTATCATCTTTGACGTCTCTGATAATGGTGGCACACTATTATTATTATTATTATTATTATTATTATTATTATTATTATTGCAAACATTCTTTATTATTATTATTATTATTATTATTATTATTATTATTATTTAAAAAAACATAAAGGGTTGTTGTGAGGGACAGGGGATATCGCGAAGTCCCTCCCCTCCTGAGTTCAAGCCCGTCCCCGAGCAAAGGGGAAAGCAGGGAGAGTTCCGATTCCAGTGGGGAAGCAGGAAGTCGTGTCCGAGGCTCAGGCAAGGTAGAGGAGCCAGGGTCCCAGGTGGGACAGGAAGGGGCAAGTAAGGGGGGAAGACCCATCCCCCCAACTCCAGAATTACGCAGGAAGAGGAGGGGCAAGAGGATGGGTCTGCCAAAGCTTTTGTGTTGGAGAAAGACGCGCCAAAAGCCATTAGGAGGTTCTGAAACCGACTGACAACATCGCTCCGTGTAAATAGCAATGACTTGAGCACTGTAAATACGCAGCACCAATAAAAGAATAAAATGCAGAGCTGCGTAGCGTCGTTACTCTGAAGTAGTCCACTCCGGCCACTGTGACAGCAACCTCCTAATCATTTTTGGGCTACTTTGGAGTTGCCGGGATGAGCGTGTCAGAGGCGGAGAAGTGGCGGCAGATCGCTGAGCAAGCCCAGCTAGAACTGCAACAGCTGTCGCTGCAGGCGCAGGGAGAATTGAAGGCAGCTAAAGAGGAGACTAAGAAGGTCCAGGACGACCGGCTACAACTTGCGGAACAGGTGAGAGAGCTCCAGGAAAAAGAGCAGCATTTAAGGGCGGTGGCGGTAGACCTCCAAAACAAGCTGGATGCAGAGAAAAACAAGGCGGGAGGGGCACCCCAAGTCCAAGTGCTGCCAGGAAGGAGAGCCGGGACCCTAGTAAGCAAGTTCAATGGAGACCCGAAGGAGTTTCAGGGCTTTGAGACTGAGATTGTGTATGCTCTTGAGCTGCACCACGATGAGTTCCCTGATGATGAGCACAGAGTAGCGTTTATTGTGGAGCACCTTACAGGGGCGGCCAGGGAGTGGCTAAGACCGTTAATTGCAACAAGGAATCCTTGCATGAAGAATGTCAAACTATTTCTAGAAGGTTTGAAAACGATGTATTCGTCCGATAGTCATATGGACCAGACTAAGGAGGAACTTCATAATTTACGCCAAGGAAATATGACAGTTCGCGCGTATTGGGCGAAATTCACCATGCTGGTGCACAGATTGGGGTGGGATCTGGAGTCTGCCCCAATGCAAGCGGCGTTTTACTTGGGGTTGCATGAGGAGGTGAAGGATGAGCTCTCGAGAGGTCCAAAGCCCAGTAATATGGATCAACTGAGCAAAGCGGCTCTGGCGGTGGGGGTGAGGCAGGAATCCAGATGGAGCGACAAGCAAGCAACGCGCGCAAAGCGGGCTTGGTTCCCACGGTCGCAGGAGAAGCCACTCCCTCAACAACCCTTTCAAGCCACGCCTGGGGCCAGTCAGGACCAGGAACCCATGCAGATTGATAGCGCGCGCGCGCGGGCTTTTCAAACCCCAGCGGCGCCAAGACGCAAGGAGGGAAGGGGTGGGAATTGCTTTCTCTGCAACTCCCCCCAGCATCTCGTCAGAGACTGCCCACATCGCAGGGAGTGGCAAGGAAAGGCGGGAACGGTTGTGCCCTCCCCCACTGACGCAGCACCACAGCAGGGAAACGGGAAAGCCTGGCTGCAGGAGACAAGGGGCGGCAGCCAGGCACAGTCAGCAGACAACAGCCCCAGCCCACCCACCCGCACAGAGAGGAGCAGAGCCAGCCCACCCCTCCCAGAGCAGGAGTGGTTCTAGAAGTGACGCTCACGCTCCCAAATGGCTATCCATTGACGGTCCTCGCCCTAATTGACAGTGGTGCCTCAGCCAACTTCTTCTCGAGAAACTTTGCAGAAGAGCACCAGATCCAGCTTCTGCAGCTGGATTTTCCTCTGCACGTGGCAACCATTGACGGCAGAGAGCTGCTGGGAGGGGCCATCACTCATCAAACCCCCCCCATGAGAATGACGGTTGGAAGGCACTCAGAGACACTGGCATTCAACGTCACCACCATCTCAGACCCCCCAATCGTTTTGGGCATGAGCTGGCTGGCGCGCCACGACCCCTCCATAAGTTGGCATCAGAGATGCATCACTTTTGGATCGGACTTTTGCCTGGAACATTGCATGCAGCACCAACCAGGGGAGGGGCCTCCGATAGCCACGGTGGCCACCATGCACGTCAAAGGGGGTGAGGCGATACCCAAACCATACTGGGACCTGCAGGAGGTCTTCAGTGAAGCGGAGTCCGACCACCTGCCCCCACACAGGCCTTTTGACTGCCAGATCAACCTGGTGCCTGGGGCAACTATACCCCCAGCCAAGCTGTACGCCATGTCAGACCAGGAACTGGAGGATCTGCGCGCTTTTATCGACAAGAACCTCAAGCGGGGGTTCATCAGAGGAAGCAAGGCAGCAGGGGGCAGCCCGGTCTTCTGGGTGGACAAGAAAGACACGCAACAGCGCCGTCTTGTGGTGGATTTTAGACGGCTGAATTCGGTGACAGAGCCAGTGGCTTTCCCCATGCCCAGAGTGGATGATCTCCTGACAGCGGCACGCAGAGGCAAGATTTTCACCAAGCTAGACCTGAGGGGGGCGTACAACTTGATCAGGATCCGGGAAGGCGATGAGTGGAAAACCACGATGTTCACGCCTCTGGGCTCTTTTGAATATCTGGTGATGCCCTTCGGGTTGCAAGGGGGCTCAGCATGCTTCCAGGCCTTCATGCACCACGTCCTGGGGTCCCTACTCTTCAGGAAATGCTTGGTCTTTCTGGATGACATCCTTATTTACTCCAACGACCCGGTGCAGCACGTGAAGGACGTCAGGGAGGTGTTACAGCGCCTGAAGGAGAACCACCTGTATGTGAAGCTGGAGAAGTGCAAGTTTCACACCAAGGAGGTGGACTTCCTGGGCTACAAGCTGTCAGACAAGGGGCTGGCAATGGACAAGGACAAGGTGCAGACCATCCTGGACTGGCACAGCCCCAGGACGCGCAAAGATGCCCAACGCCTACTAGGCTTTGCCAACTTCTACAGGAAGTTCATCAAGAACTTCTCTCGAGTTACGGCTCCCATCACTGACTGCCTGAGAGGCAAGCAGAAGTTCAGGTGGACACCAGAGGCGCAAGCAGCGTTCGAAAGCCTCAAGAGGGTGTTCGCCTCAGACCAGAACCTGTTCCACGTGGTTCAGGACGCGCCCCTACGCATTGAAACAGATGCTTCTGATAAGGCTGTGGGCGCCATTTTGTTGCAACTGGACGCCAACAGAGAGTGGAGACCCTGTGCCTTCTTCTCCAGGAAGTTGACCCAGCCCGAGCGAAACTACACAGTTTTTGATCGGGAACTTCTTGCGATCCACGCGGCGTTCCAGCACTGGAGACACTTCCTGGTGGGCGCCAAGCACCCCATCCAGGTGTGCACAGACCACAAGAACCTGGAGTTCTGGAGAACTGCCAGGGTGCTCAACCAGCGGCAGATACGGTGGGCGGAGTTCTTCTCGAACTTCAACTTCTCCATACACTACATCCCAGGAGAGCAGAATGTCAGGGCGGATGCCCTCTCCCGCAAGCCAGAGTACATGGAGGAGGAGGCGCCACCAGCCCCAAGGCACATTTTCCCCCCGTCGGCATGGTCCTGCGGAGCAGCAGTGGTGAGCGAGGCAGAACTCACAGCACTGACGGCAGCGGATGAATTTGCCAACCGCATCTTCAGAGAACTGAGAGGGGGGAGGGAGCAGGCAAAAGACTTTGCAGAACGCAGAGGGCTGCTTTTCTACAAGGGTGCGCTGTACCTACCCACCACCCAGCTTCGACGTACGGTCCTCAAGCAGATGCACGACAACCCTACAGCGGGGCATTTTGGAAGGGACAAGACCACTCACCTAGTCATGAGACACTTCTGGTGGCCAGGGGTGAGGGAAGATGTTCGAGACTATGTAAGGGGCTGTACCACCTGCCAGCGGGCGAAGGTGGTCAGAGCAGCGCCACCAGGGTTGCTGGAGCCCTTAGCCACACCACACAGGCCGTGGGAAGTGGTGTCCATGGACTTCATCACAGATCTGCCTTCGTCCAGGGGTAAGACTGCAGTGTTGGTGGTGGTGGACCTCATGTCCAAAATGTGTCACTTTATACCGTGTGCCAGGGCAGTCTCGGCAGAAGAGACAGCCAAACTGTTTGTTGATCACATTTTCAGACTGCATGGATTACCTTTAAGGGTTATTTCGGATCGTGGCCGCCAATTTGTTTCCAGGTTCTGGCGGCGGCTCATGAACCTCCTGCAGGTGGAGGTCAGCTTGTCGACGGCTAGACACCCGCAGACCAACGGACAAGCGGAGAGGGTCAACGCCATTCTGCAGCAGTACCTGAGATGCTACGTCAGCCAGCGGCAAACGGACTGGGTGGATCGCTTGCCGCTAGCAGAATTTGCCTACAACAATGCAGTGCACGTCTCCACAGGGGTGTCGCCCTTTAAGGCCAATTACGGGCGCGACCTCAGATCTTTCCCAGAGAGGGAGAGGGAGGAGGAGGAGGAGGGCCCACAGGCTGAGGATTGGGCAGAGGAACTGGAGACGGTGCACCAGCAGCTCAGAGAACACTTGGAGAGGGCCAAGGAAGCGTACAAAAAGGGGGCAGATCGCCACAGGCGACAAGGGGAGGTCATCAGGGTGGGGGACAAGGTGTGGTTGTCCTCGGAGGGCCTTCCCACCAGAGGGAGGTGCAAAAAGCTGGCACCCAAATGGCTGGGCCCCTTCACGGTCACGCAACAGGTCAACCCGGTGGCATACAGGCTGGCACTGCCAGAGGACATGAGGGTGCATCCAGTGTTTCATAGATCGCTGCTGTCGCCGTACAGGGAAAGCAGCAGGCTCAGAGACAGCGAACAAACCCCCGAGGGAGGGGGGGAGAGGGAAAGCAGGGAGCAACTCAATGAGGCCACGGCCATCCTGGATTCAAGGTGGGGGGTGGGGGGCCTGGAGTACCTCATGGCATGGGAGGATGCTCCACCGTCCCAGAATGAATGGGTCCCCGCCACTCAGATACAGGAGGAATTCTTGGTGGAAGAATTTCACGCCCTCTTTCCCCACAGACCCAAGCCCTGGCACATGGAAAGGGAGGGGGAGGAGGAGGAGGCACGGGAGAACAGCTCACCATGGCGCTGGGAAGCGGAGTTTGAGGAACCAGAGGATGAGGTATGGGTGTCGCCAAGATCCACCCAGTCAGAGGAAGGAGCAGATTGGCAAAACATTTTTACCCCCACCAGCTCTGACGCCACGGACTTTTTGGGATTCCCGTCCTCCCAGGCGGAAGGGGGGGGCTCGCAGGACTGGGGGGAGGTGTTCACACCAACGGGCTCGGAGAGCACCGAGTTTTTAGGCTTCCAGTCGTCACCGACACATGGGGGGGGCCTGGGGAGGGGTGAAGGAGAGCTTGGGAGGGGGGTGGATGTGAGGGACAGGGGATATCGCGAAGTCCCTCCCCTCCTGAGTTCAAGCCCGTCCCCGAGCAAAGGGGAAAGCAGGGAGAGTTCCGATTCCAGTGGGGAAGCAGGAAGTCGTGTCCGAGGCTCAGGCAAGGTAGAGGAGCCAGGGTCCCAGGTGGGACAGGAAGGGGCAAGTAAGGGGGGAAGACCCATCCCCCCAACTCCAGAATTACGCAGGAAGAGGAGGGGCAAGAGGATGGGTCTGCCAAAGCTTTTGTGTTGGAGAAAGACGCGCCAAAAGCCATTAGGAGGTTCTGAAACCGACTGACAACATCGCTCCGTGTAAATAGCAATGACTTGAGCACTGTAAATACGCAGCACCAATAAAAGAATAAAATGCAGAGCTGCGTAGCGTCGTTACTCTGAAGTAGTCCACTCCGGCCACTGTGACAGTTGTCTTCCAAGGCAAATGGCACTCTAGGAAAGGCCTCAATGTTTATACAGGTCATTATCAGAGAAAGCTATTCCTTGCCTCTGTTAGCTCTTCTCCCTACTAAGATCAATGCAGTAGCTGCCTCCTGGGCTGAAAGGCAACAGCCCTGTCTTTCATACTGTGGAATTGTGCAGTGGTATCTGCTGTTTGGCAGAATTTCAATGAGGCAAGGCAACCTTAGCCATCATGTAACTCACTCAGGCTCACCGTCCCTCTGCTAAGTTTGAACTACACGTAAGAGCTTGTTTCACTTGAGACCCCTTCCACTGTGTGGTGTTGCATATCTAAACAGCGAGACACCCCCCCACACACACACCTGAATGAATGATCCTGATATAATTCTCTGGGCTCTGAGTGATCTTGTCTTTGTTATTTCACTCTGCGTCTCATTTCACACTTTTATTTGTGGTGTTGGAGAGAACAGTGCCTTTCCAGGTAACTGAAAAATGCTAGCAAAAGGGCATGAGTGTGAGGTAGGAATGGGTGAAGTAGTTGTAGACTGCAAAACCCCTCCACAAAATAAACAAATAAAAGAATTGTAGACAGCAAACTTACTTGTGGTCCGTGCTTGGAACATTTTCCGCTGGTACATTTTCCTTTTGAAAAAAATCCTATTTTCCCTGAATGCATTGTTTCATAAAATTAATTAGCAACATAAAATTGATTAGTAACATAAGGGGCACAATACCAATCAAAATTGACAACTTCACAGTTGTAATTCATTTTCTCACCAAGTGACTATCCCTAGGAAGCATGTACTGTATTCATATATAATAAATGGGAATGAGACCTCCAACAAAACATTGTTGTGTAGAGTCCTTATCTTAACAACAACAACAACAACAACAACAACAACAACTTTTTATTTGTATTCCTCCCTCCCCAGCCAAAGCCGGTCTCAGAGCGGCTAACAACAGGTAAAAATAGCGCAGTGTACATAAAATTGCACAGTCAATTAATTAAAATACATTCTAGAATCAATTCAGAATCAAATTAATGGCAACCATTGGGTTAGAGTTCTATGAAGAGGGTCAGACTGTGCCTTGGCCAAAGGCCTGGCGGAACAGCTTTGTCTTGCAGGCCCTGTGGAAAGATGTCAAGTCCCGCAGGGCCCTAGTCTCTTGTGACAGAGCATTCCACCAGATCGGGGCCATGGCCGAAAAAGCCCTGGCTCTGGTCGAGGCCAGTCTAACCTCCCTGTGGCCTGGGATCTCCAAGATGTTTTTATTTGAAGAGGTCCTCCGTGGGAAATACCAGGAGAGGCAGACCCTCTTAATGGAGCCAGCCAGCCATGCCCTCTTCCAGGATATTCTCTGGACTGACCCTACCATTAGGTTGTCGCTGGCCTTTCTGTCACACTCACATTCTGCCAGTATGCCAGAGACAGCACTACAGCAGAAGCCCGTGACCGAGTGAGCAGGCAGAGGGACAGCAAAGCCAGCATAGGCCATACACTACAGCAGGCATCATGTATGTTGCATGAGTTGCTCTGCTTGCATGACACACTGGCACGACTACTGCTGCATTGCAGCATTTGATTGGATGGGCAGTGAGCAAAGTGAGCGCAGTCAATGGCAGCAAGCTGTTGGGGAAAAGGGATTGCTGCGTGTGCCATGCAAGCTGCTCTGCATTCCCTAAACTAGTCAGCTGCCCTCTGAAGTAGTGGAAGTTGTGATCCAAATGGCAGTGGGATCCAGCTGCTTATCTGTCTGGCTTCCATATGTGGAGTTAGTCTTTCATTTTAGGCAGCAAAATGTCTAGGGCTAAAGATTATAATTTTCCTCCGGGAAGCTATGATATAAGTTTAATCAAGTAAATCTCAGTGTTAGAATGTTCATAGATATTTAATAGAATCAATCATTGCTTAGCCCAGTGGTTCCCAACAGGTGGTCCGCGGACCCCCAGGGGTCCGCGAGCTATGCCAGAGGGGTCCGCAAGATGCTATTAGAATAAAAAATATATTAAATATATTTTGCATGATAACAGATTTTTTGTTTTGGCCGCTTCCTGCATGAGCAGAGTCTAGCGCAAAACTAGAATTAGATAGAGGCAGTAGTTCTGCTGTATGCCATTAGGTGGCGCTTTACAAACACTATTGTTTTGCAAAGAGGCAGTGCACACATTCTACTAATGCTCACCTCCCCAAGATGCTTTGCGTGCGTCTGCTTCATTTGTGCTACTGCGCAGGTACCCCTCCCTCCTCCCTGGCGCGCGCTGCCTCTTTGCAAGACAGTAGTGTTTGCAAACAAAGCGTTGTTTTTCGCGGAAGCTACAGTTCGCGTAGTTAAAAATGGACCGTTGGTTAAAAAGTGGTTCGTTAAAACGACAAAGGCCTACAGATGAAGAGGAAGATAATGCATTTGATGTTCAAGCAAGTAAGTCAGTGACTCTCGAACCGATCTTGTCAGTGTCCATTGAACCTAAATTGTAACTGTAAAAAACGTATAAATATAAAATATAAAAAGACTCTTAATTTGGCTCTCACTTTTTAATTTTAGGATTAGGAATTAATGGGGGTCCTTGTCACAATAGCGGCTCGATGAGGGGTCCTCGAGAAATTTTTGTTGGGAACCCCTGGCTTAGCCAATGGGGAAGAGAGGTTACATACAAGAACCAGGTGTTTTTTTTAGTCTACTATGCTGTTAACATATGACTCTGAAATTATATTGAAAATTCTGTATCCTTGCAAAAACGTTGGTACAGTAGTTACTAATAATATGTAATGCAGTACATGCTCCTATGAAAATGTAAATTTGTACATACTTTTATGAAAACTATAACTGTACCAAATGTGTTGCTTAAAATTGCTGTATCATTGATTCTGGAACTTTCTCAAACCCCTAAATAAAGTATAGCATTTTCTAATTTTACCTCAGTAACAGGTGGGGTTTTTAATTTAAGAAGAAACCCAAGGCAATAATTGCAGATACTTTCGAAGCTAGATACTTTTTTTAGCAAATGAGAATTCAAAGTTACTTCCCTCTGCAGGTGTCCAAATTACTCTACATTTGGTTCTATGTGAAAGAAAGTCTATGTTACATGGGAAATAAAAGAGTAGCTGATTACGGCAATATTAAAGTTTTTTGTGATTTTTTTTTAAAGACACATCTGTTGATTATAGCATCATGATACCAGTGCTCTAGTGAAGTTTACAAGCTTCTTTTACTCTTAAGTATCATAATTGAGAGACAAATATTAAGTCTCACAAGATTACCAGACTCAACTTCCAAACACTATTCTGTTTCCTTAGAGCTGTAAAACTTCAGGGAAAACGGGTCCCCAAACACCACCATCACCAGCTCCAACTTATGGCTTCATGGAAGACAGGACATTTTTCAAATGTCCAAATATATATTGTACATCCTCTTAAATAAGTGTGTGTAATTTTTTTTAATCCAGCCTTATTAATATAGGTTAGAATTCTGCTGAAACAGCAGAGGGAAAGAAAATCAATGTAGATAAAAATAAAACCCTGTTAATTAATTTAAAAACAAACTACATTAACTGCAGCAGGGAACAACATAGCTGCAACATTAAAATCAAGGCACTTCCCAGAAGACCTGTTAAAATGGAGGTCCCTTTACAAATCTTCCTTGTGCAGAAGCTGGACTCTTCATCAATTGTTCATAGATCTACTAGTCTAGATCTAGATGCCGTGAGAAAAATGGACTTCTGTTAAATGTTCTCTCTCTCTCTTACTCTCATTTTTGGGAATCCTGGTAAAACAGAAGCCTCATGGGTGGGTGGTTCTCAGGTTCAGGAAATTGGAAGCTTGCCTGTTCTTGATGGGTTTGTACTGTCCCTGAAGGAACGAGTCTATAGCCTGGGGTTACTCCTAGATCCATCACTATCACCGGAGGCAAAGGTGTCCTTAGTGGCCTTCAGTGCTTTTCTTAAAGTTTCAGTTATATGTGTTCCTGGACAATGATAGCTTGGCCACAGTGGGGCAAGCCTTCGTAACATCTTGTTGAACTATTGCAGTGCACTCTGCATGGGCCTATCCTCATGATGAATTCGGAAACTGCAACTAGCATGGAATACTGCTGCCCGACTTCTTTACTCCCATGAACACGGCATGTGACTTCTCTATTCCCGTACTTTTATTTTAATATCATCTCTCCACAGGATAACCAGTGTTGTGCAGTGGTTGCAGTGCTAAAGTAGGACTTGGAAGGCCAAGGTTTATATCTCCACCCAGCCGTGAAGTTCACTGCATGCATGACCTTGGACCATTCACTGTTAGTTAGCCTGACCCTACATCACAGGGTTCTTGTGATTATAAATTTGGGAGGGGGAGAACCATGTCTGTCGCTTGGAGCTCTTTGGAAGAAAGGTGGGGTATAGATGAAATAAATAATACATACATACATACATACATACATACATACATACATACATACATACACATTTTAGTGTCTCAAGTCATTCTAGCAGCACCCTTAAAAATCCGTCACTGAAGGTGAGAAGCCACTCCAGAGTAGTGTTCCATGAGATGTGAGGGACGTGCTGTTTGAAGGGAAAACTATCTGCTTTCCCATAGATAAGCAGGTATCTTTGGATCACAGCCATCTCCTTTGTATTCATAGGGAAGAGAGTATATAGCCTGCACTGGTGAGGTTTTGTCTAGTATCCTTAAATATTTATGTTTTTCAGTTATGCTCCGTGGAGCAAATTTTAACTCTCACATGCTAAAATCAATACATCTGAAATCACTTATGATTGCTAACATGTTGCTGGAAGACTCAACTCTTTATATATTTGAACACCTTTAAAATAAACAAATAACACCCACATCTTATTTGGAGTTTGTGTTTATGTTCCTAATGCAGTCTTAAGCAAGTTCAAGATGCTGGTTAACCTTTGAAATGTATTACTTGCCTGGTGCTTAAGAGAGATAGATGACTAAGAAGTGCATATTAGAGCCTCTCAAAACACAGGATCATCAATCTTCAAGGAGCTTCGTCTCACGCAGGGAGCTTCCATCCAGCGCGTGCACAAAGCATCTACAACTCAGAGAAAAAGCTTGGTGCATCCAGCTCCTTATTTTTGCAGACTCTCAGAGGAAATGTCAATTGGACATTACCAGCTGCCTCTGCCTTGCTTTAATATCTCTTCAATAATTTAATATATTGTCTGACTCTCTCTGCGCTGAACTCATAACCCTTCACCCACCACTTATTATTTTGCTGATTGATGCCTCAGTGTGTAGAATCTAAAATCTGCACTCTGAAATCTGCTGGCTACATTACAATAGTTTTGTTGTGTCTGTGTGTTTGTACATGGGAGGAATGAAAGAAACACAAATGTCTGTGAAAGTTGCAGAGCTAACAATGCTTCGGCTCCTCCTCTTCCAATGAAAAGTCCCATAAATGGATGAACTAGTAGCTACTGCATGCATAGTTTTCAGATTTAAATGGAGTATGTATATGAAGCAACAGTTTAAATTTCCATTAAGGTAAACCACTTAATAACCTTTAAAAAAAATTGTTTTTTTTAGAATCCAGAAACACTTCTGGAAATTGCTTAATTTCTCTTCCTGTTGCTCCAGAGTTTAATGGAAACCCTTTAAGCAAATTCGTATTTATGTTGGGGCACAGCAGCCACAGTGTGTTGGCTATGGAAGATGTGCCTTTGTGGTAACTGTAAATTGGTAGTTTACAGACCACTCAAACAAACTTCGTCAAGAGAGTTGGACTTCTCCTGCATTGTGTTCTGCAGAGTAGTTATTCAGCAAGCAGCAAATTCTGTAGGATTTCTTCAATGAACCCGAAGCATGGGCATTTGTATTGGGGGCATGCAGAGAGACTTAAAAACACAGGCTGCAAATATAGGTTTTTGATGAGTCTCTTGTTTGTGGTAGTTTCAGTCTTTCCCTCCATGCTTATGAGCAAGGGAATGAGAATCTAGGCCTGTGTGGGGAACCTTTGAACCTTCAGATGTTGTTGGACTTCCACCAGCCCCAGGCAATATGATCAGTTGTGATGGGAGTTGTGGTCCAGCAACATTTGAAAGGGCCCCTTCACCAGCCCACTGTAGGAAAACCAGAATGTGTGCAATCAGTATATAGGCAACAACTGATTAATGGACTAAACATGTCACTAAAAGCATAGAATGGGGGCAGAACGGAAAGGTGCAGGGCACACTTATACATGTTCTGCCAACGTGTTTGGGGCCAGGAATGGAACCCCTACACAAAATGGTCATTGGCTGTAGTTTACCTTCTGCTGGCCCTTACTCCCCTGCTATACATTTTAACACATTGAACATATCAGTCCTCAAAACTGTTTATTACAAATGACTATTGAAGTCATCTACAAAAAATCTGGCCATTATCCAGAAATGCCCTATTTGCCTAGTACCATCATGAGCATTTATAACCATCTCCTTTGTTTCTGATCTTTCTGTATTTTTATCAGTGTGAGGGGTCTACATGTGTATGGGGCATGCGGAGAAATCTCAGGGTTGTGTGCTTTCTTCACTATGTGCAGAACATGCAGTGTGTGTGTGTGTGTGTGTGTGTGTGTGTGTGTGTGTGTTGTTTTAGGTTGTTCTTGTTGCGTGTAGAGGTCCCCAAAACACCTCCCAATAAATCACACTTCACACAGAAGTTTCAGTTTAAGGTTTTAGGCATAATTTTGGCCACAACTTTATTTAAAATACAAAATGTGAGTGGTTGCTTAGGCATTGGTTATGACTATCTGACATCCACCCGCCTGCGGAAGTCAGGGTGAGGAAAACAAATTGAGGAGAGAATGGAGACAGGGGTCAGAGCTCCCAGGGGCTCTTCCATGGCCCTAGCACCTTGTAGGGGGTACGGACGAAAGCAGCATTGGAGGGACCGGCACAGCCAATCCTGATCCTTCCACCAACCAATTTATTAACCAATGCCTAACCGCAACTGTCACAGGCGCGGTAGCGGCTACTCTAGAGTAACGACTCCTCAAAGCGTTGCCTTTTCATGCTTTTATTCAGTGCTGATTATTTACAGTGCAGAACAGTGCTATGTACATGTTGTCAGTTAGGGGTCAGAACCTCCGAATGGAGATTCATAGAATCATAGAAGAGTTGGAAGAGACCACGAGGGCCATCCAGTCCAACCCCCTGCCAAGCACCATCAAAGCATTCTTGACATATGGCTGTCAAGCCTCTGCTTAAAGACCTCCAAAGAAGGAGACTCCACCACACTCCTTGGTAGCAAATTCCACTGCCGAACAGCTCTTACTGTCAGGAAGCTCTTCCTAATGTTTAGGTGGAATCTTCTTTCTTGAAGTTTTAATCCATTGCTCCGTGTCCGCTTCTCTGGAGCAGCAGAAAACAATCCTTCTCCTTCCTCCATATTACATCCTTTCATATATTTGAACATGGCTATCATATCACCCCTTAACCTTCTCTTCTCCAGGCTAAACATACCCAGCTCCCTAAGCCGTTCCTCATAAGGCATCGTTTCCAGGCCTTTGACCATTTTGGTTGCCCTCTTCTGGACACGTTCCAGCTTGTCAGTATCCTTCTTGAACTGTGGTGCCCAGAACTGGACACAGTACTCCAGGTGAGGTCTGACCAGAGCAGAATACAGTGGTACTATTACTTCCCTAGATCTAGATGCTATACTCCTATTGATGCAGCCCAGAATTGCATTGGCTTTTTTAGCTGCTGCATCACACTGCTGACTCATGTCAAGTCTGTGGTCTACCAAGACTCCTAGATCCTTTTCACATGTACTGCTCTCAAGCTAGGTGTCACCCATCCTGTATTTGTGCTTTTCATTTTTTTTGCCCAAGTGTAGTACCTTACATTTCTCCTTGTTAAAATTCATCTTGTTTGCTTTGGCCCAGTTGTCTAATCTGTTAAGGTCATTTTGAAGTGTGATCCTGTCCTCTGGGGTATTAGCCACCGCTCCCAATTTGGTGTCATCTGCAAACTTGCTCAGGATGCCCTCAAGCCCATCATCCAAGTCATTGATAAAGATGTTGAATAAGACTGGGCCCAAGACAGAACCCTGTGGCACCCCACTAGTCACTACTCTCCAGGATGAGGAGGAGCCATTGATGAGCACCCTTTGGGTTCGGTCAGTCAGCCAGTTACAAATCCACTGAATGGTAGCATTGTCTAGCCTGCATTTTACCAGCTTCTTTACATTCGCGCGTTTTCTTCCAGCAAAGTAGTCTAGGGATACTGAATCTCCGCCCCCGTCGTTTCCTGCGCAATTCCGGGGTCGGCGGGATCGGCCTTCTTCCTTTGCCTCCCGCTTCCCTTCCCACACTAGGCATAGGCTCCGCTACCTTGCCTGAGCCTCGGTCACCACTTCCTGAGTCGCCGCTGGAGATATCCCCCTCCCCGCTCTCGGTAGCGCTGGGAGACGAGCTGGTACTTAAGATGGGAGGGACCTGCCTGTAGCTTCTGTCCCTCACAGCAACCTTACAAGTTGTGACGCGAAAACCAAGTGGCACCAGCCAATCAGCCAAATGGAAAAATTCCTACCAGGCCCATGCCCCAAAAGCAGACGACCCCATGACAGGCATAGCAAGGTCAAATGCAACAGCCTAAATAAAAGGAGGGTGGGCGGGTGATCTGAAGCTTGCAACGAAAGAGAAAGCCCACTGCGAGCCTTGAATATAAAGCATACTTGAACATAAACCTTTATTCATTACTGCTGAATACAAATAGTTATATCAAACTAATTTTGATATGTTTTGTGGGATGGGGTGAGGAAGGAATTTTGGAATAAATTTTGATATCCAAAGGTATATATTCAGTAATTCAAATGCTTATGTGGTACTGTCACTTCTGTTCTGACCAGGATGAAGATGGAACAGAAGAGGAAAATAGCAGAGTTGAACCAGTCGGGCATGCAGATGCTGGCTTGGAGAATGCTGGCAACTATTCTTTAGAGTAAGTTTATTAACAGAATTGCATGTTTAATTATAATACCAAATATATATATATACAGTAGCAACACTTAAACTGCTACACTTAAATTATATTGTTGTTCAAATGCACTCTATACATTTTGAACAGTATCATACCACTTTTTAACAGTCATGGGTTCCCCAAAAGAATTCTGGGAACTGTAATTTGTTATGGGTAGTGAGGGTTGTTAGGAGACCCCCCCCCCAATTCTCTTCACGGAGCTGCAATCCCCAGAGTTCTCAGGGAAGGTGGATTGACTTTTAAACCAATCTGGGGAATTGTAGCTCTGGGAGAGGAATAGGGCATCTTATAACAACTCCTAGCACCCTTAACAAACTACAGTTCCCAGGAACTTTGGGGCTGGGGGAGAGTAACAACATTTAATAAAGACTTTCACAACATTTAATAAAGGCCTGAATTTATAAGATGCCAGTACAGGTGGCGACCATTTTTCATCCATTCAATTGATGTGTGACCGCCAACGTGCAAGTTGTTTTTGACCTGAGAGTGGGCACAAACAGGGAGTTGCCTGTATTCATTCATTTTTTGTAGCACAAGACCTCTAAGCCTAAAAGCCCTGGGTAGATTTAGAGCATCACTAAGCACACTGGATTTCTTTAAAAATCGGGGAGCATTGGCCAAAAAGAAAAGCCATTTTGTGAAGAAAACTGTATTGTTACCTTCACTAAGAGTTATGTGTAAGATTGATATAGAGTCTTTATTAATATAACCAATTTTTATGTGGGAAGAATCTGTTAAAAGATATGCATCATTATCTTTGGATGTGCCCATTTTTACTATGGCAAGAGAATATTGGCTTATTCAAGCTACGCAGAAAGAGAGAGAGAGAGAGAGATCACGATCACTCAACAAGTAATGAAAAATCAATTTGGCTGTTCTCTTGAATTTTTCCCTGCTATGTTGCTTCCACTTATATTGCCTGGTATTCACGAAGTTGCATTATAAAATGCAGAAAACTCCCATGTTCATTCCCCAGTTCAGGGTGGGAAAGACTCCTGTCTGAAACCGTGTGGAGCTTCTATCAGTTCCTGTAGACTGTATTGAGTTGGATGTGACTCTGTATAAGGCTTCCTGTCCTAGCCCAGTGAAATTTGTGTCTTTAGAACAGCTGACCCTCACCCCCTAAATTTCCTCCTACTCTGACATGTCATAAGCTGCTTTGGAAATCCTTCTTGGTTTCAAAAACAGTTTCCTATTAGACATTATCCTAGTGATGGGGCTGTTATTCAAGTGAAACATGTATTAAACACTCTTGGACTCTTAGATCATTCAGAATGTGATATTGGGTATAGATTCTTTTTTTTACATTTGTTAATTGTTCTATTTAATGGAATATAGTATTGCTACTCTCTTAGAACAACTCTGTTACAAATAAAATATAAATTATAAAGACAATTTCATAGAAAATCAAAGTAATTAACATGTTTCCATTTCCAGTATCTGGTTTAAATATCCTACATGAAATGGTATAACCAGAGAGCTGTTCTCATTTAGTCAGTAGACCCAAATTTGCCTGTTTTGTTGGGTGAGGAATGCTTTGCTAATTTGACACCCCTTTCTGAGTAGCTGGCTTCATGGCTGACAAAAGCTTTTGAAACTCAGGTCTCATGGGTCTAAATGAATAATATGATAGCATATAATCAATTAGTTGTTGAAACATGACATCAGGATTTCATCACATTTCAGAAAACCAGTGTAGCCAATAAGATTCCATATAGCCGCCGTCGCTGCTGCTGCTGCTGCTGCTGCTATTACAATTTATTATCCACCTGTCACTCCAGAGTCCTAGGGCAGGTTACAAAAATTAAAACACAATATTGAAAAGAGTTTCAAATAACAAAATTACAGAAACAAGGTGGATCTCAAGTGTCAAAAACTGTATAATGAAGGTACCAGACACACCTCTGTGGCGAGTTCCACAACTTAAAATGAAAATGACATTTCATCATTGCACATGTAGGACAAATGAGGCATACAAGCATATAATGAAAATAAACATTTCAAAAGGAAATATTGAAAGTAATCTAAAAAATTGGGAAGGAAAGTGAAAGCATTTTTAAAACATCACCACCACACACCCCTTATGTTATATTTTAATTATGGAAATATTTGTAGACTCCACTCTTTAAAAAATACATGAATGTGGTGTATAGCCTACAAAATTTACAATATAGACATTAAGAATGTCAGTAAAAACATTAGTAAAAACATACATGAATACTTGTTAGCATTGCAAAGGCCAGTCTAAATAACATAGGGTTTGGGAAACATCTAAAAGAAGGCAGGAATGACACATGCCGGATCTCAACTGGCAGGGAGTTCCAAAGGGCAGGGCCTGTATTTGTTACTTGATGACGAATCATGATTTGATGAAAGGCATATGTGAATTACAAAGATACTAGGTGGTGTGTCTCACAAAACAAAATATGTCCATAAATAATTATTGGTTTGAGACCATCAAAACAGAAACTGAAGTTTGCAGTTGAATCTGCAAGCTACAGTTTATGCTGATTCTAGTTTGCTGTAACTTCTAAATTCACTGAGAATTGACAAACCATAGTTAGAGCCATTGTTCTACCTCAAGGGGCTGGCTGTACCATGGGGAGAGTAGTGAACTCAGGAAGTTGAGTGCTGAGCAGACAGGAAACGAAAGCCACTCTAAAGTATGGTTTGTGTGTTCTGTGTGTTTAAATCATGTCATGAGTTTTTAACTATGGTTAGCATAAACCATGTTTTTCACTCTGTCTGAATGCTTTTACTGTCAGTGTTAGTGCTTATCCAAAATGGAAGAAGAGTAGAAGAGTTTGGATTTGATATCCCGCTTTATCACTACCCGAAGGAGTCTCAAAGCGGCTAACAATCTCCTTTCCCCTCCTCCCCCACAACAGACACCCTGTGAGGTGGGTGGGGCTGAGAGACTTCACAGAAGTGTGACTAGCCCAAGGTCACCCAGCAGCTGCATGTGGAGGAGTGGAGACACGAACCCGGTTCCCCAGATTACGAGTCTACTGCTCTTAACCACTACACCACACTGGCTCTCTGTCAATGCTATTGAATATATCCACCCGACCCCTTAGCCTGTATTAGAATATATATTTTGAAAATATATTCATATATGTGGCATTTTCAAATTATTAAAAATAATAGATTGTATTTTATGGGGAGGGGGAATTGCATTTGAACTGTTTGCTTTCATACAATACAATTATTAGAAATAATAGATTGTATTTTTATGGGGAGAGGGAATTGCATTTGAACTGTCTGTTTTCATACAATACAATGGCTTCACTCTCAATCCATACAAAAGCCAATCTGAACCCCCACCTGTCATTGTTGAACATAATACAATTCATATAATGGATTAAGCTTAACCAAAACATTAGTTCACGTTTCATTTGATTTATTAACTGAATTATTTTTGATGATTGATCTCCTTTCATGCCATCAGATTAATACTGAGGTATGTAACATTCAGTGCTCCTATCATCACTGCCAGTTCTCAAATATATTTGTGTGTGTGTGTGTGTATGTGTGTGTTTGTTCGTTTGTGTTTGTGTCTGTGTGTATGTGTGTGGTCTTTCTTTTGGTTCATTTACGCTACATGTTCATGTTCCCTCATTCATCATTGTCTCACAGTGATATGGTAAAGCTCGTTGAAGTCTCCAATGACGGCGGCCCTTTGGGGATCCATGTAGTACCTTTCAGTGCCCGAGGCGGAAGGTAATGTATTGTGTAGGTTTTTAATTGAATCATAGCCTCCTATATTTTCGCTTCCACTTTTATCTTATGTGTAGCCACCTATGGAGGGGCAAGGGTGTCTGTTTGAAATAAAGCATGATCTTTTCAGAAGAAAATCTTGCTGACTCTCAAGCCATAAGAAAACCTGCCTGTAAGTTTAACTGCACTGGCCAAGGTGAGGATGACAGAAACTGCTTCCTAATTTATAACATAAATTATTTTCTGTCCTAATGTGCAGCTGAATTGCAAGGATGTGAATTATTTCCATCAGGGTAGTCATAAAAGTTTCTTCTTGCCTTTTACCTTGGTTTAATATTAGAAATGTACTTCATGCAGCATTTATCCCTGGCTGCTTAGCCCATCATTTACCACACGGGCAGCATCCAAAACCACAAAGACACACTTCTGGGTGTACATTTCCCCCCCCACTCAGACTTGAAAGGAGTAAAATTTATAGTGGCGGTGGTGTTAAATAAAGCCAGCGGCATGAAGTATAGCATGGTTTTTGATCTGCTGCTGAACACAAGTGTGTCTTGTATTGCATTGCATGTAAAAAGGAAAAGGAAAGGGGGGGGAAGGGAAAAAAGATAACTATCTATAAGTTCTGAGTAATAGAGATAAAATGAGTACCATGCAGATGATATGGCCATTTTCCGATCTTCATCTGTAAAGAGAACACTCAGAATAATAATGCTCACTTTATTGAGGCAGAGTTTTAGTGTTTAGGGTCTTTGATTGAATCAAAAATTAAAGTGGAAAATTAAATGACCTTTAAAGCAATTATGATTCTGTGCCACGATTTAAAGCTTTGTGGTGTAAAAGAAAATCCTGGCAATTCCTCGAAGACATAAGTAGGACTTCAGGAGGTGGGGTGGGGAAGAGAAAGAGATTACCTTTATCTTGGGAGAGTAATTGCATTCACATTTTCTGCTCTCTTTGGTGAGAAAGGACCAAACATGCATTTTATAAATGTAATCTTGGATTATATATTGAAGGGGTATTGTGTTTTGACAAGTCCACCTATCCATCAGCAATTTCACTTTAAATTGATTAAAAGCAAATGTCACTGTATATCAAATATATCTTATCAACTGCTTTTCATACTTGATAAATAGGGGAGTTCTCTCTCTCCCTGTCCTCAAGAATGATGAATGTGGTATAGAAATCATTCATTCCTGAGTATTTTTTTTTAAGTTAATGGCTGACTAGGTACAATGGCATGTGGTGCTGTGACAAAGTAATAATTTTCTTACAGCAGCCTTCCCTGGGGACTTGGGAGGTAAGACTAAATGCTGCTATAAGACTGTCCCTCTTGTGAATGATCTGGTATTCATTTAGCTATGTATTCCAGGTACAAGTGGTAGTTGCTGCTGCTGAATGACAGTCCCTGCTCCCAAAGATAATAAACCATGATGTGTTATGCTTTAATGTTGCTTGGCTGTAAAGAAAAAAGTAAGGCTTAGCTAAAGCATTGCATTTCTTCATCAATAGTCTGCCACCTCCCAAATCAAAACAAAGAAACAAAAAACAAAAATCTGATGAAAGTGTGAATTCATTGAGTTGTATCCAGATTAGAAGGCAACTTGCAGAATTTTCTCTTCCCCTTTGTCCCTCTGTAGTTCCTGTCCCCGTCAGATAGTGAGTGCAGATAGTGAGTGCAGATAGTGAGTCAGATAGTGAGTGCAGTGTTGTGCTTGGCTGCCACAGAAAGAGGCTGGGGGCATACAAAACCGGGCAAAGGAATCTTCACAAGTCTTAGTTGGGAATCTGAGAGAATTTACAGAGGCAAACTTACCCCTCTGTAGCAAAGGTACAGCTCTCTTCACTACAGAAAGGATCACTGGGGCAAGGGAATTGGGCTAGGCAGATAGGGGCAATAGCAAACTCCCTCCATTTCCTCACGTGACTCTGATTTTGAAAGTAGCTTAGTAACAAGTGATGTCTCAAGCCAACTTCTGTTAAGAGTCAAATTAAATTAAAACCATGATGTTAACGGGGGGACGGGGACGGGATGACTTGCACCTTAAACAAAAGACGCGTGTAAGGAAGCTTCTTTTGCTGTGCTAAGTAGATCATCCCTCACTGTTTGGAGGAATCAGGGGAAACAACCTCCAAAGCCCAAGAAGGAGGGGGTTGAGAGAGGATCTGGAAAAAAGGGGGGGAAAGACATGAGATCCCAGTGTATAGGAGCATAGGTATGCTATCTTCATTTCAGTCATGGATAGAAAATGTATTACATTGTTGTGGAACACAAGTTCAAGCCTTTTTCTACGGCTTGGCCTTGACTCCTGTGGTGAATTGCAGCTGCTATCTATGCCATATTTGCAATGTTTTTGCTGTCAATGGAGCTTATGTTTCATACATAATGGCACTATAAAGGCTGCATAAATCAGGTCAAGACATTGTGGTGAGGAAAAATAATGTATTTCAGTCTGAATGGACATTATAATCTCAAAGAGCAGATTCTCAGGTCGGCCAAGAAACACTTCTCAGTGGCACTTTACTGGTATTGCCATTGGGGGAAGTGTTATGTTTTCAGGTTTTAGGCAAAGATGAATAGGGCTGCATATAGGGTGGGAGGGCAGGAACAGGCAACCCATTAATTTTTCATAAAAGCTGGGAAGTGTTTATTTTTTTGTATATTCTTCTTCTTGTGCTCAGTAAAACCAATTGCCGATGTCAACCCCAAGCTGCTAAATGTGGCATTTGTCACTGTAAAGATCAAGGTATTCAGAGTGAAGGGCATTGCAGTTCATCTATCATTCACATCTCCGTGTCAGGTATTTAGAAACAAAACAGGATACTAAGTGAATGACTGCTGGTGGTATTCAGGACCTTCAGTTTGAGCAGGGTCAATTTGAACAATTCCACAAGTCCTTGGAAGTGCAGTTCTGACATCAGTTTTTTAAACTATGTTTCAGGGTCACTGAATGGGCAGTTGTTGCTGCTGTTATAATAATAATGTTGTCATAATAAAAATTGTTCTAATAATAACAACAAGATATATAGCCTGCTATACACACTTTTATTGTGTGGAAAATAAAAGTAATCCAGTTCTGAAACACAGTCATACCTCATGTTACATCTGCTGCAGGTTACAGACGTGCCAAACCCAGAAGTCCCGGAATGGGTTACTTCTGGGTTCAGCGCGTGCATGCGCAGAAGCACTAAATCGCGCTTTGCGCATGCACAGAAGCACCAAATTGCCTCATGCGTGTGAGCAGACGCGGCACTTCGGGATGCGGCCTTTTCATGTTGCGAACGGGCCTCCGGAACGGATCCCGTTCGCAACCAGAGGTACCACTGTACAGGTTTAGTAGTTCCTGTGTCCTCTATGTTTAGTACGTCCATGTCAAAAGTCATTGTCATACAGAATGCCTGCCTTCTGCCCTGGGATCTTTGTCCAAACATCCTTGTCAAGGGTCTTCAAATTCTGGCTGGCCTTTGTGACCAACCACAAATGTGTGTCTGCCAAGATCTTTCACTTCCCGCAAGGAGCAGGGTCTTGTCTCTGAGCTCAGGCTGCACCTTCAAAATGCAGTGTGAGGTCACAGACAATTCCGTACCCTTCTCTCCAGGTCCAAGATTGTGGTGGAAGTTTCTGTGCAATGCAGAAACAAGCTTCTGCTGCTCCCTGCAGCTCGGATCTAGAGGTGTGGGGCAGAGGCTTACTTTGCCTCTGGATTTGCTCAGAACACCCAGTAAATAGCACAGTTAAAAGCCACATATCTCTGTCTCAGCAGGAGAAAGACCAGGGAGGAGCAAATTGTCTCTCTTGGAACTCTCACACTCATGAGTTTGTACTAAGCCATAGATAGTAAGATGCGTGAACAGGATCTCTGTGCAAATGATATGCAAGAGCAAATTCAGAAGAATCATTTCCCATTTCCTTCAAATATTACATCATACAATTATTAACAATTATTAATTTTGTACTATAATAGCAACCGTAACCTCATTTGAGTGGTTTGGTATTAATCTATAGAAATCAGCTGTGCATAGCATTGTTACAAAATATTCTCTCCTTGTTATAAATAAACCAATTAAATATCCAGGAATTTCGCTTCAAAGAAAATTTAATCTAGGAGCTCAGGACATTGATCAGAAATTATTAAAAGAAACAATGAAAGATTTAGGTCACTAGACAAGATAAAGGTATCCTTTTATCTTAGTCAGGTAAAATAGCTTTGATAAAAATGAATCTATTACCTAAAATATTTCCTCCCCCTTTCAGAATCTACCAGTGAGGCACAATTTAGCTATTTTACACTTATGGCAGAAAGTTACTCATAACATTCATGTAGAATGGTAAACTTCCAATAGATGATGGAAAGGCATTATTTAAATCTGAATTACTTGGGAGTATAACATTATCAAAAAATTAATTTATATTATTATGCATCTAAATTGACAATGAGAGTCTACTGGGTTTTATTGTATATAGTCACAAGCCCAGCACCAGATGAATTAAAAATGCCCTTTAGTTAATTAACTTTGGTTTCCAAAACTGGATCTTATCATTGGAGAGATAGATAAGACGATACTAAATACATGGTACAAATTAAAGGTTCAGCATAGCCGTGGATTATCATCATATGTATTGGTATTTTTTATTTTTATAGTGAATAGTTTTCCTTGATGCATCATTTGGAAAATCTTTCTTTATGGTACTACATGGATTAGTTCAGTCTTAAACCGATGATGTAATAACATTGTCTCTCCCCCCCCACCCCCACCCTATCCATTGGAAATTATAAATTGATAAAGGACCAAGACCTATTTTTACTAGTATGAAATATTCCAAGAGCCAAACAAAGGAAATGCTGAGAAAGTGGTATCATATGCTTCAAGAGTTAGAAAAGTTAAATTTAATTTGGAACATAAATTGGAAACTGATTTGGACAACACCAGGATAGGGCTTGGAGAAACCCCTATCTGAGTCACTATTAGTCAGTTGATGATGATGATTAAATAAAATTTCTAGGCTCACAGGGCAGTTTACAATACAAAAAACACAAAAGCACATAACAGTAACAAACAAAAACAAACAAAACAATTACACACACCGTTTTAAAGGCAATAGTTTGTTTAATTAGCCAAAGGCATGGAAGTAAAGGAAGGAAAACTCGCCTCCTTGTCCTTCCACCAGTAGGTGAAGCCATTTGTTCCAACAGACTTTTGGGAACTGACTGTATAGTTTTTAATAGTGTGTGTGTGTGTGTGGTTTTTACTTTCATCAGTGTTAAATTGTTTTTTTAATAATAGTTTCCCCCCCCATGTTTTTAGCAGTTCTCATTTGTATATGCAAGTCACCTTGAGTCCCATCAAGGAAAGGTGGAGTATAAAGAAAAAATAATGATGGTGATGATGATGATAATAATAATAATAATAATTTCATCTGCTTGCTTGCTAATGGCATGCTTCTCTTACTAGCCACCAGAGGGCTGAGATAATTTCTCAAAGGATGAAATTCATCTAAATAAAACTTAAATAGCAACACAAAAGCATGTTGTAATAATCTGGCTGTGCTACCAATCAAAAGTGAGAGAGCAGAAAAACGTTGGATTCCAAACCATGAAAGATTGGAAGAGCAGGGGTTTTTGGATGACTCGCTTATTTCATCTCCTATATCCTGAGATGATAACATAGAACAGAGGTAGGCAATGTGGTGCCCTCCAGATGTTGTTAGACTGCATAGCTGATTGTCAGGGATGATGGGACATAGTTCATTGGCATCTTGAGGGCACCATATTGACTAAACATGTTGAATATGGAAATGATGTGTAGAAAGAGGGTGACAATTTTGTAGCTTCTCCACATGCATGACTAGTGCAATCAGCTGTTTGGCCGAACCTTTTATTATATTGCTGAGATGCTTTTAAAAGTGTTAGATCTGAATGAGAGTAGAGCGTATTTTACAGCAGAGGAGATTATCATAAACTAGGAGTGGGGGAAAGAAATTGGAGAAGCTCTGTATTCTTAGGAAAGTTGTCATGGATCATTAATTATCCTGACATGTTAGGAATTGCATTTTGACAGAGTGACATACCATAGGCTTATGGATGCCTCGTTAGGGGATTTTGGTTGGAGGCTAATCAAATGGCTCTTTAAGATTCTGGAATGGCACACAGAAGACATCTAATTGTGGAGTAACTCAGAAAATCATAAATTGAGAATAGTGGGGGCTGGGTATCTTCACTCATTCAAATAGATCTGTGGAGCATAATCAGACGACCTCTCTAACAGTGGAGTTGCAAGGCAGGCTAGGCTTGAAATTCAGTTTCAGCCCTTCAACAGATCTCACTGTGCAAATAATTTTATCCAGATAGGGGCACAGATAGGCTAACCCATCCCTACATAAAAGAAATTGTTACAGATTTTAGTCTTCCATATTGGTTCTATTTCTGTCATGTGGTTTTATTTTTTATATCCAATGTGTGCGCGAGAGCAACTTTCAAAAACTAAAGCTCATAAATCTTTTAGAAATTGCTCTTTCATTTTTATCTCAGTGTGGCTTTGGCATCTCTTGCTTTGCAAGGCTGCTTGTTTTTCTTTTATTTATGCAGCATCAGCTATGAAAGCACAGTGAGGAGTAACAGCCTCATAACTGTAAATGGCTTAGAGGTGTTCAGCTCTTAATGCAACTTGAGCCACTTAGGGCTTCCCGACATTTTAGTTAATGCATTGGTTCTGGGTCCTCCTTCCCTTTGTTTTTGCAGTTTTTTTATTACTTACATTGCCGTACTTCTTGTAATATATTTGTTGATTGTGTTAATTTTTTATCTTGTATTCTTAGCTGAACATGGATTCTGGAGCATCTCTTTGGATTATTTAGTATTCAATCCAAGTGCAAATACAGTACAGTCTAAAACCATTTAAGATACCCATTTTACAACAGCAATAGCTTAAAAGTGAGGATTCATTGTCTACTAACCCAGATGCTTATGTTCTACCCTCCAGTGTTGAAAGCAGTATATATCTGAATAGCAGTTGCAAGCCATCTCTAGCAAATGTCCCCATCTTCAAAAAGGTTTGGGGGGAGGGAGGAAGAGCCAGGTAACTACTGACTGGTCAGCTTGACCAGGAAAAATACTAGAATAGCTAATTAAACAGTTGGTTGGCAATTACTTAGAAAAGGATGCTGTGATTACTAAGACCCAGCATGGGATTCTCAAAAGCAAGTCAAATCTCATTTCTTTTCTTTTTTATATTTACATGCTTGGTGGATCAGGGCAATGATGTGGAAGTAGTGTATCTTGATTTCAGTAAGCCTTTGACAATGGCCTCATGATATTGAAGAGGATCAGAACCAGACAAGTACCATTTTAGGCCAGCAGCCATGACCCTAAGGATAGAGAATCGCCTATTGCTTGCTCACTTTTTGTAATCACTACCCCCCCTTTGGAATGTACTGTTGAGGAACAGCAAAGAGAACACCCCCTGTTACAATAGTGAAGATAAAGAAAAAGCAGAAAAAGCTGAATAGTCTACCTTGATTCTATGGCAACATATATCTTAACACTTTGTAACCAGTCAGCATGTAACACAATATACCCTCCTAGGCATTCCAACTCTAGGGTGCTGAAGGAACATCAACCCTCTTAATATTTGTTTTAAGAGAGCCAGGCCCGCTTATTCTTGAGGTGGCCCTGCCTATTGCAGGTCCAGTAGCTTGCTCCTCCAGAGTGCTTGGACTCTTCTCTTTGCACGTACAGTCACACATGCACAATGCATGTGATGTGATGTGTGCTGCCCCCCCCCAATATTGGGGGCAGCCTAGCGCCTCTGTACCCTCCTGATGACTTGATGTAAGCAACATGTAGAAAATTACCTCCTCAACACAATACCTATGAGCCTCACAACCTTGGCTTCATGGTTCATGAGGAGAGATTGATTTGAATGACATACTAAGCCAAATCTTGTCTTAGCCTAACACAGCTGGGGAGGGGGGGGACCCATGGAGGAGTAGAGAAGCTGTGAGTTCACCTCTGGCCACAGTCATGTGAACTAGGCTAGTGATGGTAAAACACATACAGCAGCAAAATCCTCAGGGAAAAGACAGGACCACTTAAGGCAGGCATCCCCAAACCTCAGCCCTCCAGATGTTTTGGACTACAATTCCCCTTTCCCCCAACCACTGGTTCTGTTAGCTAGGGATCATGGGAGTTGTAGGCCAAAACATCTGGAGGGCCGCAATTTGGGGATGCCTGGCTTAAGGGACCATTTCTGCTTAAAGGTCCATTTCTGTTTAAAGGCCACAGTGCATAGGTCTTACCTAACTCTACAGGACTCTAATTTTATGAATGTGGAATTTATATATAAAACACCACTATCCCACCTACCGTAGTCAAGGCAACTCACAATGTAAATTATTTTATAAAATGTATTAAAGTAATTCTAAAACTGCTTCCTGAAAATATAGATGCAGCCTAAAGTCCCTTATTATTGTCATTATTAATCAATTCAGTTGCTAAACTGTCCTTCATCAACTATAATCCCAGGGTGGTTTGAAGCATCAATACAGTAAAAAAAAAAGTAACCAATTAAGCACAAAAAGCCAAAGAGCCATAAAAAAATTATGGTTCTCTCTTTGGAAGAAAAGAAGAAGGGCTGTCTCTCTAAATTACACCCACTGGTAATTACAGTCAGAAGAACTTTGAGCCAGGTTCAGATTGCTGAATTTATCAACATGACCATATGCACAGGTGCAAGGCTACTTAGAAAGAGTTGGTGTGAATTGAGCCATGTTAAAAGTGAGCTGGGGTGATTATGTGGTCATGAATTTAGCAATGCCTACACAGGTTGACATTCTAACCAGAGCATAGCTCCCTTACAATAGCAGCCTGCCCATGTTTGAAGATCTGCTAGTGAAGTTAAGTAGCTTTAAGGAGTGAGTTGTCTCCATCTTGAAGCCCCAACCATGCAACACCCTCTCCAAGAAGTATTCTGACCTTGTTATGTTTTCAATTCCAAGTAAGAACTTTTATCTTTGCTGAGACATTTTAGTTGTTTAGTTATTGTATTTACTACCCCATAAAGTTGTTTTGATTCGTAATTTGGGTATATGACCATTTTTGGCTTTATCTTGTATAGTGCCCTAGTATCTAATTGATGAAGGGTGGTTCTAAAATCTTTTAAGTGAATACATAAAAAAAATACAATAGATGCATCTCATTTATTTAATCTTCTTTGATAATTGCAGTTTAAATAACTGCATTTAACTACCATGCATCTTTCAAAATAGCAACCTCCTAAATAAGAACTCCGACTGATTGTGTCAGCCTCTTTGTTTTCACTCCTTTCACCCCATAGGGTTTTGAAATTATAGTTAATGATTAGAAAATAAAACACAACTCAAGATGCTATGCAACACAGTTCTAAAAGGGAGAGAGATAGCATTTGTAATTCTGGATTATAAATAATAGAGGAACCAACCAATGCAAAAATAGTTCTCAAACGTGTGCTATAATTGTATATGATAATTGCAGCTGACATAACCTCTGCTGGATAGCTTTTTATTCATTTTTTTAAATACTCGTGACAGAAGAGTGGGAGCAGGGATTTTAACATCTTCCTTAGTTTGGTGAACCTAGAAGTGAATTTTTTGGAGAGATAGGGATGTTCATGTGTTCTCTGTAAAAATAATTAACCAGATTTGTTTCATACTTTGAACAATATATTAAACTGCTGAAAATAGTTTCTTATGAGGAATAGGCCACCCACCATCTACATTTAGCACAAAATGAATGTGTTAACTTAGGAGATATTATTGAAATTTCCACAATATGGTTTGGATTTATGAAATACAGTTTATTGACTTTCTTTGGGATTCTCAGTAATAGATGACATTTGAAACTTAATCCTCGATGTGAAAGATGACACTGTAGGGCAGGAGAATAACTGTGTTAAAATTATCTGGCATGCCAATCAGTTGCAAAGAGCTAAAAGGCTTAAAAGCCTATATTCAGTAGAGGCCCCTAAAATGTCTGAAGGAGTGGCAGAGGAATAGCATCAGCCCTTTTGGGCTCTGAGCAGGCTCAGCATCCTGTTTTCCACAGTGGCCAAGCAGATGCTTCTGGGATGTCTAGAAGCAGGATATGAGTGTGATTGCTGCCTCTTGTTGTAACCTCCAGATAAGTGGTAATCAACAGTATTCACCTTCTGAATCTGGAAGTTCCATGTATCTCTTTTGAGTAGTAGATCAACCAAACCTCCACGATTTGTCCCACAAATTCCAAAACATATGACTTTGCATTTTGCAAGGGGAAGACCAGTAATGAACAAGCTGCCTTCTATTGCTCATCTTCTCATTGAGTATTCCCAAGATTTTCCAGGTCACAATTTGAAAGCCACTGGCTTAAATCAGGAAAGACACAAAAGCTTGCATATATTAGAGACAAGTGTTCTTAATCATGGTGGATTAAATACAGTGCAATGGTTTTTGATCCAGTGGGACTCATCTGCTATTGAAAAAGAAAGGGTGGTGATGATTGGCAATTTCCTCTTCCTACCACATTTGGTATTTCCTTGACAGAGGCTTGGCTTGTTTCTTAAATTAGGTGGAGGTACTGAGAATTTACTTAATTAGGCAAATGATATTCCGGTTTAATGAATAAAACAAATGCTTTGCTTTTTTTTATCAGTTAAGGAGTTTCAGAAATTTAGTGGTTTCACAAGTATGTTCACATCCTGGGGCAACAGGTCATTTCCATCTTAATTTCTATAATAGACCCATGGTTTGAAAAATTACATTTATGATAGGATGTTAATATTTCATCTCTTCTCCCAGACACCTCTGCATTTAATAATGAGTATGTTAATTTTATTTCTGTATAATGATAGCTGTTGCTTCCTGTTTTAAAGAAAGTTATATTTTGAATTTTCTAATTAATAATAATGCAAAACACACCTTACTACCTACACAACGTTTATCATCTCTACTAACTACATAAGCCCTTAAACAAGTTGAAATCTTATTAATCCTGTCATGTGATAACAATGTGTAATAAAAAAATCTGTTCATCAAAACTGCAATTACTTTCATTAAACAAAACCCACAAGTTAAATTAATGTAAGATAGCTCAGTTTAAATGCTGCATCTGTTATTCACAAATATTGTTTTGTACCTCCTTTCTATAGTTGCCTGGGCAAAAACACGCACAGCTGAAGAGATGTAATTATCACACGGCTGAAGGCCAACCACAAGTAGGCCCCACACATGGCAATTAGATGTTTTGTATATTCAATAAATACACAGCCGTGAGAGTGATTGAGTTCTATATGGGAAGTGAATGGGCATTT
Source organism: Zootoca vivipara (assembly GCF_963506605.1). NCBI lineage: Eukaryota > Metazoa > Chordata > Lepidosauria > Squamata > Lacertidae > Zootoca > Zootoca vivipara. Next base: position 41,970,659 of record NC_083287.1, on the reverse strand, counting down.
AATGGGGGGCTCCAACTCCAATAAAGCAAGTAGGAAAGCCTAAGCAGATTTGAAGCTGCGTTCAGCTTTGTAAAGACAACATGCACACACACACACACACATGAGAGGGAGAGACCAGGAAGTATATAAATTCTGTGTAAAAGTTTGCCAGATAAAAGTATTCAACCCACGTCTAGTAAAAACTGCTCTGCATTTCTGTATCCTTTATACATTTTAATTTCTCCCCGAACAGGTTCCCCAAAACCTCACTTCCCAAAACCTCACTTCTAAGAAGTACAATTAAAAAAATCGGTCACAAAGATAGCTTGGTGCAAGTCTATTTATTAGTAGGAGCAGATGAAATATATGAAATATAACTGTCACAGTTATATTGGGGTTTGAAAACTAACTTGACTAACCTTGTCAAACCTAAGTACAGTTACAGTCATACCTCGGTTTAAGTACACCTCGGTTTGAATATTTTCAGTTTAAGTACTCCGCGGACCTGTCTGGAACGGATTAATCCACTTTCCATTACTTTCAATAGGAAAGTTTGCTTCAGGTTAAGTACGCTTCAGGTTAAGTATGGACTTCCAGATCCAATTACACTCATACCTCGGGTTAAGTACGCTTAAGGCTGAGTACTCCGCAGATCCGACTGGAACAGATTAATCCACTTTCCATTACTTTCAATGGGAAAGTTCGCTTCAGGTTAAGTACGCTTCAGTTTAAGTACTCCACGGACCGTCTGGAACGGATTAATCCACTTTCCATTACTTTCAATGGGAAAGTTCACTTCAGGTTAAATACACTTCAGGTTAAGTACAGACTTCCGGAACCAATTGTGTTTGTAAACCGAGGTACCACTGTATTCATTTGTGCCAGGTTTCACAGAGCTAAAGCGCCCTCTTCTTAGTCCTACCCTACATCGGTATCTCTGGCCATAGTTTAAGCCTCCAAGAACCCAAATTTGCTTTGCATTCCTTGATAACTGCAGAGCCATCATTCTCAGAAACAACCCTTGAGCCAATACTGATGTTAGCTTTCTCTACTTCTGTCTATAGGGCACATGTAGGTAACTGGGGAAACAAGGTCAAAAATGCAAAAACTATAATTATGCAATGTTCAGAAGAAAATTTTGCTCGTGAAACTGGTAATGTGTTTAGTACCTTTGATGCATGGATGGGGAACCTGTGTCTTTTGTAGTCCAACAACTTCTGAAGGGACCCTGTTTCCTATCCTTGCTTTAATGCATCTTGCCATTATGAATAAATATGTCACACACACGGATATGTGTATGTATTCTGTGTTTCCAGTGTATACATAGTTGAAGGCAGCAAGGCTCTGTTAATGACCTTCCATACTTCTCTATAAACGTATGCCCCTGTTAAAAGTAAGAGCTGCCCAAGTGTTGAAATAGTAAAGCTATTGTCACCACATTTTCACAAGCTTTGTTAGCCTAATTCTGTAACTGAAATAAACTCAATAACATATGCTAACACTCCCTTTCTACATCTAAATTATAGTCACTGGTAAAACTGGAAATAAGCAGCTAATGTTTTATTGATGTCTAGATTGTTTTGAATTTATAGACATATTTCCTTTGAAGATAGGAATGACCCACAACTGCCACCCAGCTGTATGAAAATGATTGTGACATATCCTAATAAAAACTGATTGTGTTATTGCCAGCAATGTAATAAGAACATTACTTGGGTTGCCAAAGTGTGGCTTGGCCTTCTCTGGCCTCTATACTCATGTGCTGATATTGTCCCTTTGGATAAAATTGAGTTGTAATTGAAATAACTATGGTATGAAATGACACAATCCACTTGCAATTTAACCAAATATACACAAATGTGGTCTATACCTTAAAAACAAAAAATCTGCAAAAAATACTCTTGTCAAAAGTTTTAAAGACACAGGTTCTTCAGATATCTGGGTGCCAAGCAATATAGGGCTGATGAAAGTTGCAGTTCAAGAACATCTGGAGGGCCAAGAGTTCCCTACTCTTGCTTTTGCAAAAGTGCACACCTTCCTCTAATACAGGTTTTCCCACACTTGGGTCTTCAACAATTTTTGGACTACAATTCCATCATCCCTACCTGGCAGGACCAGTGGTCAGGGATGATGGGAATTGTAGTCCAACAGCACATGGAGACCCAAGTTTGGGGAAAACTTGAATACCACCTTGAACCACAAGTAGCACCTCTGCCTTGTCAGGACAGTTGCTGTACTTATGACTGAAATAAATGAGATAAGAGGCGGAAAGTATAAGAGGCAGTGTATGTCATCACTTGGTTGATAAGTGCTACCTAAATAATAATAATAATAATAATAATAATAATAATAAATAATAAATTATAAAGTGTATCTAGTAGCAGCTGGTGTGATGGGCAGCAGAGCAGAGTAATGGTGATGAAGCCAGATCTGCACTGGTGGAGCCAATCTCTTTTGAAGTGTGCATGGGCAGACCTGACATTGGTGCTGCCCTGTCCGAGCAATATCCAGAAAAGCTGCAGTGATGACCATGTTGGAAGGGCAGCTACACCACACCAGCTGCTGCTTCTGAGTGCATTATACAGAGGCAGTTGTGTGGTTCTCATTGTTTTTGGTGGGTCTTGCATCAGTGAAACAAGCGAGTGGACTTCCTGTGTTCATAATGTGAGGTGGCTACTATTTAGTTCGTGTATTTTAATTCCGCTTAGAACACTGGTCTTCAAGTGGGGTGGAATCTACACACATATTTAAAAGTTCTGAAAATGCTTTTTTTTTTTAAAAAAAAAAAAAAGTGTTTTTAAAAAAGACATTTAATTTTCCATAAGGCTCACAATCGCCATCCAATGTCACATTGTATATTGCACTTAAAACACACTTAAAACGTTTTACAGTGGTACCTTGGTTTACGAACTTAATCTGTTCCGGAAGTCCATTATTAAACCAAAGTGTTCTTAAACCAAGGCGTGCTTTCCCATAGCAGTGAGAGACTCAATTTACAACACACTCAAGAGGAAGTGAAACATCATCTTATTCCAAGGCAAAGTTCACAAACCAAAACACCTTCTTCCGGGTTTGCAGCGTTCTTAATCCAAGTTGCTCATAAACTAAGCTGTTCTAAAACCAAGGTACCACTGTATTTGCAGCTGTATAGCTGAGTCCTAGGTCACAGACAGATCCAAGATGGGTGGCAACAGCAACACTACCACCAAAATATGTGGTAAAAGATTAAGAAATGAATCCCAAAATGCATGTTTGGTTTAAAGATGGGTCCTCGGTTTGTAAATGTTGAAGAACATTTACCTGGAGTGACTTGTTTCTGAGGGCAGAGGGGGCACTTTAGAATTAGGATGGGGTTTATTCTTCTGACCCAAATCACTGGAAACTTTGCAAGTGTACTAATAATTTGTCATAATTTATGTTCCAGAACTTTGGGATTGTTAGTAAAGCGACTGGAGAAAGGTGGGAAAGCAGAACAAGAAAACCTCTTTCATGAAAATGACTGTATTGTTAGAATTAATGATGGGGACCTTCGCAATAGAAGATTTGAGCAGTAAGTGCATCTTTACAGTTTATTGCTTTTCTTAACCTTTAACCATCACACATGGTAGTAATTTGGGGAGGAATAAAATGCTCAAGAACAAATTGCCTAAGTAAGTTCTTTCTTTAAAGAGGAGTGTGTTTGTAGATCATTACAGTGTTTCTTTAATTACTCAGTTTACAATTGCTACAGGATAATGACTGCCATTGCATAACTTTCTTTCCTCATTTTAAAATTGTTACAGGGCTGTTCTTCTTCCCTCTACCTCCTGTTAACTTGAATGATATCGTTTGTTTATAGGTGGAGAAGCGCTTAACATTAACACACCATCGAAAGCATTGTGTTCACTGTTTCTAAAACAGTAATGTAATTTTGCATGTGAAATGCACTTGTGTGTAGAAATTCTGAAGCTTCCCCAAAGAAGTCAGTAAGATTGTAACTTTCTGTGTAGCAAGGTCATTTTATTATGCCCCCCCCATAGGTTCTGGTTCTCATGAGTTCTAGTTCTCATGGAAATTTAATTTAAAAAATAAATTATGGGGCAGGAGGGAATTGTGCAGCTTATATCACTTGAACTTTTGATAATATTTGTGGTGCATAGATTTTTGTCAGAGAAAAAATGCTGGGATCTTACTTTTTTGTTTTGCAATAATGGATAATCAATCTAAATCAAAATAATTCTGACACTATTAGTGATAATTTCAATCCTTTAATATCCTGCAGTGCTTAAGTGCTTATAAAACTGCTGTGTGTTTAAGGGTTTACCCAAACACTGCTGTATTGAGGTCAACTACAGGTATGCATCAAATAAGAACATTCAAACAGGGCTGGCCCTGTGGCCAGGCTGGGTGGCGCAGGGCACCATGGCACCGGCCCGCCAGGAGGGCGCCGCGAGCTGCGCCCGCCCGCTAGCGGGCCAGCCGGTCCGGTGGTCCGCCGTGCAGCTGCGCCCACAGCAACCGCGCTGTGCCTGCCCGCCTGCCGCGCTGGGAAACGGGGCGGGGGGGGGGTCCGTCGCTCCACGGCGCCAGGGGTGCTTAAGACGGCCCTGCATTCAAACATCACACTCAAATGAAAGATCTGCAGCAAACCTTGGGGGCATACACATCCTCCTCCTGTGTGAATGGGAGCAGGGGTTTGGAAACTTTCAGTTCTCCAACTTTGTTAATCACAAGCTAGTTTCAGAAACTCATGGTTTGAATTATTTGACTTCTTTTAAACTAGCAGGTATTTAATGTTGACCACAGTCCTGGGTCTGGGCGATATAACAAAGCAAACCAAAGCTTCTTAACTCCTCTGTGGCTGCATGGAAAGGGAAGGGTTGTCTTCAGGTTTGCTCCAGCTCTTTCACATTGTGTTAAAACCTTTGTTTAGCATGACATTCAAATGTGGTATATCACTTGGGGAAAAAGAACTGTGAGTGTGTAAGGACAAATTGTAGTAATACTCTTCCACGAACTTTTGTGCAAGGTAGTAGAATGCTTCTCAAAAACAGCTCCACAATGTATTGGTGGGTTGTGTTTGTTTTGTTTTTTGTTTAACTTCCTGTTACTTTTTACCTATGTCATTTTAAACTGTATTAAGGCTGTATTCTTAGTTTTAGTTTTTGATTTATGTGGAAATTGTTTTCCATTTGGTTGTGTATTTTTTGATGTGGTTTATGTATTGTTTGTGATTTTTGTAATTGTGCTAATGCTGTATTGTTTTAATATTCAATTGGGAGCTGCCCAGAGTGGCTGGGGAGACTCAGCCAGATGGGCGGGGTACAAATAAAATTATTATTATTATTATTATTATTATTATGAGCAACATTGTAGATAAGGAAGACATTGGATCTGATACTGTAAACTCTTAATGGGCTATTAAGGGCTCATGTGGTTATTTCCCCCCACGTAGCACATTTCTTCTAAATTAGAACAAACTATGGTTTGATCCTTTTTTTAAATGAACAACAGTAAAAATAACCCCGGAACTCGGTTCCCCGGGTGATTCTGGGTCATATCTCTGCAGTAGCTTACCTCAAAGTTTTTAAGTGGCTATATGCTCATCACATTTATAAATTAAAAATTTACTGTTGTACAATGTTTAAAATGTTTGTTTTCCTTCTGGGATTGTACCCCCAGGTGTGTTTTATAAGCTGGTCTCCGACCGTAATAAATGATCTATCTATCTAACAGTAAAAATAATATTTTATTGATTTTGACATTCCTAGAATCTATGCCTAATTCAACAATTGAAAGCTGAAGCTTTCATTCTCTTCCCTTTGCTCATGAGAAAGGAGGGAGGACTACATGAGACCAAGTCATGTTATGGCTGATATAATGCTGATATATGGCTGATATATAACACTGCATCATAATTTAGTGTGACTTCTTAACTGTGCCATTGAATGCAACTAGCTCAAATACAAAAAGTTTAGCATGAAAATCTTTCCATCTGTGGGACGCATGTTATAATTTAACAGAAAGTGCTAACTAGACAGTTTAATATTATTTTGAAGTAGGTTACCATGAACTTTTATGGAAGTTAACATATCATATTCTTAGATCACCTACATTTTGAATTAAGGAGATTTTAAAGGGGGGCTGCTTACAAATCTCAAAGTCATCATTTATAATATTTAAGAAAAGGACATGAAACCTTGTGCTAATTTTAAGAAACCACATTTATTAATCAAATAAGTTTTTTTTAAAAAAACAACACTTGTGCTGCCCTAAAAGAAATATACTTTTAGAAGAAAAGGCATTTGTAGCAGATAACTCCAAGAAAATCAGCCTTTTTAGTTTACAGTTTAGTTTCAACAATATGTCTTGTCATTTCATGATGCCTAATTAACATCAGTAATTATGTTTGTAATGTCTTCTAGTCTGCCAGTCTTAATTTGCTAATTTCTCATTCATTCTCAAACCTAGAGCACAGCATATGTTCCGTCAAGCCATGCGAACACCCATTATTTGGTTCCATGTGGTTCCGGCAGCAAAGAAAGAGCAATATGAACAGTTATCACAAAGTGAGAAGAACGCTCACTACTCCAGTCGGTTTAGCCCCGATTCCCAATATATGAACAATAAGAGTGTTAATCACACTGGACTTCACACATTACAAAGAATACCCCGAGTGAGCCATCAAGCAGATCAGACGGACTCTTACACACAACTACCTCATAGTGTGAATTCATCAGGAAAACCACCCCTGGGCCTGGCATCATCACCACAAAATGTCCTCGCCTCCACTTCAAGCACTGGCTATAATACCAAAAAGATAGGGAAGCGGCTCAATATACAGCTGAGGAAAGGTAAGCAAATTTGTTTCCTGCCTGCTGGGCATATAAAGGTGCATATGAAATGAATGCACATTTATTTGTTCCAGCACCTGTGGTCCTCTGGATGCTGTTGGCTTGCAGCTCCCATCAGCTCTAGACATCTTGGGCAAATGGTCATGGATGATGAAGGTTATGACAACTGCCAGGTCCACTGCTTCCCCAGCCCTTCTTTATCATCTCTTTACCGTATCTTGTATTAATACAATATATGTATTAAAGAAGATCATATTTTTAATACATATCTTGAAAAACTCAATGCCCCTTGTCTATGCTGCTTCATGGCAGTGTAGAACATAAACTGGGTTTGGGTAAATTCTTTATGAGGACATAAGGAAAGTAGGACCTTGAAACAACTTAAATGGTTTTGACTCCATTATCAAGCTTATTGACTATAAAAAGTACTTTACACCTCTAGCAAAGCTGAGAATATTGGTCAAAATGCAAAGTACTATTCAGCTAGTAATGTGAGGCCCTGGGGCGCTTTTAGAATCTTGGCATTTTCTTCAACATGCTTTACCCTCATGCCACCTGGTTAAATTCATTCGAACCCAAAGGAAATTTCAAAGAGATAGGAGTCAAAGAGAAAAGGTCAGAAATTTCACTGTGCTCATACAAAACCTAGCTAATGTGTTTCCAGTGGTATGCACCAATCTTTTCCAAGAGTCTAGGTCAAATATTTCTCAACTGAGTTCTTATTAAGTCCCAGATAGGTGGATTGTGACACAAGGATGTAAATGTGTAGTGTTTTAAATCAGACCTTTAATGTGTGAGCATATCTGAATTGCAAGGTGTGAATATATGAATACAAGGTGTAATGTGTATTTGTCATAATATCTTATCTGAAAATAAGTTATTAAGTATGTAGCTGTAAGGTCTTTTTTCATTGCAATGAAGAAATATCAGCTAGCTTCTCAATGCCACTTCTGTGTTGCTGTTGGCAAGCATTTTTTATTTATTTACATTTGCATGTAATAGTTAAATTTAGTGCCAGTCATTTTGTATTTTTATTATGAGATTTTTTTTCACATGGAACACATCAAAGGGGACTCTTACTGTGGCTTAATAATGATCAGTGATGTTATTTTCCTTCTATGATTATGTTCTATTTTCTGTGAACTTCATGTGAACTACCAGATTGCTTGTTTCTGGTTACTGGGTTTTAAGCTCTACAAACTTGGATGACATAAGGTTGAGTTGACAGTTTGCTTCTGTTGTTGATGCGCCTTCAAAAATACTTAAGGCCATCAGCTTAAGATGACATGCTTGGAGGGGGGCGGGAGAAACCCTGTGACTAGCTGAGTGAGGAATTGCTGTGCTTATAAATATAAACCCAGTCAGTATTATGATTTACCAATTTTTCACATTTAATGGAACAGATAAAGAAGAAGCCTACAAATACACCACTGGGACATTACACAGGAATCTGATTTTTCTTAGTCAGCAATGGAAATAGTGATCATACGGTTTATATAATTGCAGTACTTTGCAGCACTAAGTAGTGGACAAAAATAGTGTTTTTTAGCAGTAATAAAAATAAAAATAGTGTTTTTTAGCACTTTGCTTTGGCACAAAGTGGAACGTAATTACCACATTGTGGTTATGTGAAACTGTCTTTAAGGAAAACTACGGTTTATTTTGCAGCTGCTAGTCTGCTGTAACTGGGGCCCGCCCTAAGAAGCATATTCCAGATTTTAACCAGAATTGCTCTCCATGGTCAATTTACAAACACTATTTGATCACCTCATGCTTTTCTTGAAATGACTTTGTGGTTCAAGAGCTAGTTACCTGGATATCTTTTTCCCATGTATTTTGCCTATGCAGTATGATCGTTATTGGAGCACCCTATCTTTTGAGGTCAGAGGAGTGGCAATCATGGAAATGACCTTTTTGAATTAGTGTCCCAATTCCTGATTATGTTGTATTTTTATTCTTATGCTGCTTTTAAAAATGGTTCTGGTTGCCATATTTTTATTGTTATAATCTTTGAGGTTTATTTTGTTAAAGCATGGTTTAAAATTGTGTCTGACACATAGCAAGTATTTTTTTAACTATATATTTGGGGTATAAATTTTATATTTGATTTTCCCATTACTTTATTTCAGTCGGAAAATTTGCTTCAAAAATATCAAGTCTTTTCAATTATTGGAGTTAAGATTGTGAATGTCTAATTAGAGTAGTGAATACTGGCTACAATCCAATCTGGAATTATGCACATGACATGTAATCTCATTATAGTGAATGCATTTTAAGTGTGCCTAATGCTCTGCCAAAATATGGCGTTTGCGTCTTGATTGCAGAGATTAGATTTACATCAGTTGAATTCAATTTAGTATGTTTGCATTTTTTTCAGTTTCTAACTTGATTTAGCAGTTGCTTATAATGCAACCACCAAACAAAATGTCCATTGAGATGAAGTACCCAGGCCCTAAGCCCATTTGGGTTTTGAAGGTCAAAACAAGCATGATGAATTGAACCAGGAAACTTCACTGGAAACAGATATTGCAAGATGGGTGTTAGATGGTGAGCTATCTATGAGGTCTGCTCACTATGTTTTATGTCGATTGGTGTTCCCGAACTGTTTTGAAGGCCAATCCCACAACCATCTTCCTCCATCTTACAACAGTCTAACCATTAACTTCTTGACAGCAATATAAGCATGATGTTACAACCTTGGTAATAATTGTTTCAAGTCCATTTCTGCTTCTTCCAATAAAAAAAAAGCTGAGGTTGGTTGTTCTAACTAAGTGTCCACCATGCCAACATCATTACCCTCTTGCTTTATGCAGAGCACCCAAGAAGGCCAGATGGTCTGCGAGCATCAGACAATTTTAAGTTTGTGTGGTTCGACTATTACAGGTTAAGTGGGCCCACTAAACCATCTTGTCCTGGAGGTCCCTCCAAATATTTTAGCTGATGCTAATGCTGATGGGACTCTTCAGATCCCAGTTTTAATGTTCTGTATGATACCACATAATATCTGGAAAGTGTCTTCTGCAGTGACATTTGGTACAACGTGAGCAGACAGGATCCCCCTTCACATCAGATGCTTTTTATTGTTAATGTTCACCATGGAAAGATACATGTCTTGTGCCTGTTCTCATTTGATTATGCTGAGTGCATGCATGTGGCGCAACAAATGAAGCAGAGCGCTTAAGTATACCCCCAAGTAGTTTATTATAAATATGAGCAGAATGGAGATGTTGATTGTCTTTGATTATTTTTAATGAAGGATATTATAATATGACAGGCTTTACAGAAACCTAACAAACGTGCTTTCTTTTCAGCTAACAGGCAGCAGTTATTTCACCAATTACCGTCATTAGATTAAAATTTCCTTGCGGGCACATTAATGCACATACACATACATATGTCATCATCATGAAGTTCTCTTCTTATTTAGCCAGTCTATTTGGAACAATGATTTAGAGTGTGCAAATTCTTCCTCTCTGATATATAAGGAAGAGACTTGGGAAGAGAGAAGTCTTATTAAAGCTGTTCTTTTTGCAGGCTGTGTGAACTATGTCTTCTCACATGACAAAGTGGGATAGTCCTACGGTAATTGTGCTTGCTTCCATTATGATTTCTTAATATTTATTGCCATTTTGGCATTTTCAAATAACCTGATCTTTCATAGGAATTAGCTGTTTAATAAAGTCAGAAGAGAAGGTCAGTAATATGCTTCTGTCAGAGCAGAATGTTTGTTGGCTTTTTCTAAATGAAAATTGATATCTATTTATCTTTTGTTAAAGGTCGGGGCTTGAACGTCTAGCATACAGATTTGGGGTTATTGCTGACGTTCTAATGTTACTGGGCTTTTGCAGTTTTGCCAGTTTTGCCGTTTATATGTAGTAGTTCCTTTAACCCAAGACTGAATTCCTGCAGCCAATTTTGTTTTTTGTTTTTTAAATCATTTTTATTAATTTCCAATTAAAACAGCCAATCAACATATAATCATAATCATATTCCAATTAAAAACAACAAACTAAAACAAAAAAGACCAAATTATATTCCCAGTTATTAATTATTATTATTTTTCAGACTCCCCATAGTCTGGACTCTTGAAGAATCTTCCACATATCGTTCCTGCCTCCTTCTCCTGCAGCCAATTTTGTGCACAAAAGATCCCCTTAATGTGTCACGTAGATTAATCTACATTGCAGCATGAAGTTTGATGGCATTTTTTTTGCATCTGATTAAGTCACACTGAAAATAAACTCGTTAGAATCAGTGGATTTAGTTAGTCATTACTACCTAAAGTCCATTAAGTTCAGTGGATCCACTATGAACATTCAACACCAGAATTAATGTTTTACAATGAACACACAAGTGGTTCCTGCTTCACTCCTCTCTTAGTGGAGGTGGGTGGGAGCAACAAACCACAATCCTGTCTTCAGGCGGTTTCCAAACTATGGGTCATGATTCATTCTTCTCCTAACAAACCATGATCTGAAGCCAAGATCTGTTCCTGGAACAAACCATGATCCCTGGCTTAAAACAAACCACAATCTCTGGTTCAGACAAATGCTAAAATAGAGAGAATGCTTTGTTGCTCCTGTTTGTGCTAGTGGAGAAGCAGAGTGGATGTGATCTCCATGTTCATAGAAAACCATTTACTTATGACATGTGAACTGAGCCACTGTTCCCAGTATCCTAGTGATGGTCAAGGGAAAGAGTGAATGCCAGGGGCTCTTGTATAGCCTTCCCTTTTCTCTTCCCAAGCACATTCCTCCCTTGCTTCTATGTGTCCTTTAGTCATGATGAAGTGTTAGGTTGACACCACCAGCAACCAGATTTTCCTCTTTACCCAAAGCAGGGCTAGATCAAGGCATCTTGCAGCCTGAGTTTATGTTTGTAGTGCTCAAGAAGCAATATGGAAATTAGAAACAGTAGCTTATAAAAAAAAACCCAAAACTATCCATATTTAGTTTTGCTTGTATGTAATCAAACGTTTAAAAATAAAAGGGGGAAAAACATACAGAAACTTTGGAACAGTGAACAAAATAACTCATAAGTGGAATGATTCATAATTGTGTTCTTCTAATTAAATTATATACACAATCCCTTTATTCTTTATATTGACTACAGACTTGGGAGTCCAACACTATATGGAGGGCACCACATTGGCTGCAACTGCATTAAACCATAGTTAAAATATACAGTGGTACTTTGGGTTACAGATGCTTCAGGTTACAGACTTCGCTAACTCAGAAATAGTACCTCAGGTTAAGAACTTTGCTTCCGGATGAGAACAGAAATTGTGCTCTGGCGGCACGGCGGCAGTGGGAGGCCCCATTAGCTAAAATGGTACCTCAGGTTAAGAACAGTTTCAGGTTAAGAGCGGACCTCCAGAATGAATTAAGTTCTTAACCCGAGGTACCACTGTACTATTATTTTACTATGAATGAGGAATGTTCCAAATGTGCACTGTTGAAATGGCAAGAAGTTCATTCTTCCTCTATTCCTCACATACCGTGTGGAAACCAGACATAATCTAGCACATCATGTCATCTGAATCTGAGCAAATGGTTTATTTCTCTCCAAACAAACTACAATAGCTAAGTCAAGAACATACACTGGCTTCTGCTCATGGTTTGCTTCGAGAGAAGCCCAGATTTGGATGATATGATAGGCCAGACCATGGCTGGATTCCTGGCATTATGGGGACAGCAGGGGAGAAGTGATGTTTTTGTGATTTCAGCAGTGTGTACTACAAGACGAATGCCTCGTGCAACGAAAAACTTGCAAGACGAAAGTGTTTTCCAATGTTTTCGGCGCTTCGCAAGATGACATTTTCTATGGCTGCGCTTCACAAGTCAAATTTTTTCGGCGGTTTTTTGTTTGTTTGTTTTTGCCGCAGCAAACCGCGCTTCGCAAGATGAAATTACCGCAAGACGAAGTGACTCGTGGAATGAATTACTTTCGTCTTGCGAGGCACCACTGTAGTTTATTTTGACTGTGGTTTAATTTGACATGTGAACTAGGCTATAGAGTAAAGGAAATGTAATATTTTAAAATTCAAAACATGATTCCTGATTTAGACAATCATGGATTATTTTTTTCTCTGGAGCAGCTAATCCACTAATTTACGGTTACATGCTGCTGAAGAATACTGAAGGGTTGAAATGTTCCTGGCAGTTGGAATTGTTATTTGCAATGTTGATTGGTGATTAGATTTATTTTTCTCTGCCTTGCAATAATAACATTATTTTGCCAACAGTGTGCTCTGACTCTCTTGTATTTTAAGCATTTTACTATTTGTTTGTTTGTTTGTTTATGTACGAACAATAGCAAATTGTAACATTTCCTGTTTTAGATATTTTTTATTTTTTATTAATATACCTTTGTTGCTTTACTTATTTAGTACTCAAGGCCAACCAAGTTATTTTGGCACCAGAGGCAGAAAAAAAATCTCCTTACACTTCCTGGCAGTATAAATACAATAATAGCAAAATGAATCATTTATCATTTGCTTTTCCCCTTTCATAGCACCCAGAATCAGCTGCCCTGGGTAGCTCTGTCTAATGGTAGGGCTGGGCCTGAAAGGCTTGAAGTGGGTTTTGCACTCCTTAACTATTAACAGCAATGATAGTATCAACAGTGACGTTCAGTTGTTAAAGGAAAGCTTGGAAAAGAGCCGTCAATTCACAAGACAAATGTGTTAAAACCATATTATGCTCTCCGTCTGGTCTGGAGGCTGGAAACGTGGTTTTGTTCCAGCTGTACCCAACAGCCAGTTGAATCCGTTTCCATCCATTCTCAGCCTGATATGCAACATAACTTCAGAAACTAACCTCTCCTGTCATGATGTCATGGGGGCTACTCATCCTTTACCCTATTACATATGACCTCTGCAATGCTGAAATTTTGCGAGTGGTGGTGCAAGGTTGGAGCAACAATGCTACAGAGTTGAAACATGGGCTGGCTAATTTTTCTTCTGAGTAAACTGGTAAAAGAACAGAAGGCCACCTGTGACTAAGTAGTTTCCGGGCCTAGAGGACACGTCCTTTGCTGTGGATTATGCAAAATGGCCCAAATTCTCTCAATTTTTCAGCAAACAGGCATTCTGAATACTTTGTGTAATTACATTGATTGCGCATGCAGCTGCAGTAATTTCTTTCTCCAATGACCAGTTCAGGTTTCTAACTGGTCATTTCAGCACACAATTACTGTGATTGTGTATGCAGAATTCTAGAGGTGTGGATCTCCAATATAATAGGATCTTAAAATCAAATCTTAATCCTTTCAAAAAGGGTATAATTTAAAAATAATCTTGATCTATGTGATAGTACAGTGCTTAGTTTCTCTCCCTTCCAAATAGTTGTGTGTTTTTTTTTAGGGGGCAGTATAATGGAAACCTAATGAAGCACACCAGACAAATAATAGTTGTGTTTGACGAACAATTCACTAAATCAGAGCAAAATGGCACCTCATTGGGGAGAAAAAGGCATACAAATGGGTCCATAATCATCAACCTATCCTCATTGTCATTGCTCTATTTTTATGTGGCATTCTTACATCTGTCACGCCTTTGCCAAATGTGGCACACTTTTCATACACTGTGCTAAAAGCTTTCTGGTTGCCGGGTGAAAATCTAAAGATGATGATCTTTACTTTTTCTATACATTCCACTAAAAGCTGAGAATGGAGAACTTGCATAATGGACAACAAACACACACTACTCATTTGTACTGCCTGCATACTACTGTTAGAATTCTTAGAATCCCAGTTGATAAGAAAAATATTAGTATATCCTGGGTGGTGGTGGGGAATTGACCTCAGTTCCAATGGCGTTTTACTCTTCTGACCCAAGCAGTGCCAAAGAGAAATGTTGTAGTTATGTGCCATTGATCTGACCTAGATTTAAAGTCTATCTAATACGTGGCTCCCAATATTCAGTCTTGCTCCCATCATTTTGTGTTATGGGTTCATGTTATGGGTTCCAGAAACAGAGCACAAAAGTAAGACTCTTCAGATAAGGTATTCCTTGGTATTCAGAGGCAAAGTAAATAGACTGCCATCTGGAACCAGTTGGGGCAAGGGATGATAACGTGCAGGGGTGGGCAACTTTCAGGAGACTGCAATCTACTCACACAGTTAGGGGGAGCCTAACTTTCAGGGGCAAGGGGATTACTTGTTCACCTAAATATTGCTGCAAAAACTCTGTTCTTTGTTCCACGGAACAGGATAAAATCCAGGGAGGGGAGAGGGGGAGGGGATATCCCTGATCTACTGTTAACTCCAGGTAGTAGGATCATCAGGGACAGAGGGAAGGATTAGCCACTTTAACTTTACTCAGGTTCTTTCTATACAGCGCCGTCTTAAGCGCCCCTGTCGCCATGGTGCGCCGGATCTCTCCGGCGCCCTTCCGCCCCGTTTCCCAACGCGGCGGGCGGGTGGGTGCGGCGCTGCTGCGCGGTGGGCGGGCAGACACAGCACGATCTCTCCGGCGCCCTCCCGCCCCGTTTCCCAGTGCGGTGGGCAGGTGGGCGCCGCGCGCAGCTGCGCAGCGGACCGGCCGGCCGGCCAGCGGGCGGGCGCAGCTCGCGGTGCCCTCCTGGCGGGCCGGTGCCATGGTGCCCTGCGCCACCGGGGGTCTACGATGAGCCGGCCCTGTTTCTATAGGTGCCAAGCATGGATTCCCCAGTGCTGTTTGAAGAATGTTTGAAGACTACACAGTGTTGTTTTTTAAAAGAGTGCTTTCATACAGTTAGTATTTTGATTTGAGGAAGTAGAACTGGGTTGTCAAAAATGTTCTCACCAGCCTTATTCAGTTTCACTTGTATCTAGAAAGCCTTTAGAATGAAAAAAATAATTATAATCCGTAAAGTTTCACTCTGCCCAAAATAAGACATTTGCTCAATGATGACCCCCACCTCTCTCTGTCTCTCTTTTGTGTGGGGTGGGTGGGTACCGTAAATAAAGATAGCTTTAATCAACAGAAACCAAAGTGGGAACCTGCTGAAAAGTTTCATTAGGAAAATCCAGGCTGTCTTCTACCCATAACAAATTGTTATGTTCTTAACAAATAGTAAATACCAGGAAAACGGAAGGAGGGGGGGGGGTTGTGAATGGTCAGGGAATTGCAGAGTGTTAAGCAATCAATGCACTAGTCTCACCATGTTAGCAGCCAGTACTCTGCTTTTGGAAGCCCTAGCACACAAAGCAGGAACAAAAATTAATTAGACACAAGACTGCGAATAACACTAATTGCAACAACGTGTCACTTTTTATTGGTTGCAAGCACTTAAGTCAAAAGAAGATGGGGACTTGGAGGGACTCCAGCTTGCCCCACATGAAAACACTCTGTGATAATAATCAGTTAATGGATGGAGACTATGCAAAGTTCCTTTCTGGTATTAGCACAGTGGTTTTTCAAGTGAAGAGGAGGGGGATCTTTGAGTGAGCACCCATTTTTCAAAGCTGAGTGGCATCTGAACAGCATTAGCAGTTGCACACACTGTCTGGCCTATATATATATATATATATATATATATATATATATATATATAGTTCATGCCAGCTCAATTTATTTAGTTAATTTATGTCTCAGCTTTCCCCCGTGACTGAACTCATGACAGCATATATAGGGTTTCCTGGTGGCCTCCCATCCAGGAGTTTGAGAGTTTGAGCAGGGTGGTTGTATCCTGTGTCCTCAGACCATGCCCTGGAACTATGACATTTATGATTTTTTTAAAACAAGTTCAAATAATTAGCAAAATGTATAAATGGTGTGCCTATCTTAGTAAACATAACAATTCACCCAGCAGCCACATCAGTATTATCAGAAGATAAATAATATCCAGTTCTGATTTAAAACATCATCTGGTATAGTTCTCCTAAGACTTTACCATCTTGTGGGTTGGCGGGGAGGGTGCAGATCTGAATATTTCCCTGCGCTAAAAACACAAGAAACAAACCCCAAAGCATCTCCCCTTCCCCCACACATAGAAAATTAGCTGGCTGGTGAGAAGGTTTCTGCCTTATAACTGATGTGCTGGTTTTGTAGGCTACAATTCTTTCCCCATACTAACACAGGATTGCACAGAAATCTAGTTGCTCACTCTCTTTTCCAGGAGGTACATACATATGGCTTCATAGGCATTATTCTGAAAGCAGTACCATGGACACAGGTATTTGGAAATAGCCCCTTATGTTCGGTATGCTCATATTTATTCAATTTGTCCATCATCTCTGGTGTAACTTGATGCGCACATCCTCCCTACCCCCCTCCTCCAACACTGCAGGCAATACAATATTGGTGTAGAATAACAGTTTCCCTCTTTCCTTATTTTATCCTCACAATAACAACCCTGAGATGTATGTTGGGCTGGGAGAGCATGATGACTGATCCAAGGTTACCCAGTGAACTTCATGCCTGGGCAGGGATTTTAACCTGTGCCTCCCCAGGTCCAGTTCTACACTCTAACTCAGAGCTTTCTAAGCTTTTCATGTTGGTGGCACACTTTTTAGACATGCATCATTTCCACGACACAGTAGTTCAGTTTTACTAGCAAACTGGAGGTTAAACAAACACCTTTCCAGCCCCGGGAGGAGCGTGGGGAGTGTTTGCACAACAAATCCACACAATGCAGCCAATACACTAATGTGTCACGACACACAGTTTAGAAAGCTCTGCTCTAACCACTACACAATACTGGCTCTTTTCTGGGGAACTCTTCATCCAGGCAACTCAGAGTGGCATATCTTTTCAGTTTGTCTGGTTATTATACATAACAGGATCCACAGAAGCCTTACTTTGAATAGGTCATTTGAAACCTATTTCCTAGTATAGTGATTATGACATTTGCATACTATCTCTTTATATGAATGTTAGTAATCCCATAGGTCAGCAATGGGGAAGATACAGCCCTCCAAATGTTGTAGAGCTAAACTCCCATCATCACTGACCATTGGACTCGATGGGAGTTGTAATCCAAAACATCTGGAAGGCCACATGTTTTCCATCCTTGCACAGGAGATGTACTAGGAAGCTTCTAGGTAAACTACTAGGATATTATTCTGAAATTATTGTAAGGTCCCTTGACTTAAACTTACTTCCTCATCTCAGCAGCTCCCAAGGTATTTCATAAAAAGTATGAAAACCTCTCCTGCCTCTGGAATAGCACAAAATCTATCAACACTATGAATTTCAAACATGCAAAAAAATTATTCTGCTCCAGAGGCAGAAGAGGTTTTAATACTATTTATAAAATACCTTGGGAACTGCTGAGATGAGAAAGTAATTTTAAGTAAAAATGGAACAGCAATATAATCAGATCAGTAATATCATTGTAGTTTCTCTTATGGGTTGTTTACATCCAGATAGTTTTCTGCATCTTGCTCAGAAGGGTTGGGCTTAGGGTTGTGTGTGTGTGTGAGAGAGAGAGAGAGAGAGAGAGAGAGAGAGTGTGTGTGTGTGTGTGTGTGTGTTTCATCATAAGCTCGAGTCTCATGCAAAAAAAAAAAATCTATATACACCACGGAGGGATAGGGCCCTTTTGGCCATTTAGGTATTGGTGGCCTGTAGCACCTTTAACTCCTGCCCATTGGCCATGCTGGCTAGGATTGTAGTCCAGCACAATCCAGACAGTTGCAGGTTCCCCATCCCTGATAAACATGCACTATCTCAGTCTCAGGCAGGTGAGGTATTAATTCCCTTCGCTCACACTCAAAAAGCAACTTCCTTTTTTTTTTTTTTACTTCTGGATATGCTTGTATTTAGTGGTAGAGCACATGCTTTGCCTGGAGAAAAGTACAGGTTTAAACTCCAGCATCTTCAGGTTGGGCTTCGAAACAGGCTTGTTTGAGACCCTGGAGAATGGCTGCTAATTCAGTGCCTAGACAATACTGAGCTAAGTGGATTGACAATATAAGGCAGCTTTCTAGCTGCTTTAATGGTGTATTTTCGGGGAAAAGTTGCTGTAAAGCAAGCCTTTTCCAGTCCTGACAGATAGTATCATGATGTATTTAAGTGTTTATCTTATATTTAAGAACATGTTCTTATGCTGTGATTTAAAAATAAAATTTAATGCCTGTTGATAAGGGTTGACATAAATATAGGTATGTCTGGATGGGTATATCCAGATCATTTCTTAGGGTGGTATCAGTTTTTATGTATTAATTCTGTGGCTATCAGATCAATAGGATGGCTTTTGTAAATTGCTGCATGTTTTACTGGTCACAAGAACGTCTGGAATTTGCCTTTAGTTTTTCTTAGAGTTTCCTGTCTTTCAGTTGCAGAGATAATTTCCCAATAACGCAATAGACCTTATTTTCTGATACCATTGATTCATTAGAATGTCCCCTAAGTTTTTTATTTGTTTGATTATTGTTAGTCTAGCTGCTATGAATAAAAATTGTTTTAACTTGTTGATTTTTTTATCTGGTTTTGTCTGAATTATCCTTAAAGACATGACTTAACCAGTAAGCTTTTTAGTTGTAAAATGTAGTAGCAGAGATTTTACTATTTGTTCTGTTTCATTGTAGCCACTTCTTAAAGATGGGGACATTTAAGATTGGCAGAATAAAGCTTTACAAAATCATTTATGTGTGTTTGAAGTTAAAGCTTGGAGGCCTATATCCCGCTTGATTGTAAAAAAAAACAACAAAGTGATTTACAAGAAGATAAAACCAGGACAGTGGGTGGCGCTGTGGTCAAAACCATAGAGCCTAGGGCTTGCCGATCAGAAGGTTGGCGGTTCGAATTCCCGCAACAGGATGAGCTCCCGTTGCTCGGTCCCTGCTCCTGCCAACTTAGCAGTTCGAAAACACGTCAAAGTGTAAGTAGATAAATAGGTACTGCTCCGGTGGGAAGGTAAGCGGCGCTTTCATGCGCTGCTCTGGTTCGCCAGAAGCGGCTTAGTCATGCTGGCCACACGACCTGGAAAAACTGTGTGGGGCCAAACACTGGCTCCCTCAGCCAGTAAAGCAAGATGAGCGACGCAAACCCAGAGTCATCCGCGACTGGACTTAACGGTCAGGGGTCCCTTTACCTAAAACCATAAAATTACAAAAATACAATACAGTCATACCTTGGTTGCTGAATGCTTCAGCACTTGTACGTTTCAGTGAGTGTTCCGTTTTTTAAACGATTTTCAGAAGCTGAATGTCTGGCGTGGCTTCCACGGCTTCTGATTGGCTGCAGATGCCCCTGCAGCCAATCGGAAGCCACAGCTTGGTTTCTGAACCATTCTGGGTGTCGAACAGACTCCCGGAATGCATTCTGTTCATGAACCAAGGTACTGTACAACTGTATATTAACACTTACAAGAAGTTAAAATACTAAAACAGATTAAAATTTACACCATATTTGTGCAAGTCTCTCTGTGTTATGTGCATTGCATGCAAATAACTGTGAATTTAATTGTACTCATGGTATAATAGAGTGATGTTTGATGTGAATAGATATATAGATATAGATATATAAGCACACACAGATGGACTTGGGAAACTTACAGCATTTTAAAATCATTTTTGCAGGTACAGAAGGCCTAGGATTTAGCATCACTTCTAGAGATGTTCCAATTGGCGGCTCAGCTCCTATTTACGTGAAAAACATCCTACCAAGAGGTGCAGCTATTCAAGATGGAAGATTAAAGGCTGGTGACCGACTCATTGAGGTGATGAAATGTTGCAAAGCTGTTAGGGAGTTCTATTAGTCCTTTCAGCAGATTGCCTGCTTTTGTATATCATTTCAATGAATTTTCTACTGCTCTGCTGGTAGTTTCCCAGGGCATTGTCTTCTGGTCTTCGCGCTTTCTGAATAACAATACTAATAAACACTCATATTCCAGGCAGCAGCTTTGCAAAAAGCAGTCTCATCTTGAAAGTTTGTTATTTTGTTGGATGCCTCAGTTTTGACTTGGGAGAGAATAATTGGATACGGCATCTATTGCTTTGTTCGTGTGCTTAAGGGGTTTGTGTGTGTGTGTGTGTGTGTGTGTGTGTGTGTGTGTGTGTGGCTCTATTCTGGTAAACAAAATGAACAGTGTGGTATCACAAGTTATTTGGGATAAGGCATAAGGCTGCATTTCCAATATAAATCTATACAGTTATGTAACTTATTCTTTCTTTGTCTCCCCGCCACCTGCAACGGTATTCTCCCTAAAGGGTGATTCATTTCAGCCTTTTCAGAAAAATATATTCATACTGACATAGAGCAGATGGGTTTTTCCTGTCTATACAACATCAGATTTTTGGACTACAACTCCCATCAGTCCTAACTGTCACAGCCATGTGGGCTGCGGCTGATGGGAGTTAAAGTCCAAAGCATTTAGAGGGCCCCAGGTTGGTGCTGGCTGCTCTATATTGTCACACGAATTTGAGATGTCCCTGCCTGCTCCATATTAAAGAATGAAGAGTGCAGCATCAGACATGCATATAAGGGGTATTGGGATCAGTAACAGAACTTGGCACCTCAAATTTCAGTGGCACCCTGTGCAATGCCAAAATCTGGCTCCCCCAAGCCTTTCACCTTCTGTGGGATGTCATAGTTACGACACCTCATAAGCTTTGCGCCCCTAGATCTGCCTTTGTTGCGATGCTTGGTGCCAGTCCTTTGGGAACATACATATGTACCGGTACTAGCATGAGACTGGAAAAGTACAGGAAGCTGGTACATAGACATCAGAATGTAGGAAGCAGAGGGTTTATGGGAAATCTGTGTAGATAAAAAGTATGTAACTTAAGTAAATTGTTAAATTTATTACAACTTCTTGACTGAATGAGTGTAGCTAATAATAATTAGTATGTACAAAAGTACTGCACCAAAGGGTAAAAATATAGAAATCTAATAAAATTGGAAGGGGAGAATGTAAGATTGCAATACATTTTTCCTAATGCTAATTTTATTATCTGATATTGCTATAGGAAAGACCTAGAATTGTTTCGATTTCTTGAATAGTGTATATTTAACATATTTGGAGCTCTTGCAAGGTTATTTTTTTAGTTTAATGAGTTTTGTAATTGTTTGGCTTCAGATAATGTTTCTACCTTTCCCCCAGTGAATTGTTCCCTGCTTTAACCTCATCCGAGTTTTTGTCTTGTGGGGATAAATATACAGTCAAAACAAAGGAGGAGGATATGGGCAATTCTATTGGAATGTGTAGATTAGAAATCACAGTCTCAAATTGAGCAACAGAAACGGGAGAAAAGTGAGGAAGCAATGAGAGGAAAGGGAAGTAAGAATGGATGGTCTTTAGTTGATTCAGAATACCTTCTTTCTCACTGATCTGTGAAAGAACTGTTCCTCAGATCCTGGAAGTGAGATCCTAGTTGTTGTTTTCTTCACAAATTTCCTGAGGCTGACCAATGCTTTCAATGAAATTTGCACTGGAAATTCATCAATGGTGTGAATTTCACTCATTTCTTCAACTCCATTTGTTATCTCTCTAGGCAGACAGATATGAGAAACCTTGGCTAATTAAACAGTTGCATTTTTCCAAAGCATTTTTTACCAGATGGAGGGGGCGACATTCCTGATAAGGATAACTCCCCCTGCTGGACACAGGCAGGGTCTTCAGATTCTTGTGTCCTCTCTGGGGTGGGGGGTGGGGTGGGAGTAATCCCATTTCTTTAGACAGACATTGCCTGTTGCTAGGCGCAGTTGGGTCTTCGCATCTCTCCCTGTGAGAAGCACTTGTCTCTCTCTTTAGTTTTTGTTTTCCATTACCCCCCTTTGTTTTTCATCATATTTTCTCTCCTTCCCTGCCATTCTGGGAAAGGGGAGAATGTAATAGGGTTCCGGGCCTGATTGCCAGACAGTCATCTAAGGATGTCACAGAAGCAACAGAGCCAGGAGCTTGCATTTCCCACCCCGTTTTGGAGAGCAGCAGTGCCATTTTATATTTCTCCTCAGCAGCTTTTCTGGAGGCCCCAACCGCTTGAAACCTGACTGCTGCATCTGGGGGTTTAGTGGCTTTCACGTTCTCTGTGCTCACGCCCTGCCTCATTGGGCTGAGTTGGGCATCTACCTTAGGCCTCAGCGATTAATTGGGAGTTTTGAACAAACACAACAGTGGGTGAAGTCATGTTAGGCCTTACTGCATTTTTCGGTGCAGCTGCACACCCAGAATTTTTAACTTTCCCCTCATGGTGACGGTGCAGAGGAGGGGGGGGGTCTATGCACACTCGCTCAGAGGATCCAGGCAAGGGGCCCCTAGTGATTCTCTGGGTCAGATGGGGGTGAGTATGGAGAGCTCCCCCAATGATTTTGAAACTTTTCTTAAGGCTTATGGTCCAAACTCTTTGAGGAATCACTGGGAGTCCACTTAGTAGAGACCAGGGATAAGAAGAAGGCTCTGCCTTCTGTCAAAAAGCCTGAGAAGAAACCATGTCAGACTCAGTTTTTTCAGGCACCTCTGCAGGTCTCTAAATTTTGACCTTTCTCTTCCTTTCGGTACAGATAGACAAGATAGGAACACCATTTTGGGAGTATTATCATAGAGCGTTTGTGCTACAAATATATATCAGTTAAATATACAAGCAGCGACAAAACATGAGACATGAAGAAACATAAGGACTTGCTGTCCCTTCATAGGTTTTTTTTTTTAATTCCTGATTTGTGCTGGTACTCATGCTGCGTAGAAAAATTATTCCTAACTGCCATGCCCATTATTTACTCACTTTCTTCTCAGAATGATGCAAAGTTATGAACACGTCTTTCCTAAACAAAGTTTGCAGTCTAACATGTAAAACGCTCCTGATAAGTGAGGCCGAGGAGGAATATGGTGCTGAAAGACTGTGAGGGTTAATAAAATTACCCTGCTAATGTCATGCAAAGCCCTCTTCTGCTTCTTTTTAGTGGCCAAGCATATCCTGTATGCTCCATTTCTTTTGTAATTTCTAAGGAGGGATAAGAAATGGCAGCCTCCTCCCACGCTATTCTATTTAAGAATGTTTAAGCAAAAAGTGGGAAATGCATTTACACATTTCTCTCTGTATTTTCACTATAGATTTTGTACTGCTCCAGAGAGCCTGCCACTTTGCTTTATGATCTGTAAGGGAAAATACAACAGTTCCTAATGCAGTCCTCTAATACTGTTGTCACATTATGAACTCATGATGCTTTCACTACTCCATTGCCTTCATATTGAGAGCTTAGAGTTGGAATAAACCGCAGGAGCTATGCAGCTTGACACTGCTGCCCAGCAGCTGAAAAGTGTGTATTTTAGGTTTCCTTGATGTATGACCATTTAGACTTTGGAAAATCTCTCATGTCACATAATGTTCCTAAACAACATACAAAAAAATGAGGGGGTGGGTGGAATAATGAGTATTCAGTCTTACATTGAGTCTCATGCTCTACCAACTGAACTAAGCTGGGCTACTGCCTTATGTTAGCCCCACCTAAGAAGAGCAGGCCAAAGGTTCATCTAGTCCACCATCCTGTTCTGCCAGGAGCCAAATAGATGCCTATGGGAAACCTACAAGTAGGATCTGAGGTCAGCACTGCTCTCCCACTTGTGATTCCCAGCAACTGGTATTCAGAGGCAAACTGCTTCCAACAGTGGAGGCAGAACATATCCATTGTGACTAGTAGCCACTGAGAGCCTTATCCTCCATGCATTTGTCTAATCCTCTTCTACAGCCATCCAAGTCCATCTCAACTCTACAATTCTATTATCTAGATCAGGGGTGTCAAACTCAAATTCATCGGGGGGCCGCATCAGCAGTTTGCTCACCCTCAAAGGGCCGGTTGTATCTGTAGGACTATGTGTCCACTCTTTATTATTATAAATTATTGTCACTGCATTCAATTATTACTGTTTTTTGTAATAATGTAAGTAATAACTAGCTCTGAAAGCAAAAACATAGTCAGAATAATGGCAAGTAGGTATTCAAATGTACAATTATTGTACAATTTATTGAAAAATGATTTTTGGTAACAGAGAGTAATTTTTTAAAAAAACATACAAATATTGCCAAACACTGTTTATTACACATGTGGCAAACACAAGGCATTAACTTTTTTTAAAACTTTTCTGACTAGATTTTACTCGCTTGCGGGGTTCTTCTCTCCTCTTTTATAATGGGCTAATTCTTGTTTTGTTTTTGGAACCGAGAGGAAATGCCTCTTAGACATTAGCTCCCTCCCTTCTTGGGTTAGAATGGAAAAGGTGGGGGAGGACTGCAGCTGACAAATATTATCCCTCCTTGCCATCGATCGGAGAGTGTATAGATGTGAGATCTTGAGGCGGCTGCAAAGCGGCTGCTCCCCGTTGTCTCCTAGCTCTCTCGCTCTCCCCCTCAGAGGCTCCCGGCTTGTCCTCCTCCCCTCCCTCCCTCCCTCCCTCCTTCTCTCCCTCCCTCCCTCCTCTCTCTCCCTCCCTCCCTCCCGCCTTCTTTCCATCCATCCCCGCTTGTTCTCCTCCCCTTTCCCTCTCTTTAAAATTGATTTCAAGGCGCTGCCAGCCCGAGAGCAGCTGTTGAGCTCTCCAGAGGGAAAGTGAGCGCTCGCTTCCCTGTCAATAGCCTCCCCACTTCTCAAACAGAAAACAATCCTCCGTGAGCTGAAACTGCCCGACCAGCCATCCCTCTCTGGTGCCAGCAGAGATCTCTTTCCCCGTCCCCAGCTCCTCAAGCCCCTTCCTTTGCATCAGCCTGCAACTCCAGCCTTGCCGCCTAACCGGACTTCTCTCGAAAGCAGCGGAAGAAAGGCAGCGGGTGAATGAGCTGATGGTACCCAGCAGCCCAAGGGTTAATCTGCCCGGGTGGGCTCCGGCTGCTTCTGAGAGCCTCCCTCCCTCCCTCCCTGCGTCTCCAGCGGCCACTAACCTTGCTCAATGGCTCAGGAAACGACCCACTCTTGTCGCCGCCATTCATTTCAGGGGGCTTTGCAGGGCGAACTCCCATGGAAATGAATGGCACTTGCGCAGTAGGGTCGATCTCTCTCTCTCTCTCTCTGTTCAGCTGGGGGGGGGTCCAACAGGAACCCCCGGCACTCACGCGGCGGCGGTCTCAGTGGCTTAGGAGCCCTTTGGGCAGCGCGAACACGCTGGCTGCCCTCAGGAGCTCCGTGGCGCGCGCCGTGATGCCTCGCCGGAAGCCCAGCAAAGAGAAATTCTCCCGCTGCAGCTGGACTCCGCCCCCCTGAGCCCTATTGGCTGGCAGAGGGTATGATGCGGCGGCGGGGAGGGGCTGGTGCAGGGGGCCAACTACGCCCCCCTGCAGACGCGGGAGTCGGCCCCAGGCAGCACAGGGCGGCGGCGGCGGTGGCAGTGGCGGCAGCGGGCGGCGGGCGGGCTGCTCAGCGCCCCCTGCATTCTGGCGCTCTAGGCCACATGACGAGGTCTCGCGGGCCGCATGGCGAGGTCTCGCGGGCCGCATTTGGCCCGCGGGCCTTGGGTCTGACACCCGTGATCTAGATGATCCACATGGCTCATAATCCATACTACTGAATATTGCCATCACTTTTACTGAAGTAAAGATAGTTACTTCCAGTGCATAGCACTTCTCTTCTAAAGTAGTTTCTTCCTTTTTTTATACAAAGGTGAAAATAAGCTTAGCCTGACAGCTTCTTGTTGCCTCTTTGATTGCTGTTATAATAGCTTGCTGAGCACTGAAGTCAAGGTGACTGGTTCTTTGTAATTTTCAGGGTTTTCTGTTACACTTTTCAGCAGCAGCCACAACAAAGAACCATGTTTGCTTTCCTGGGACATTACTTGTCCTCAGTGAATCTCCTGGGATATCACTTGCCCGCAGCAAGTTCTCACAGATAAATGCCAGTGGATCTCAAGCTCCACCCCCTTCCTCTGCTTCTTCTTCAGCTGTATATTTTAGCATTTTCTGATGCCTGTATGTTCATTATGCTGACTTCTACCCACATTTATTTTGTGGCTTTCTACTAACTGAGCATCTTGCTTTCTTAACTCTGCTACTTCCTTACAAACGAAAGCCTCCCTGATGTTTTCTATCACGTCTGGTCAGTTTCAATTCAGTATCCCAGTTTCACTTATCTGTCAGGGCTTCACATGCTCCTGGGTGTGCTTGGATATATTGCAGACAAGCAAGCACACTTATTTGGCATCCAATTCGTATGGGGATGTTATTTGCAGAGTTGTAATTTGTTTTCCAAATTCAGGCACCCAGATCATATCTAGATCAGTTCTGTGGTTGTGTTGCCTTTGGAATTGCATCACCATTGCCTGGGCCTGTGCAGGAGTAGTGTTCTCATGTGTTATAAAATGCTGATTTTTAAAGACTTGTGTGTATTACTATTTAAATGCTATGAACAAACCACGCAATTGCTCTGCACAAATAACTTATTTGTGCTGCTTCTGAATGTGGCTCCCAATGTTTACCAATGTAAGTGCCTTTCAGGCTGTTTACAAGTGTAGCAGCTTCTGAGTGCATCACAAACTATGGCAGTAGGCAGAAGTGGCTGGCAGGGAAGGGCACCACTGTGGACCGGCACTGCCTTCTTGCCCTATACTGGTGTGAAAGAGCAGTGAGGATAGAGCAATGTGGTCACACCGGCAGCACTGCTTGATTGGTTCTGCTAACGTGCCAGCATCTGCCCAACCTCAACAATACACTGCCCTGGCATGTGGCAGCAACACTGGTGCCTGGAGGCCAGGTCCATGGCAGTGCCACTCTCCACTAATTGCTCTTGTTGATAGGGGAGCACAATGGCTGTTCACACTGCCCCCAGAGAGAGTGAGAGAGAGAAGAATGGGGAGAGGGGGTGAATTAAAAAGCAGAGCTGGAGTTGCCACAATGCTGTTCTATTTCTGCCTGCCTGGACAAACATTGCAGGGCTCTGTATCTGTATTTGCTGCTCAGGAATAATCCTGCGGTTTCCCCCCCTGTGTTGTGTGCAGCTGGGCTTTCTCCAAATTTCAGCCCCAAACACAGGCATGACTTTTCCCTAAGATAAAATATGTCACCTAGTTCTAGCTTACGCTGTCCTGGTTTGTGCAAAAGACTAAACTATGGTTAACATAAACCATAGTTAATGAATCATAGTTACAGCAGAACTGTCACTTAGATCTTGTTTGTTAGGCCACTGAAGAGTTAAAAGCACAAGTGAGAGCAGCCAAGCCTTGAGAACGTGTGTGTGTGTGTGTGTGTGTGTGTGTGTGTGTGTGTGTGTGTTGCTTTTCACCTAGAAAATTGGATAACCTTTTGTAGAAAAATTGAGTGTTTTAAAATTTATTACTGTAATAAGGTACAAGATAACGCAGACCCTTACACATTATTAGGAACTTTATGACATCTGTATGCTTTGTCCGATTATGTACAGTGGAACCTCAGGTTACGTATCTTCCTCCTTATGAACGCTTCGCTTAGCTCCGCTAACCCGGAAGTAGATGCTCCTGGTTGCGAACTTTGCTCTGGTGTGCGAGTGGGAGTCATGTGAAAGCGTGCCTTACGTTAAGAACGGTTTGGGGTTCATAACAGACCTCCAGAATGAATTAAGTTTGTAACCGGAGGTACCCCTGTAATAGAAATTTACTGTTCATTTGTAAACCGGTTTCTTTCTTTTGATTGACTACAAATAAACTTAAAACAATGTTAATCAAAGTTCATAAACCAACTGCAAACTTGATTAACAAGCATCTTTTAACCATAGTTAATATAGCATTAAAGCCATGGTTTAATAAGTAATAGTTTAACAAACCACAGTTTAACATTATGGGTGAACCAGGATACTGTGCTGCTCTGGTTTATCACAACAATCTTCACCTGCTGCACACAGGGTAATTCAAAATCCTTTCCCTCCCCCCCCCCATTGCAGGTAAATGGAGTTGATTTAACAGGAAAAACCCAAGAGGAAGTTGTTTCCCTGCTGAGAAGCACCAGGATGGGAGGGAGTGTAAGCCTTATCATTTTCCGCCAGGAAGAAGCATTCCATCCAAGAGAACTGGTGCGTATTTTATTTTTATTTTTTTTAAAGTGGCTAAGGCACATTAGGTGAATATGAGCAAATAATGTGAAGACCTGCTGTCAAACATGTGCGGCTTGAAGTGGAGCACAGGAAAATAAGCTTCTGTTGCATTTCACATGGACATTTCCTTTTAGCAGACCCAGGGAAATTGGATTTCCACATTAATATGGGAACTAATGTTTTCAAATCATGGGTGACAGCAAATGCAGATTATAAACTGTTGCATGTACTTTGCTTGAGTGCCTATAGACAACTGATTATTCTCTGTCTTTTGCACTTTTGTGTCCCTGTTGGAAAGCTTGCTGTTTGTCACACTACATGAACATCCCCACCCCCACCCACCCCGGTCTCAGAGCATTTACAATTAATCTAGAACAGGATGTATGAATGCTGTGGTTTGGAAATGAATAATCTGTAAGGGCAAAAATGTGGTGGTTTCTAATACTATAGCTACATGGGAGAGACACCCCACAGTTATTAATTTAGCAAGGCAATTCAGAGAATCCCTGTTGTACAATGTATCTTAAAGAAAATTTTCATAGTATATAGACTGTGCACCAATTTTTCCACAATAATTGCCTTTGTGGGTGTAGCAAATGTTGATTGTATAAAGCTGCCTTATTTTGGACCAAATCATTGTTCAGTATTTCAGCATCTCCAGTTAGAGCTGGGAGAAAACCCTGCCTGAAATCCAGGAGAGCCACTGCCAGACAGGATAGACAATTGGTCTGACTTGGTATAAGGCAGCGTCCTACATTCCTATTCCAGTTGTCTTTACTCAAGGCTTCAAGCAATGATGCAACTAAAGTTATAATAATCTTTCTCCCTCCCCCTTTAAGTTCTTCTAAATATCAGAACACGGGTCTCTATCTCTCTTTGGTGTATTGAATGCTGCAAAAGGAGTATCCTAGGTGATAGGGAATTTAGGAAATGCAAATTTCCATGGCACTAGTATTCATGCCAAGGACATAGGTACCCAAGAAATCTACAGATGGAGACCAGTTGGTGCCCTTGCATGCACAACTGGACTTTTGACCCAGCAGGAACGTCTGATAATCGAAGAGAAGGGGGTGGATTGTTTCTGATTTACCTTCCCCCTGCAGACCCCAGCACCTTCAAAAGCCCTCTTGTGAGTCCATGATTGCCAATTAGATTATATGCTATATTTCCCAGCACCCCTCTCACTTGACACACTTCAGTGAAACTTCCCTGCCACCAACTACCATCACTACCAAATAATTCAAAAGGGTTAATGAGTCATGATGTGGGGACTTGTGGAAAGATAGGAGTGATTGTGATGAAGTCTGCATTTCAGCATAGGGGATGGTAGAGCAGGGTATATTCTACTTTGGAGGGACCCCTGACCATTAGGTCCAGTCGTGACCAACTCTGGGGTTGCGGCACTCATCTTGTGTTACTGGCCGAGGGAGCTGGCGTACAGCTTCCAGGTCATGTGGCCAGCATGACAAAGCCGCTTCTGGTGAACCAGAGCAGCACACGGAAACGCTGTTTACCTTCCTGCTGTAGCAGTACCTATTTATCTACTTGCACTTTGACGTGCTTTCGAACTGCTAGGAGATGGGAGATGGTAGCAATGGACAAATCCTTAGTGTGAATGAACTATTTAGGAGAGGCATGGCCTTTTGTATTTGCATGTAGGATAGATACTGAAGCCACAGGAGTGTGTTTACTCTCAAAGATAGGCTACCGTGTGAAAACATCCTGCTTCTTCTGGAACAGGTGAAAACTCTTAAATGGGTTGTTAATATAGAATTGAAAGGGAACTTGGGGGCCAACTGGTTCAACTGCCTACTCAGTCTGCAATGCTGGATGCAACACCAACACCCCTGACATAGCCATGCAGCCTCAGTGAATAACTTCAAGTGAACAAGAGTCCACTCTCTCCTGAGCAGGTCCTGGGTGAATTCCAGTAAGCTGAGCCTTCAAGTTAACTGGTCCCAAGCTTTTAAGGGATTTATATACTAATGGTCCTGGTCCTCACTGCAGGAAGGACTCTTAACTACCAGTTTGGTTTCTGCCAAAAGTTTTAATCCACCATTCAGGCAAGGTTCAGGTTACAAGATGCAGCAGGTACATAAACTGCTTTGAGGTGTATATAAAATTTTATGAAATAAATAAAAAGGAGGTATAAGCTCAAGCTAAGAAGTTGATCCAACAAGCAACACGTCCTCTGCACCTTCCTTTTAAAGGACAAGGCAGACACAGCACCGGGCACTGGGCAAGCAAACAGGCACTCATTAAGTGGGTGGTCCCACAAGCTTTCATCATGCTGGCATCCCCATGTCCTTGGAGGCAGAGGTGGCAGCTCAGCATCTGATTTATTTTCAGTTGCCTTCTCCTTTGGATGCAGCTCCTCACTGACAGAAGAGGCACTGGGGCAACTCCACAGCAGGAGGTATCTGCCTTGGACTATCCGATGTCATAGGGCAGAACATCCCTCTGCCAATTCCATTATTTGTCAGGATCCAACCATCCCTTCCATAACACGTCTATGGAATTTGTGACACTAATAGTAGCACGTTTCACTTGCCCCAGTAACAAAGTGGCAACCAGATCTGCAGATCTCTGATCACAGGTGATCAGACATGGTCTCTCACTCAACTTGCAAAATAGCACAATGTGGATTATGCTGGAAAGATCCCATGCACACTTACAGTCACCTCATAAAGCCTAGACCTAAATGGCAGGCTTGATATAAAAACAATTGTAGAGTGGTTTACACTAATAAATGGAAACACTCTTCCAAGACGTCAGTTCTTATTCGCTGCGGTTGACTCAGTTTCTCTTTCCCCATCATCATTTTGCCAACTTGTAGCTGTATTCATTTAGACCCAAGTGGTCAAAATGGTTAAGGAGTTCATGTGAAAAAAGCACTATTTTGCTTCTGATCAAGAATTTGAGAGATTGCAGGCAAGTTTCATTATACATGTTTTGTTGTGCCACCAACAAAATCTCCCCCCCCTCTTCATTTTTGCTTTGTTCTCCTCTTGATTTTAGGGATTAAGGAGTTCTTGGCTCTGTTCTCTGTCTTTTGTCAACCACAGTTGGCTTTAACAAGTTATTCCCTCTAGATGAGCTTTGGTTGCTTTTGTCTCTGTGCAGGAGATTAATTAAAATTGCCCCTCAAAGGAGAGTTGTGTTTGCCTAATGGCTCTGAAGCACATTAATATGGCTTGATGGGCAGGAACTTTAAAATGCATCATTCTGTGTGTGCACAGAAGGGATAAAATGTTTAAGGAAATACATTATTTGCATGCTGTAAATTCTCTTCACTTGTATTCTCTTTTTTATGCTGTTTTATTATTATTTTTAAAACAACAACAACAACAACCCATCACATAACAACTCCCATACATGGGATTTCCAAAATCCCTTGACTTCCTTCCACTTCCCTTCTTGGTTCTTTTCTTTTACATTTGTTTATGCATGTCCATAAGATCTTCAATTCAGATCATCTTTATCTTCTTTGGTGGGGGCTTCTTCTTTTTCATATTCTGGTATGATCGTGGCCAAGCAACTGCTATCAGATACAGGAGGAGATTCTTTTGCTCTTTAAAAACATTCAGTCCTTTAAGCCCAATTTTTTTTTGACAAAGGTTATTTTAAGCATATTCTTCAAATCATTATGTATCATTATCCAAGCTTTTTAAATAACCTTACATTGCCACCAATAAGATGCTCCAATGCCAAGCATTCTGAATTACCATACTTGTTATTGTGAACCACTGAGTTTAATGGAATGCTAGTTCTATGAACTAGCTTTGGATACAACCCTGTGCGCCAATAAGAGGTCATGCAAGTTCAGGTGGGCTAGGCAGGAAGGGGGGAAGCAAAATAGGGACTGAGTAGGTTTGAAAGCAGGTAAACTGTTAAATCAGCATGCAGGTCAATAGTATAATTGATTAGTTGCCAGGCCAGTGTACCTGGTCAGGGGCCTTTTGCCTAAAATAATGGAGGCTGAGTGAGATGAGTAAGTGGGGTGGAAAGCAAGCAAGTAGTTTCCTCCTTGAATGGAGTGCTGTAATGGAACCGAGAATTGGGTCTGGCTTGCAAAGTCCCTGATCTTGGCATATTACGCTGTGTAAGGATGGGAACCTCTTTTAAGGACACATTATATCAACTGAAAGGATGGTTGGACAGTGTTCTCAAAGCTACAAACAACAAAATATCAACTGAAAGAGAATAACATCCATTAAGTTAGTACAGAATGTTTTAAACATTGTCACAGCTGCATCCTGCCACTCAAGGAGGCACAAGGAGGCACTTGTCCCAGTCTCTCAGAACTGGCATATAAAGTGTCACCTGTGGGCTTTTGGGATTTTTCACAATGTGTTTTGTGTAGCTCTGATCTCCTGGCCTATGCTCCATTTGAGAACTAAACCCCTTGATAGTCCTCTTCTTAATCGTTGGCAAGTGTCTTTTCTACCCTTATTCTTATTTTAATTTTTGTCCCCGCTTCTTCTAGAGTACTGAACAAAGCCAGTCACAAATTCCAAAGGAAACGGTAAGAGTTTTGTCTTTCACGTGTCAAGAAAGGTTGCAATGATTTATTTATTTATTTATAATTAAGCAAATTTGGGCCCCGTCCCATAAAAATAAAAAAAATGTTTTTTTTAACAGACAATTCTGTTCACTGTATAGGCTGTAGGTGGCTCTCTCCAGCCTTAAATTGCATTTTACTTTATGTCTAGCACTTACTTCCCATGTGCTTCACTGATCATTTGCGCCTCTATAAGGGGCACATATGCATGCAGACTCTTGTTTGGATACAAAATAAGGTATCTGGTTCCTAGAAACCGAGATAGTTTAAGGCTGAAATAAAAACAAAGAGGTCTGAATTGCAATCTAACATTCCCCCTCACAAGCTGTTGTTCTTATGTTTTGTAACCAGTTTTTAAAGTAACTCCAAGTTGAAGAAGGAATATCAGATTTATTTACAAGCTAACTGTAGCAAATCTCCTCAAGACATCCTTAAAATGCTTCTGATGAAGAATATCCAGATGTATATTACAGGAACAATTAAAGCACAGAGTGTTTCTGGGTTGTGTTATCATTTGCTTTTAGAAATGAATCATCATATGAATCAGTACATTGCAATGCAGTCCTGCTTACTTTTCATAACATCTTTCATAATGTCTTCACCTCGGTAAGAATAATAGATATTAAAAAATGGGGATGAGAGAATTGCTTTAACTGAAAATTGCAATGGAGCATATGGTTAGTTGAGGTTTCTAGGATTTATCTGCTTCACTGTTTTTCTTTTCATATTGGTGATTTGGGGCCCCATTAATGTTGTCTATAGACTTTTTAAAGCAGTGCCCCAAAGCATCTTCTCATAATGTCTCATGTGTACAAGCTTTGGCAGTGGTTTTAAGGAAAACCATAAATATGGTTGTTTGCTGGTTCCTTGGAAGAGGCTCCAAGGAAAGTAAAAGAAGCAGGTGGTGTAGAAGTAAGAGTGGTCATTTAGAAGGGAATAGAACTGTCCCAATACATTTCACTGACTGAGATGGAGGAGCAAACAGCAAGCCTGCCCCCTCAAGTCAATATACTTAGTGCTCAACGCTGGCTAAGTTAATTTGGCACCTGAGACATCTTATCTTGCAAGCATCTCCCCCCCCCCCCAGTAAAAAATAAATAAATGCAGTAATAATACATTAAAACTAATTACAATAAATCAGATCACTAACAGTTTGCCCATTCATGACACCAATAGCAGGGTTGGCCAAAGGAGCAAAGTTACGGTATCTTTGATGGCTAAGCTATAAATCACAAAAAAGCAAATTAAGCATTTTGCACCAATGCTCCCATTTTGCTCCTCCCTCCAGCAGGGAAACAAACCACAGTGTGGCTGCTGACTTGGTGTTACATATGCACCAGCTTTCTTGGTTGGTCTCTCCCAAACAAATCATGAACAGGAAGGCAAGAAAAAAAAACCTTGGCTAAAGAATGTGGTTTGTTTGGAGCAGAAGAAATCACGAGCTCTGACTCACACAAAATGCTAAGCCAGCGGCTTTGTGGTTTGCCGGAGAAAGGGGAGATAAAAGTGGGAGAGCTCAAGCTTCATGAAGCAGTATGGCGCTCATGCACAACTGACTTAGCTTGCCCATGTTTTATAGAATCATAAAATTATGAGTTGGAAGGGACTAGTCCAACCCCCTGCAATACAGGAATCTTTTGCCCAATGTGGGTCAAAAGCAGAGCTATATTAACTCTACAAGTGTGCTCAAGAGTGTCAATTCAAATCCCATGTTACATAATGCAAATATACCAGGAGTCCTCTTTGTGGTGATCTTGGTTATTCTGCCCTTACAATTGGGGCTTTAAAAAGGTTTTTTAGAGATCAAGTGTCATACCTGAACTCCTGTCATTATGTGACAGGGAAGTGATGGCTATGTTCCATGATTTGCAGAGGTGTCAAATACTGGCAGCCTGGCCAATAGTGAAAAAATATTCTCTAAAATTGCCGTGAATTGAATGTGGAGCTTTAGATAGGTGTTTTGAGGGCCTTCTTAGCCTAGGAATGCTGACTGGAGAGAGAATGTGGTAGCATCCCCACTTCCCCAAGTACCTTAATCTTAAATGCATATCAAAGCTTTCCCAGCAAAAACTCAATGGCATGAGCTTGTTTTGTAATATTTCACATGCTGACTTCCTTGCCTCCCCCCACCCTGCTGCCTCTTTGCTTGGTTATGCATCATTCCCCATTTGGTTCTCCTGCCTTGTGTTGTCAGACCCTTCAGTTTCCTGTTCTTGCAGCTTTCTGTTTTATTGTACCACACATATGGTCTCTCTTGTGCTGTTAGTCGTGAGTTCAGTGAGTGCTGCTGTCACAGGGTTGACAGCAGAAGAAGGGAAAACTAAAAAAGTAAGGATAATGCAGGGAGAATGGGTGAAATACAAAAATGAAATGAGATTCTTCCAGCTTTGGAGCACAGAACATCAAAAGTATTTGCAGCCTGAAATAATAATAATAAATGTCTGTTAATGTGAACTACAAAATGACTAGTTAGAAAGAGAAGCCATTGCTATCAAAGTCCACTTTTCCAGCAATCTTAATGCCTCCGCACCCCCAAACTAACTTATTGTGTCAGATTTAGATACTTTTCCTCATGGAAGCTCTTGCATTGGAGGGAGTCTGCATTTTCCAAGAACTTAAAATAGCAATTACTTGACACACAAATTGGGATACTGAAGGCATTATGGGATATATTTTGGACAATACCTTCTTGATTGAGAATATCAAGCTCTATCACTGAAATGCAGGAACTTTCATGAAGTATTTTGAGTAGTTTAAAAAGTAGCAAAGGCTGACTCTACACACACACACATACACACACACACACACACACACACAGAGAGAGAGAGAGAGAGAGAGAGAGAGAGAGAGAGAGAGAGAGAGAGAGAGAGAGAGAGAGAGGACACACTGTCCCATTTAGTGAACCCTATTCATTTTCTCTCCTGTAGCAAGACTGCGTATAATTGCCTCTTCATTTAACTCTGGGTTTCTGGGATAGAAGAAAGGAAGTTTTCAAAACCATGGAACAGAATCCTTCTGGAATTGGACCTCAGATGACCCCAGAGAGTTTGGCCTGTCCTTTTGCATGTATATGGCTGGCCTTATACATCTGGCCAACTCAAAAGTGAGAAAAGCTATTAATCTCTCTGGACTTTGGCTGGCAGGCTGCTTACCTGCCTATCCCATCCTTAGGTACTCTAGGCACCTGCTACCTCCCAAGTTGTAGGAAGCTGGACATTGCCAATACCCAGACCTTTGTGCCTGAAAACTGTAAATGAACAAAAAAAAGATATAGGAAGCTTTTGGCATCAAGGAGAACAGTGTATCGATATGATCTTAATGTCACCTGCCATGTGAAAATATTTTATTCGTCCATCCCTAGTTAAGAAAGTACAGTACAATAAGTTACTCTCTTGATGAATGCATTCTGTGGTGTCCCAGCTGGGATTCCATTGGCTACCAAACTATACTAGAAAAGTGTAGCCAGCAACTTCCTGCTCTCATGTTGAGTTGGCTTCATGGATTCCCATATGGCAGTTCAAAATCTCGTATTATATACTCCTATCCAAAACTGAGCAGATGCACCTTCTGCTAGGCATGGTGATTATTTTGATATGAAAGAGATTGACTGCAATATGAAAACCAGTAATTTGTCATTACATTTCTGTTTCTGAGGATAATTATCTTAATCTTGTTACAGTGCATAGAAATAAATTGTTAATTATGATATGAGAAACATCTGCCAATTAACCTTTGCCCCTTCTTCTCAAAAGTCAATAGCGCTAGGCTAGCATTGTGCATTTTGAGTTATTTTTTTCCTCCCTGTTTTTCCTCCCTTATCCCAAATCTGACAGCAATCGTTGTGTTAGCGTCACCTGTGGGGACTTAAGAGTGCATTTGCCCACCTTGCTTGATTTCCTTGATAGTCTAAATGGCTCCTTGGAAATGTGTTTGAATAAAATAAATGCAAGGAGAATAACATTTCATTTTGCATGAAGGTTTTTTGGATTTTTTTAAAATAAAAAAGTCCCTTTCATGCATGAATCAGGTGAAAGGAGATCTCATGTAGAAAGGGGCTGTAGGAGCCATGCTGCTTACCTTGTCCTCAAGGTCAAGTGACAGCTCTGCTGCTGCTGTTGTGCTGCTAGGGACCAAACACAGTTTGGCACATGCTTTGTCTTCCCCAGGCAAACCACAGGTGGTAAACCAAGAACAAACCATGGTTATAATTCATGATCTGTCTGGAATGAGGCAAACCACAGGCATAAGATTGGATGTAATGCTAAGCCAAATCATGGCTTAGCCACAGCAGAAAGACGAGGAGCCAAATGGCTGTGATCTCTCCAGGAATGAGCACATTTCCTTGTGTGCTCTAAGACCAGTTGGTTGTGAGGCAATTGGGAAGCTCTGTGCAGAGGACCGAGCAAGCCCTTTGAACTATCTCCCCCTATTCCCTAGGCTAGCTTTGACAGATGTCAGTCACCTGACATTGTTGAGATGTCAAATGGGGGGTATCCCACATTCCTCTCAAAGTTCACCTGTGTGGTGTCATTGGGGCAGTTCTGACCCGCAGGGATAAAAGGATTCCACACACCTCCTTTAAGTCATGGTTAGGCCTGGTGTTACATGTGAAGTTGTCTATGGGAAATTGTAAATTCAATCATAGGCATATCTGTGATGAGCAGCCATCTACTGAGGGCTTCCTCAAGCCTGAAACCAGCCCTGGACCACAGAGGGTTGAGGATGCACACAAAGAACAGTGATGTTTCAGGGGTTAAACATCATCTGTTTCGACTCTTGGATACTTCACAAAATCCCCTCATAAATTGGTTTTCTTTTTCTTTTCTTTTCTTTTTTTCACATGCTGGGAGTTTCTTATTTGCAGCTCTATAGACTCCTACCCATGACTGATTCACCATATGGTATACTGGGCCCCTTGAATGAGAAGTGGATGATGCAATATATTTCTCTTTTTGTGCACAATTAATAACTGGGTCAAGATTGTTTAAAAAACTTAATAGCATTTATGAAGTGTCTTTTCAACAATGTCCTCTGGGCAGTTCACAAAAATGTGCATAGCATATTTTGAAAATATATGCTTTTATAAATGCAGTATATATTATAAGGTGTTTCACCTCTTTTGGAACACATGTGATCAGATTATGCAACATAGAATCAGGGCTCTGTGTAGTCTACTGTCCTGTTTCTAGTAGAGACTTCCTAGCTAAATGCTTCCATAAAGCTCACAACAGCACATGAAGGCAACAGCCCTACCCTCTTGTTTAGCTTCCTTTACACACCCCAAGCTACTGGTATCTAGAGAAATGCAATCTCTGAACCTGCTGGTCCCAGTTAGGTATCATGACTTACACACATTGATAGACCTGTACTCTATGAATTTGTCCAATTCCATCTTAAAAGTCCTAAGGCTGTAACCAGCACCAAATCTAGGGCACAAGAAATCCCTTTGCAGCAACTTTCCCCAGATGTAGAGCCCATATGTTGGACTTCAAAACCCATCTTCCCCAGCCAGCCTGGTCTGTTGTCGGGGATGATGGGGGTTATAGTCCAACAATATATGACAGGACAAGGCTGCTTAAGGTAGTAGATGTTATTAAACCTCAACCAGTTTTTTTAAAAAATCAAAAAATAGGACTCTAAGGAAACGAGTATTTTTTGGAAAGTTTTTAGGGGCTCCTCAATAGGATGATGACTTTCCTCTTAATAACTTTACTATCTCTACTGATTTTTTTTCCTGCAGTGCTCAGCTGCAGGCAATTGGACATGTTCTAGGGTAAACTACATAACCAATGATGAGGTTGGTTCAACATGTCATACGAATTAACCTAAAACATGCCCCAGAATCATCTTATGGCAGATGAGTAGAAGTTGCTCAGGCAAATAAATGTGGAGAACGGTCACCAAAGATCAAAGAGTTGACAGTGACTGACTGAAACGCATGTGCCTCAATTGGTTAGATCCTGGAATTTGAACTTTAGCACAAAGTGATTTATTTTGCTTACTAACCCAAAGAGTTTTGTGAGATACCCACTTGCAAACACTGTATACGCAACAGTTGGGACTTTGATAAATACTTTCCCTGGTATATGATTGTATCATTTGGAGAGGAATTCTTATTAGCAGATGGGGAGAGGTTTGATACTGATGAGGTTGACAGTATTATTCTCTGCGTTGATTGGGAGTATTGTGAACACTGCTTATTATTTCTTGTGACTTTTAGTGAGATAAAGAAAAATGCAGCCTTTTGTCTTCCAATAATGTGAGACTGGTCACGTTAAACATGAGGGTGATTGCCTTTGGTTTCATATCCATTTGGGGACCGTTTTGAATGGTTTCAGATTACATTTTTAATAAAGATGCAATCTGAAAGGAGAAAAAA
Organism: Zootoca vivipara; assembly: GCF_963506605.1. NCBI lineage: Eukaryota > Metazoa > Chordata > Lepidosauria > Squamata > Lacertidae > Zootoca > Zootoca vivipara. The sequence goes on along the minus strand of NC_083287.1, from coordinate 41,930,994 downwards.
ATTAGGAGAGGGAGAGAGAATATGCAATCTACCCCAGGGTACTGCTGTGTTTATTTTATTTTACCAGAGTAGGCAAGCTGTTTCTAAATGGCTTATTGGGAATAATAATGCCTGGAGCTAAAGCAATAATCCATAGGGAATCATTTTATCTAACACACATAATCTCTTTCTCTACCTAATTTGAATCTCTATGGATGTTGGAAATTAATCTGTTGAATTTTGGTGGTGTCCTTTACTGGTGATTATTCCATATCAATTTATGAAATACATGTATCTTGATGTGCAAATTTAAGCTGTTTCATGAATTTGTACTTGGTACTTTGTCCATGATGGTTGAACGTATGTGCTAGTCCAAACTTAGTTTTAATATTTACAAACATGAGAAACCAATTGTGTTCAGTGTGGCTTCTTACCAGACAATGCTTTTTGGGTTAAAAAAGAGAGAGCGAGAGATACTACCGGTAGCACTCATATCTTGATAAAAGTTATGTGGGTGCCAGTACAAAATCACTACCATGGCATCACAAAAAGAGATAATGATACCCCGTACTAATGAGCTTATATGTGAAGTTTGCCTGCCTCCTAAGCCTTCTATTTGCTATATCTTGGTCTTTGTTGCCCCTTTAGAGTTGCTAGGTGACAACAGAAGTCAAAACTTTTCAAGTTCCTCTTGTTATCTTATGTTAAAGGTATAGCAGCCTTGGATACAGGGTCTAGACCAGGGATGTCCAACAGGTCTCATTGCAGGGCACCCCTGGTCAATCCTGGTCGATTGCGTGATCCTGGTTGATCACCCAAAGTTTTGGGGGTCTTCCTCCCCCTAAAAAAGCTCAACAACTTTGGTCAATACAATGGGTAGATCACTGCCAGTTGTGTTGTTGTTTTTTTGTTTTTTTAGTGGGAATAGATCACAGTCTCTTGGAAGTTGGACATCCCTGGTCTAGACCATAGGTGGGTAACCTGTGGACCACAGGCAATGCTCCTCTTGTGCTAAGCAGCCTGCTAGCTGCTGCCTGCTGCTGTGGCTGAAATTACACGTTCTTGGGCTATCAAAATTGCACTCACTGTTGAATTTGCTACACCACTGCTGTCAGTTATTTTCTTCCTCTGTACCATTACTTCAACCATCTTACTATTTGGTATCTATCTCTTTTAGGTTCCTTGGCCCCCAGCCTGCTCCACAAAACTACCCCACTCCATAAGGCCTGAGTATAGTGTTAACACAATCTAAAACTGACAGTTATCTCTTTTTAAATTTATTTTATTTTTGCATTTTTAATTTTACAAACAATAACAACAAAAAAGAAACAAAATGTAGACATCATATCCCCTTTGACTGCCCCCTTTTGTGTATCTTTATGTTTTAATTTGCATTCTGCATCTCATCATGAACTCCAATTATATTATAAGTCCTTAATCAATCCATAGTTCAAATTTGTACTACCAGTTTTCTGTCAAAGCTGCTAATGAATGTAGTTGTTTACAATAATTTTTCAAAAAGCATTGTGCACTTCCCCCATTCTTTATTCAGATATGACTCTTCCTGGCTCCTAATTCTTCCTGTAAGTTTTGCCAGTTCAGCATATTTCATTAATTTTATCTGCTACTCTTCCTTGGTTGAAACTGCATTTTCTTTCCATCTCTGGGCCAGCAATATTCGGGCAGTTGTGGGCAGTTGTGGTCCTGTACATAAACAAATTCTTCAGGTCCTTCTGGATATCTGTACCTAAAATTCCTAAAAGAAAAGCTTCTGGTTTCTTAGGAAAGGTTATTTTCAACATTTTTTTCAACTCATTATATATCATTACTCTGAAAGCTTTTACCAGCTTGCATGACCACCATATATGATTATATGTGCCCTCTACATTTCCAGCACATGTTAGAGTTTGATTCACACATTTTAGCTAATTTACTAGGAGTAAAATACCAGTGGTACATCATTTTCATATAGTTTTCTTTCAAAGTATAACATACTGTGTATTCCAGATCTATATTCCACAATCTTTCCCATGCTGCTAACTCAATATTATAACCAAAATCCCTCGCCCAGTGTATCATCACTGGTAAATCTCTCGTTTGCCAATCCAGTAGGAGTTTATGCATTTTAGAAATTAATTTTTCTAGCAACTCTTTTTCAGATTGAAGGGTTTTATTTGAATAACCTTTCTTTTTAACCGACTTAAATACTTCATTAAGCTGGTGATATTGCAACCAATCGGTTACTAGTCCTCTTATCTCTTCGGACCTCCTTAATTTGAAATCTTGATCTACTTCTATTAATAAGACAGTTATCTCTTTCTTCATTGAAGCTGTTGTGGAAACATTCTCACAGCTTTGTTCACTAAGCAGGTGGGATGATGGTAGCATTTCATCTCACCTGAGTACAGTACAGTAAGCCCACAACTCACACTCATTTAAGTTGTGTGTATTCAGCTTTACACACTTAGCAAATTAAAAATAAATTAATAAAGTGGGGGACGGGGGAAGGCATCTGGGGGAAAAAGATTCTGGCAATCCTACTCGCCATTGAACCCAATGTGTTTTGACTATACATTATTTTTGCTTTAGGCGCAGTCCCTGGAATGTAAGCCCCATGTAATTTGCAAGCTTTCTGTACAATATGCAGATGCTACTAAGATGGGAGCTGAAACAGAGAAAGGTTTCAGGCCTTTAATTTTGATGCTGCTCTAACATATTAAATAGTTTCTCAGTGATAAGATTAAAACTAAAACAGACTCTCCCAGTCTACCATGGAATCTCAAACAAGCCTCCGCATATAGTTTCTGAAATTCTGCAGCTACTGTTAGATTTGTACTAATATAGAGCCTTTGCCAGATGTGACATATTAACTTAGCTAATAAGAATAATGAGCCTCAGTCTATATGTGCAAATAAGATTAATTAATGTTTACCCTAACATGTGGCAGAAATTAAAATATTTCGCTTGGGAACAGCTGAAGAGAAGAGAGCAATGAGTCTTCTTTGTAGCTGTGATCAGCTGTATATGGTTTTCTAGTTATGCAGTGGGCACTCATGGTAGCACCAACAAAATCAAAACTATGATCACAGTTTGCCCATGAGGCTCTTTAGGCAGAATGTTTTGATCAACTAAAGGAAACAGAAACTGGTTCAGTGAGCGGGCAGATTGCGTTAGTGCCCCAGTGTTTGAGGTTGAATGACTTAAGTTTAGCAGTTTTCGGTAGCTGTACCGAAGAAGTTAAATGTGAAACTGTGAAGGAATGAGTTTGGCTGACCCCAGCAAACATGGTGAATTGTTAGGGATTATGGGATTTGTAGTTCAACAGCATCTGGAGAAACAGAGGTTCCCCACCCCCGATGCAGAACATATTTCAGGTAACCAGATCCCAATGGCCTTCAAGTAAAGCCCCAGTAATACACATGAGAACTAATGTAGCTGATAAAGAACTGGTGTTTGAGATGCTCAGTCCCAATGAATAATCTTGCAGCCCTATTTTGTTCCAGTCAGAGTTGCTGGATCAATTTCAAAGGAAGCTCCAAATACAACATGTATCGATAGTTTAAACGTGAGGTTAGACATTATTATTATTATTATTATTATTAAATTATTTTTTTCATCATTCACCTGCTATTTAACCTATATATTGCTTTACTCAGTTATATTCAAATAAATGTGCAATTACAAACACTTTATCTTTGTTCCTATTTGAGTTACACACTAGGCCATCAAAGATTTACTCAGAAAATAAGAAACAAAGTCTGCAGCTCACTGCTAGACGGAAAGGCCAATCTTTAACACGTCCTTATAACAACACACTTGGACCATAATAACCTCAGCATGCAGGTGCAATGGTGAGGAAAACTTCACCTATTAATTTTCTGCCCAGAGAATAGTCTGAATGTGACACAGTTCTACTGCTGGTCTAGCTTTGAGCACAGCCTGAGGCCAGCTAGGTAAAAGAATAAGGTAGCAACATAACAAATAAGTCACATGAGTTCAGCTGGGGGGGGGGGAGGTGAAAATCTTTTGAGTACTATTCATTCTCTTTGCCTTTCCAATACAGGGTTTTGAGTATAGATTTCACAGGAAAGTTCCAAATCTCTGTGTGTTCAGTTATAAGATTGTAGTAAAATATTTCCAATAACAACAAAAAATAGAACTGTTCGGAACGTTATAAATTTGGCCAGAGAAGTGGGTCCTACAAAGCAAAATACAGTACCTTAACTGTCAAATGCCAGGGTAAGGAGGTACGTATTCAACATATGAGAAAAGCTATACAACAAATATGCTAGACACATCTGTCTGGGGCTAGGGAGTTCAGATTCTACACACACAATCTTGTTTCTGCTGCCCCAGTTTGGACTGCTCCTAATTTTTGATAGCTTTAGTTGAACCAAATGCACACATCCATTTACTGTTGGCTTTGGTTTATTCTCCTGCTTTTATTTTTCAATTCTTTCATAACTTCTTATCTATGTGTCCCATTTCTTTGTGTTTCCATGCAATTCATCTTTTATTTCACTTTATCAAATACACTTTCTAATCAGGTGTCCTTTACTTAAAGATAGGCACCACACCACAGTCAGCAATTTTTTCATGAGTTTGGTTAGTTTGATAAAAAAAAAAACACCCAACAACATTCAGGTCCTTCATTTCTGCTTAATTTATGCTCCTTAAGTTTATTTCCTGACTGTTACTAATTGCTGCTGTCCAAACGTGAACCCCTTGTCTACAGTTTTCTATCTGGCCTTCCCTTACTTTCCTTTCCCTTAAATGTACAATATCCTTAAGTTCTTTGATAATTTTGGTCTCTCTTCCTCTGCATGATTTTTCACAAATCCCTTTGGGTTGTCTTATTTTACACCTTAGGTGCTTCCTGTCAATTGAACATTCATCTTGATTTGTTTGGAGGGAGGTAAACAACATTGGCTATTTAATGAGCCTTCTGTATGTGTAGTGAGGGTAGACAACACTATGTGTAAGCACATGTTATTCCATACTTTGCACTGGCTTTTCCTATCACTTAACATAAAAGTCCAATCTTTTGGGAAAGTACGGTAGATATGATGTGCAACTATAATTATGCAATGTGATTTTGCTGTTATGTCATTGAACCCCACCTGAAAATAGTGACAGTCTGGAAATTGATCTCTTATTCAGTCTGTGACCATTGTTTCTCCTCCATCAAGGTCGATAGTAACTGTGAATAGTTAGCTGCATTACCCTCCCCTCAAAAAATAAAACCCTTCTCAAACTGACTGCTACTTCCCCAACATTCATATTTTTGCCCTAGTATCTCCTCCAAACTTCCTTTCCATCATTTTTCTTTCTGTACATATCCCTTCTTTGTCGCCAAATACAGTCAGCTTCTTCTATCTATCTGTACATAATCAGAAATATAGATATGAACACTATATATTTTCTGACCATGTTATTCGCTTTTCTTTTAACATGAAAAGTATTCTGGTAAGATCAAACTAATACCATAACTTGCATGGACTCTTTTCTCTGTGTTCCATGAATCAACTACTCACTTCACTTTCGTTTTGTTTTTCCCTTCTCATTTTTCTTCTAACAAATGTTAATGCTGAGTGGAATGCTCTCTGTCTTCAATGTTCCTTGCACACTTCCATCTAGTACTGTTCCATGTTCTCCCCACACCTTTTTTTTTAAAAAAATTAAAATGTCCATTTTCCAAGAAGAGTTTCGGGGCCAGGGTGAATCTGTGCAGCAGCATATTCACTTTGCTTGGAATAAGTGACAGACAGTTGTTAATTGGTTTCAGTTACACAATACTTTTAGCCTGTTGCAAAGTGACTTTGCAATCATTTCAAGATTTTGATGGAATTTAGTTTTGGGAATGAGAGCGTTGCACATTGGGCTGCTCCATCATCATGTATCAGGACCAGAGCAAGGATGTGTTTGCTGAGCACATTGGGGCTGTGAAGCCAGTACTTTCAGTCACCTGACTGGGAACCATGTGCAATTCTGCACTGAGATTACTGTAGAAACTTGTAATAGAAAAATCAGTTGTGTGACTCTCTCATAATGGGCTTCACATCCCAAAATTTATGGCTGGTCCTTTATGTTCTGTCATCAACTAACATTTGGCAATACTGGCTGCCAGTTCTTTTTTGCAAAGCAAAGAACACAATTTTCAGTTCCTTCCCCGTTAGAAATTACTGTGTCTTCGCCTATTTGTGTTCCAAACTTCAGCTAGTGGAGGTGCCATATCCATTTTGGGGACATTTCTTGGCTTCTTGTTTCTATGGACAGACTTAGAATGAGAATGTATTAGGGTGCCCACTTGTACTGTACATCACAAAAAAGGAGATGAAGAAGACACAGATTTACATAAAATATGCATATGCTAACAGGTTTATAGATGCAAATTTATAAACAATGTGTATATTTTGAATACAAAAATAGTACATTTCACTTTAGTGGGGAAGGTTGTGAGCAGCTGACCTGTGTGCCTGCTTAGTCAGATGCCCAGATAGGCAACTTTAAGGCCCCTGTTGCTCTCCCTTCTGAAAGTTCATTTTTAAACCAGACTTTGTCTGGACAGCTCTTCAGATAGACAAACCCCATCAAGCAGAGGACTGTCGTCTCAAATCTCTTCAAATAGAGGACTGTGTTCTTAAAGTTGGAGTTGGACACATAGGATGATAGAATGGCCTGTCTAGAAAGACATACAGGAGGCGAGGCTAACAGGAGCTGAAAATATACCTGGGCTTCATTTCAGGTGAGCTGGGGGGGTGGTGGCTACAAAATTCATGGAAACAAATGATGGCATGTCACTTACTGTTCACCGATGCTAGGTTTGAATTTGAGGCAAAGAAGTCACCTATGTAGTTTATCACCCATTGCATTTTTATTGCAAATTACATACTTGAGCAGCTTCATTCATTCAACTGAAGTCATTTCAGGTGACCTTTTCTTCAGTACAGCAGCTCTGAACAGAGCATTGTGAAGTTGCTAATTGTTTTGGACATGGTATGCAAGAACTCTTGAGGGAGTTGAGCCTTGTTGTTCAACGATTACAGCACACAAATTGACTTGTGTGTTTTATTTCTGTGGTGACAGGGGCATGCAAAGCAATAAATTTCTTTCGCGGATCATCTAATCATGAAAATAATGTTGAGGTATTTTGATTGACGTGCTGAAGCTGTTAATTTGGAGCATATCAAGATCAAATGGAAGTTATTGCAATTAGTCAGTGATTGTGTTATATTTTCAGTTTCAGTTTTTAAATGCCACATTTTACATATTTCCCCTTGCATTTTGAAGCCATAATTCATGATCTTGGGATTTTGGTGACACTGTTGTGTTTCACATGGTCAGTGTTTCCTTCCTTCTTAAAATAAGAGTCTTAAAATAAGAGTTTTGGAGGATTTGGTCTCAGTATTTTATACTGCCAGTAATTAAGTGATGGTTTGTTCCTGTTGGGCAATAACCTGTAAGGCACTAATATAGTGGAGCCTTCAGCTACCTGGTACCATCCAGATGTTTTGGACCACAGCTGCCATTCACACCAGCCAGCATATGCTGAAGTCCATTAAAGTAAATTCAGCTAATACTATGTTACCCAGTGCTGCTTATGTATCCTGGAGAAGTTATCTCAACCAGAAGTCTTCCCCAGACCTACTTCTGGAGATAATTTCTTAACTAGTGACATGGAGGACTGAACTTGGAACTTTATACCTAAAAACCATTTGCTCTCCCATTGGCTTCTGCCCCCAAATAACATTGCTTTCAGTGTATAGTGCAGTGTAACGTCTGCACCAGTGCTAATGCTTACCATGCTTAATTTTTAATTGCTGCTTGAAGTTAGTTTCATAACACTGCCTGAAGCTAGCCATGTTTTACATTAGCTTTGATACAGTAGTAACTCAACTGGGATGTGAAGGATGGAGAGAATTCACATAAGGTTGGATTGTCTCAGGAAGAACTTGCATCATTGGGAAATCATTGTTTACTGGCATACACAAATAACTGATAGAAATTGCTGGGAAACTTTAGTTCTTGACCCAGGAAGCACAACTGTTACAACTTCTATGATGTATGAATGACAATTGCACTAGCAGTATGGGCACTTACTTATTGTTAATGAAGGACTTTGTGGCCAGACATGTTTTATCCAACTCGTGGGGGAATTGAATATTTGTTGGGAGTTCTCTGATTACTCTTAAGTGCTGATTCAGTTCCAAATTGAGATGAGGTCCCCCCACCCCATCACTATTCTATTCTTTATAGATTTGCTGTTGTCATTAAGTACTGTGGATGCTGCTACTCTTAGTGTGCTATTTCTTCTTCTGCTCCCCAGAAAGACGTATTGGGAAATAACTGGGGAATACTAGTTAATTCTGAAGTCCCACATGTGTGGGAAACTGCCAAAGAAAAGTGGCTGACTGCCTGAATTCAAAAAGTGCACGGGGCTTGACTCACTCAATAGCCCTAAAAGCCCTCAGCAGAGTTTAAAATATAGGTTGTTAGATCTTTGAATGACCCAGTATTAGTATTGTTGGCATCTGTCTGTCTTGAGACAATGGAGTGCACATCCGGAGGTGATGTCAAACCTCTGCATTAGCAGCACCAAAGTGACCTCCGTGGGGCGCAAGCCTGGGCCATGTATATGGAGGTCCTGGGCTACTCAATCAACAAGACCCCTGTCTCAGCCTTGCTGATGTGGTCCAAAGGAAAGCAGAGCAATATGTTTGGCTCCAGCTTGGCTGAAGGAGTTGCCAGATACTCATGCAACTATCTTAGGACTCCACTCTGGATTTGTGAAGGGTTTACTTTATTCTCCTGAAGATATCCCACAAAGCAGCACAGGTTTATGTTCAGAGTTTTCCTTCTGCTACTTGGGCTACCTTCCCAGTCTGACAAGCCCCGTTTGCCCCTGACATCCCTCTACAGCACACACAGAAACCTCCTTCTTGACCATTGGATCCACTATTAGTCTGGTCTGCTCAATCTGCCAGAGGCTGTCTTTGTGTTCAGGGGAAGTCTCTAACTCACCAAGGGTTTGAGACCCAAAGGTTATCCTCACCTGGTTTAACTGGCCAGTCGAAGCCGTTCCTACTGTTGTATCCAGACAATTTCTAGGAGCCACAGGTGAGAGCTAAGTGCAGGGTGGGGACCAAATGTGGACAAACTACAAAGCACAACATGTCCTACATCAGAGATATTACCCCTCCCCTTTACAGCTTCTCTAGAAATGCACTGCTTTGTGGTCCTTAACCCCTTCATTTACTAGCTAGCATAGTTATGCATGGTTGGGTTTGACTGAAAAATCTCCCACAAGGCACAGTACACTCAATAAATATGAGTAGCATTATGAAGTCTGAATCTGCACTCTGTCTCCATCTTCTAGCAGGAGAGGGAGCTTCCAGTAGTTAGAGCAGTATACCTAAAGCAAATTGTCACCACAAGTGACCAAGCAAATTAATAATCACAAAATGGCAAGATATGGTTTTTAATTTTAATCTAGCAATAACAACAGCATGTTTTATTTCTATCTCTGAATTCTACTAAGCGTCAACCATTCACTCTTTTTATGTCAGCAAGCACCATCTTTGCTATTTATTTGGAGTTAGGCAGTGTACTGTGAGCAACAAAGGTAGGAGTGTGAAAGTAGAACAGATGTGAAATGTCGAAGTTTTTTTTTTAGTATTCACAGCTGTGCCCCATATGACTTTTCTGGCACCCAAGAGCAAAGAGGCTTACCGTTACCTGATCTCATCTGTAATGTTTTATATGACGTTTCTTTGAACATTATTAATAATCCCAACTGCAAAAGAAAAATGGAGCACATGACTAATGGGTATTTATCTATTTGCCTGCTGTTTGTATCCTTCTTGCTGCTCAGAATACATAAATATTCAAATGTCATTATTTGGAAGGGCAAATGAACTTGCAACAGAAAATGTGTTGGTTTTTAATGCCGCCAATAATTATTTCCTGTTTGGAAACGGAATGGTTCAAATTTGTTTTAATTCAGAAAGTATGGTACTTATGCACACACACATTCTTTCTCCCCTTTTTCCTCATTCTCTCTCTCTCTCTCTCTCTCTCACACACACACACACACACACACACACGTGCACAACAACTGTTACTAGGAATTATTATTTGAAGGTGGTGCCAGATGCACTATTATCACAGATTTCTGCATAGAATTTCAATAGGAATGTTCATGGTATTGTAGTTCATACATGTTTAAGAAAAATTAATAGCTGTAGTTAGAAGATAATTACAAAGAAGAAATGCTTTTAAATAATGCCGTGGCTAATCTTTTCCTGACAGAAAGCTGAAGAAGAAGATCTTGTCCTTACCCCTGATGGCACCAGGGAATTCCTCACCTTTGAAGTTCCCCTTAATGATTCTGGATCAGCTGGGCTTGGTGTTAGTGTGAAAGGTAACCGGTCAAAAGAGAACCATGCAGACCTGGGCATCTTTGTCAAGTCCATTATTAATGGTGGAGCAGCTTCTAAGGTAAGTGGATAAATAATTAGCATTTTTAAAGGACCTGGTAACTTTCCATTATTTATTTTCTTTAACATGTTTTCCAATTCTTTCCTGATTTTTCCTTTGAATCGTAAGTATATTTAATCAATTTATTATATTTTATTGCTATGGAACACCTGCAGTTTCCGCCTTGATCACCAATGAAACAGCAAAGCACTATTAAAGAAAATAAAATATTCTTTTATGTGCAAAGTTCCGGACCTGCCTATTTTGAGAACTTATAAAACGTTCAGCAGAACAATGGTGTGGTCAGTGGGAGATTTTGCAGCCGACCAGCCCTGCCCCTCAACAAGTTTCCTAGGACTCCTGTGGCCCAATCAGGAGGAATGCCTACAGTCCTGGGTTCAGTATTCTTGGAGGTCTTCTGCCTGACCATGCAGATTTAGCAGCACAACCTATCTGAATCATAGACTGGTCATTGCCTGTAGCACCCAGCTAGTTACACAATAGACCTGAAAGAGGTGGCAATGAATGATACGAGTCAGACCTATGGCAGCAAAGTGATTACCCTCTCCTTTTTGCCAAGACTAGAGAGACCAACAAGTGTTATGCTCTTACAGGAACACATGGTGCTGCCTTTTATGGAGTTAGACCATTGGTCCTTCTGCCTCAGTATTGTCCACACTGATTGGCAGCAGCTCTCCAGAGTTTCAGACAGAAGACATCCCCAGGCCCACCTGGAGATGCCAAGGATTGAACTTAGATCCTCCTACATCCAAAGCAGATACTCTCAGCCCTTCCTCACATGAATTGCTTTTGCTTTCAAACCATGGAAAACACCAAATTGGAAAAGAAGTCCAGTGAGGCCAGGGAGAAAGCTCTATTTCTGCCTTTTCTGGCCCCAGGAACAGAGGAGCCAAAAGTGATGACATAGCTCCTTGGACTCTGTTATGGATGTGATTATTCACATATAAATGCACCATGCCACCATCTCATAAGAATATTGAATGTTGTAAGATGAATAGGGGAAGCTCCCAATGTTCAGCGGAGCTGTATTAACAATGCTGTATAATTTTATTGTAACTAGTATGGCTTGGGGATTACTTTCAGGGACTCAGGGAAGAAAGACGGGAACGACTCTTAAAAGCTCATTTCACTTAGTATGCTGTTTACATAAACAGATTATGATAATGACGTGAAGTTCAAATATGTATATAATTGGGAGCGATATGTCTGTAGTGATTTCTTCAAAAGTCATTATAGTTGTGTTCGCTTAACCATAAACCCTCAGGATTAAGTTTTTTCTTCCTAGCTAAAAGATGTCGGAAAGGTCCTTTGTTTTTTCCTAACGTGAACATTATTCCCTTGCCAGGATGGAAGACTCCGAGTGAATGATCAGCTAATAGCAGTAAATGGAGAATCGTTATTGGGCAAAACGAACCAAGATGCCATGGAAACCCTGCGAAGGTCCATGTCCACAGAGGGAAACAAGCGTGGAATGATTCAGCTCATTGTGGCAAGGCGAATAAGCAAGTGCAATGAGGTAAGAGTTGTGTGCCTTTTATCACCGAGAAGATTTTGTTTCGTAGGGAAAATTATACGATGGGAGGAAACATGGAAAACCCCATTCTTAGAAGTATAATTATCTGATTATAGTATAATATACCATAATATAATTGCGCTCCAGTATCTGTAAGTAATTGGGATCATGATGGCATAGAAACAAATAAAATAAATATGGTCATGTTTCACAGGGACAACCTATTTTTCACACATACACCAATATAATTAATATGATAACTATTGAAATCTGTATAGCTTCAATAGCACTTGTATTATACCAGCTACTCTGGCTTCCAGTATGTTTTTCGGTCCAACTTAAAGTGCTGGTTTTTAACCTTTAAAGCCCCAACCAGTCTGAGCCCAAGCAATCTGACAGGCCACCTACTGCTGAACCATCCCACCCACACACTGAAATCCCAGTTGGAGGCCCTCTCAGTGTGTCTATCTCCTAGGTCTGTGAGGTGGGATATCATGGGAGAGAGGGCCTTTTCTGCAGAGCCTTTGGAACTCTTTCCCAGTAGAGCTTCAACAGGCAGATACACTTCAGGCCTTTGGGAAAAGACTCATTTCCTTTGGTTGGCCTTTGCGCTAGCTGGATGGAGGTTGGAATATTATGTTGTTTCTATTGTGAATCTCATTTATTCTCACTTTTTGTAATTTTTTTTTAAAAAGTGTTTTTTTAAAGGTTATATTTATATAAGCCACTTTGCCTTGAAAAGCCGAGGTGGGCTGGCCCCCTTATGTAATGTTTCAAAAGTTATGGAAAGGTGTCATTTGGCTAAAACTGAGTGGATTTGGGGCTTGTGAATTTCATTAAAGAGTTCTCACCCTTTGTTCCATAGTTTAAGTACTTAGAAAATCATTCTGTTTGAAACCCCCTCTGTTAAGAAAAAAAGTTTGGAAGCAGGAATATATCTATTTTAAGGGAGGGGGGATCAGTACCACACATGTCCTGTGGTATGAAAGCAGAGCTTACCATTCCTGATGTGGTTTGACACCTTTGATGGCTCTGTTCCATTCCATTTCTGCATTAATATGTGACTCTAAAATAAAAACAGAAACTCTACAAAATTCCTGTTTAACTTAGGCTGGATCTAGGCACATCAAAGAAGTGTTTCAGTTAAATGTGTTGTAAATTTAAACAGGAAAACAGGTAGAGAAAAACGGGACTCCACCATCTGGTGGCACAATGTTATATCGCATATACAACACATATAAATCATTTTTAGCAGAGTCCATAGTTTATCACAAAATATAAATTTAAATATGTGTTTAATCTTGGTAGACACATTTCTAAACTTATTTTACTCTAAATTACTTTTTGAATACCTATTTTGATACATCCCATTTATTTGATACATTGGGTTGAAAAATGCATCAGAAAATTTGAAGAAGTGCAAGATATCAAGGCTGTAACACCATCCTGTATTCTTGAGAACTTTTTCAACTGTCGTGTTTTTGAGCAGAACTGTGTTTTTGCCTTTCCTTGCAACTGACATGTACTCCAAATAGGCTCCTTGGTAAACACTGAGTAAAAAAACATTATATAAGGACATGTGTAGTCAGGGGCGTCTTACCCATACACTCTACCAATACCATTTGGACCAACCAAATGGTGAAAAACAGGGGGAAAGGCTTTTGAGTTCTCCAGAACTATTAATCAGGCTGGATCTTAAGCCATGGAGTCACAGTCTTTAGTTGTAGCATGGAAGGAACTAGCAGGCTTCTTTACATTATGTTTCACTAGGAGCTGTGCAGCTTTCAAGTTGCAACTGGGTCTGCCCCTAGGATCTCTGGGGCAAAGAAGCATAGATAAAGTACATATACATACATTTGCATACATTTATTTAAATGCTGTATAAACACCTCTGTTTCTGCATAACCCTGAATCCGGCACTGTAGAATATTTCTTGTTAAGACTGGGTGCAATCCAGGCAAAGCCAAAATCAAGACAGGCTTCGTAACTATCCATCATAATGTTTTAAAATACAGTAGTGCCTTTTTAAATATATGTTTTAATCTTCTCAGATAGGTTGGGATGACCAGACTGCTCTGGACTTCTTTGGGAGCAAGGGTGGGATACAAATTTAGTTATATATATATATATATATATATATATATATATATATATATATACACACACACACACACACACACACACACACACACACACACATACAACTTTATACAGTGGATTTTAAATTCAGAACTTGGTGTGTGTGTGTGTTTGTATTATTGTACACCCTCAGGATAAAAATGTATGTATATACACTATTGTACTGTTAGTGCTCAGGACAGTAAGCATAAATACAGATTTGATGTCACATATGCTAGGAAGCATGTAGCTGGCAGGTTGTTGCTCAGCTTCCACTTATTCCAGTGCATGGCCTCAATAAAGCATGTTTTAAACAAGTGTGTTGAACTTTGGCCCAGGCAAACAAGGTAGACGCCAGAAAGTCTCAGCGCCTATAAATAAAATGTGTAGCGGAGTTAAGCACATTGAGAAATAGTCCTGTGTATCACTGCACAAGCTGCCTTCTGTTAGAGCTTAATATTAGGGGATAGACAATGTCTGCCTTGCTTTTCTCCAAGCTTTTGTCTGGGAAAATTAAAACACGTTTCTCTCTCAGAAGTGGTTGCAGAAATCCCCCAGATCTCTGTTGATGAAATGGCTACCTCTGCTGTTCAGGATGTCACTGGTTTGTGTTAGGGCTGGAAAACAGGATTGGTTGCAAAGCTTATCAAGGCATCACAGCTATAACACAATGTGAAAGGTTATGTTCAACTTGTTCACCCTCATAATTGTTTTCTACATCCGATTCCAAAGATTTATAACTTTGTAAGTCTACATTTGAATCATGAGGGATGTTCAGAGAGGTGTTGCTGGAGGTGGAATTTTGATTGGAGAAATCATTGTTGCTGGTAATAAGTTGAAAAATTCCCTTTTCTGTTTTTAACCCAGAGGCTACTTTTTTCTTTGGCTGTTAGAATAATGATAGTACTTCAGACTAATGTGTTCTGGGATTTAAATTGGAGTTTTGTACATTGTCTTGTAATAAAAAAGAAGGTAAAATGTGACTTTTAGCATATTGGGCCACAGAGATTGTATTCATTTTAAATACTCTTAAATTGCCAGACTTCTTCGTCTTCTTCTTCTTTTTAAAAGGTTTTTAAGAGCACTACAAGCCTTTCACTGGCATTGTATTTTAAACCTCAGTGGCCACTGAAAGACTGGGCCCTACTTCAGTTGACCTGATTTTGTGTGTGTGTGTGTGACAATTATTTGAGTGAAACATAAAAAAAGTTTAATTAAAGGGTAGAGTGTGCGCGCATGCGTGCATATGGCCATGCTTCTTGTGAAAGGGTACAGGGTCTTCAAATTTGGCAGAGGGGGCTGCTTCTCTTTCTCTTCAGTTTTTGAGTGTTCCAAATCCTCCAAAACCAAACATTCCCTGCTTCCCAACGTTCATTACCTACCTTCATGACAACCCTAGACAGATGACAATCAAAGTAACGATGAGAGGAAAACGTAATGTTACGACGTACTGTTTTGGCATCGCTTTTTTAGATAGTCATTCCCCACTACTTTATTAATACATCACCTGGCAATTATATTGTTGAAATGCCAGTGGTCATTTAACTGTCCCTTTATCATTTGTTAGATAAGGACTGAACAGGTTCTGGTTAGAGCAGGTAGTATTTATCAAGTACCCAGTATTTATCGAGCAGCTTGTTCTTATCTAGATGATGAAGGACCATGTGGCACAGTCCCATTTCTTATTTAAAACATGGCTCTGTCTGCATAAGGACAAAAGTGCCTGTTTTAGTGTGGGCTGCTTCCCTGCTCATGACTGATTTGTGCAATAACATTACAGCTTCTGTCCAGCGACTAAAAGTGACACTGTGTGATAAACTTTTGTCGTCGTCCCCCGATGTCATTCTATTCTTGAAAGAGATAAGGGAACAATGGGCACCCTTTTTATTTCTTATTTTTTTAAAGCAATTTATTAAATTTTTCAATTAAAACACATTAAAAAACATTAAACAAACAAACATTACAGAAACAATCACACACATACATACATCTTTTTAAACAATTCTCTCCCAAACTCTCATAAACAATGCTCCGCCGAGCTTGACTTCCCTCCCTCCCCTCATTTGGTTTTCTATTCAGTTCTTATCTCGCAGTTCCTTTTTACTTCCCATTTAATGTCAGTTCGTAGGATTTATTTCAGTCCTGCAAGTGTCTTTAAACTTCTACAGTTCTTTTCCATATAGTCCACAAATTTACTCCAGTCTCTTTGGAACCTTGCTTCCCCCTGGTTCCGAATCCTGCTAGTCAATCTCGCTAATTCTGCATAGTCTATCATTTTTGTCTGCCACTCTTCAATCGTCGGTAAATCCTGAGTTTTCCATTTTGGGGCTAACAATGTCCTGGCCGCGGTTGTCGCATACAAGAATAGTATATTGTCCTCCTTTGTAATCTCTTGTCCTATTATTCCTAACAAGAATGCTTCTGGTTTTGGGGGGGAAAGTATATTTTTTTTAAAAAAAATTCAGTTCATTATATATCATTTCCCAAAATTCTTTAACTTTTTCGCATTTCCACCACATATGATAAAAATCACCTTCCTTCTCATTACATTTCCAGCACATTCTATTACTCATTCTATACATTCTAGATAGTTTCACTGGAGTTAAATGCCATCTATACATCATCTTCCAAACATTCTCTTTCAGGGCGGTACATGCAGTAAATTTTAATGTTTGATTCCATAATTTCAACCACGCATCATATTCAATATTATGCCCAAAATCTTTTGCCTATTTTATCATCACCTCCTTTGTCAGTTCATCTTTTGTATACCATTCTAACAACAAATTATACATTTAGACAACAATTTTGTTCTGCCTTCCAGCAACTCTATTTGAAATTTGGATCTTTTATCCTCAAAGCCTATCTTTTTATCTTTTGATAATATGTCATTTACTTGGTGGTATTGCAACCAACTAGTCAAAGAATCTTTCATTTCCTCATAAGGTTTCAGTTTCCAACCGTGTTCAGATTTCCGTAAAATTTCCTCATATGTTGGCCTCTTCCCTTCCATATAAATCTTTTTCATCGTAAATACCTCCACTGGTGAAATCCACCATGGGGTCTTAGTTTCCAACAGCGATTTATTTATTTCCCATACCTCAAACAATGACCTTCTTATCACATGGTTCGTAAAGCCTTTATGAACCTTTTTCTTATCATACCAAAGATATGAATGCCAGCCAGCTCTGTTGTCGTAACCTTCCAAATCTAATAAATCTGTATTTCCCAGTGTTATCCAGTCTTTTAGCCAACAGAGACAGGACGATTCAAAGTATAATCTCAAGTCCGGCATGGAGAATCCGCCTCTTTCTTTCCTATCTACCAAAATTTTGTATTTTATTCTTGGTTTCTTCCCCTGCCAGACAAATCTTTGCAAATTTTTTGCCACTCTTTGAATTGTCCTGTCCCCTTTATTATAGGAATTGTTTGAAACAAGAATAACATTTTGGGTAATGCATTCATCTTTGCTGCAGCTATTCTCCCAAGGAACGACAACTTCATTCTATTCCAGATTTCTAGATCTTTCTTTATCTCTTTCCATGTTGGTTCATAGTTGTCGTTGAATAGGTTTATGTTTTTTGCTGTCATCCATATTCCCAAATATTGTACCTTTTTTGACTTGGTAGAAAATCTGGGCCTGGTAGATATTTGGAGAGTAAAACACCCGACGACGAAGCAATTTACTTTTTACTCGGAACCAAATCAGAGTTCGGGAAGAATTGATCATATGTGGATATGTGGATATCTAAAGAACTAGTGCCCAGGACAATACGGAGTGAGATTTCGCCACAAACATTGTCAAAACATAATTCAATATTCATGGAGATGAGAGGAAAAGAACAAAATTCCTTTAGATGGAGAATGAATGAAGATCTGCTGGAAGATAAAGAAATTGTCAATAAGGCTAAAGAAATTTTGAAGGACTATTTCTACTGGAATTTGCACAAAGAAACCGGAATGGACGTGGTATGGGACGCAAGTGAAGCAGTAATGAGAGGCTTCCTAATACAAAAGAACAGTTTCCTGAAGAAAAAGAAGGAAAAGAAGAAAAAAGAAATCCTGAGACATCTCATGGAGAATGAGAATAATTTGATTGCTAGTCCAGGTGACCAGCAAATCAAAAATAATATAAAGATGTTGCAGACCCAATTCTCCATGTTGGTGAATCAGGAGATAGAATGGAAGATAAAACAAATGAGACAAAAGAATTTTGAATCGGCAAACAAAACTGGGAAACTGTTGGCTTGGCAATTGAGAAAACGTCAAAATCAAAGTGTAATAAATAAAATTAAATTGGAAGAAGAAGTGACAGAAGACCCAAAGGAAATTAGAAGAGCCTTTCAAAGATATTATAGAAACTTATATAGCAAAGGAAAAGAAGATGGTAAGAAGATAAAAGAATATCTGGAGAAATATAAATTAAAGCAAATTCCTGAAAAAGAGAGAAATAAACTAAATGCTTCAATAACTGCACAAGAGGTTCAAAATGCAATAAAGAAAATGAAACAAGGAAAAGCTCCAGGACCGGATGGACTTTCAGCAAAATATTATAAAGTTTTGAATGGACAATTAATATCTGTTTTAGTAGAAGTAATGAATAATATACTCATAGGAGGAAAGATCCCAAATACTTGGAAAGAAGCATACATAACTTTGATTCCAAAGCCAGGCTCAGATGGTCTAGATGTGAAAAATTATAGGCCAATTTCATTGTTGAATAATGATTGCAAGCTTTTTGCAGACATATTGGCAATGAGATTGAAGGAGATATTGAAGGAGTTGATACATAAAGACCAAGCAGGATTTCTACCTGGTCGACAATTAAAGGACAATGTAAGACATATCATAGACGTAATAGAGAACTTGGAGACCAGAATAGATAAACCTGCGGCTTTAATGTTTATTGATGCAGAAAAAGCTTTTGATAATATATATTGGCAGTTTATGAAGAAGAACCTGGAACTGATGGAAGTAGGAGGATCTTTCCTGAAAGGAATAGAAGCAATTTATTCGGAACAAAGAGCTAAATTGATAATAAATAATGTTTTAACAGATTACTTTGAAATTACGAAAGGAACTAGACAAGGATGTCCGTTATCACCGTTATTGTTTATCACGGTCCTAGAAGTATTATTGAACAGAATTAGAGAAGTCCAAACAATTAAAGGAATCAAAGTAGGTGCAAAAGAATTCAAATTAAAAGCTTTCGCGGATGATTTAGTCCGTACTTTGGAAAACCCCAAAGAAAGTGTTGCAGAAGTGATAGAAGTAATTGAGAAATTTGGACAATTGGCGGGATTTAAGTTAAATAAACAAAAAACGAAGATGATGATTAAAAATTTGGAAAAAGAATAGAAGGAGGAATTACAACAAAGACATGGTATTGCAATTACAAAAAAGGTACAATATTTGGGCACCCTTTTTATTTTAACTCAGCCCAACCCCCACCTGTTTTGATACATGTATGGTATTAAGAAAATAACTGTTGAATAACTTATGGACAGTAAAGAAGGAGTGCATGCTTAAAAGTGCCATGAAAATTTTATAAATGCAATTAAAAGTTGAGCACTGAAGGTTGTTGTTGTTGTTGTTTTGGAAGTATCTTAAAAATCACAACAGGGCTGTCTGGAATGATGCTAGGGTTAAGCAGGTGGGTAATCACTGGAAGGTGGACTAGATGGGCCTTTGGTCTGACTCCTTGGGCAAGACTCTTATGCTCTTCCATCTCAACATTTCTGTCTGCATGGGGAGCAGGGAACATTTCAGGAGATGGTGTATATTCCGCAGCCCTGTTGGTCTCTGCTACATGAAACAGGGGATGTAGGTGGTGCTGTGGGTTAAACCACAGAGCCTAGGGCTTGCCGATCAGAAGGTCGGCGGTTCGAATCCCCACGACGGGGTGAGCTCCCGTTACTCGGTCCCAGCTCCTGCCAACCTAGCAGTTCGAAAGCATGTCAAAGTGCAAGTAGATAAATAGGTGCTGCTACAGCGGGAAGTTTGGGGATGTCTGCTGTAACCTATGTCATCTCTCAGCATAACATTGGCAACCTCCTTTGAAACAGTCACAATGATTTCCCTGTGATTTGCCATCAACACCTTTTGTCATGCTTAACAGCTTCTTCTATCCTGGCCTGGAAAGAGAGCTTAGCCTGTATTTTTTGCAATGCCTTGCATCTTCCCTTCAGTGGCTCCTACCATCTTACTAATTTCTAACATTCACTAATTCTAGCAATTATGGGTGCCCTTGCACCCCTAAACAGTGGCCCTTCAGTGGCTCCTACCATCTTACTAATTTCTAACATTCACTAATTCTAGCAATTATGGGTGCCCTTGCACCCCTAAACACAAATCTGCAACATTATAATCATCATGTTGCAGAGGTGTGTGGAAAGGTGGGATGTGGAGATGGAGAGAAATCCATACCATGGCCACATTGCAAGTTCTTTGGTGCGCTGAGATTTGAACTGGAGACATTGAACACAAAGTAAGGTCTGATGGTCTGAGGCCCAGGCATAAAGTTGTCAAAGTAGATAAAGCAGCCTGGGCTCTCCCATATGTTTTGGACTACAACTTCCATCAGTCCCAGCCAGCGTTTGGGCAAAGGCTGTGATAAATGACAGAATAGACCAGGCATCGGCAACCTCCGGCCCATGGAGGCCATTTATCCGGCCCATGGGCCGCCTCTGAACTGAGCCGCCCACTCGGCAAGTCCCCCATGCGCTGTGGTAAACCGGCGCAGCGCGGCGCGGGGGACTCGCTGAGCAGTGCCGGAAATCTTGTCTATGCAGCCGCAGAAGCAATTTCTGGCACTGCGGACATTTTGGAAATGGGCAGCCAGCACCGGAAATCGCTTCTGCGCAGCTGTGGACATGTGCAGAAGCGATTTCTGGTGTTTGGGACATGGGCAGCGCGACACCGGAAATCGCTTCTGCGCTTGTGTGGCCCATGTCTGGCTCACGGATGATAGTCCATGGGAATCCTCCAGCCCACGGGCAGAAAATGTTGCCGACGCCTGGAATAGACCTTGGTTCTGCACCTTTCCCACCCCTTTCTGTTCTCTTCCTGTCAGCAAAACCTGCCCTTGCTTTGACACATTTTTTTAATGCAAACCTTCTTGCAGAAGAACCAACAAAAGTGTTTTTAAAGGGGCTTCTGTGCAATCTTCTCCTCCCCTTTTACAAAAAAACTTTTGTTGGGTTGTTGTTTTTTTGCAAGTTTATAAAAGGCATTGTATCTTTAGTTAAATATTTGTGTGGCTGACTTGATGTCTTGATTTAAATCTGGCTTTTGATATGCTAATTTGTCACTGAATAAAGTCTTTTTCCCATGAAAGTGGTAAGACATACCAGCACTCTTTTCAGAGTGCAGACATTAAGCAACAGTGCTGTTGTTTACCCCACTCTGTAAGCTGCTGCTTACCAGTTCACCTGGAGCGAATGCCTATTCCTCTCCCTAGGTTCCTAAGCTGCCTCTTTCTCTGTGCCTCTTTTTGAAAAGAATAGGGGGGGGAATCTACTCAGAGCTCGATAGTGTTTAGATATGCATTGTCCCTTGAGAAATGGTTATATTATGTGGTTCAATAAAGAACTAGACATTTGTTATATAAACTTGAAGATACAGTCCTATCTCCCTGGGAAAATAAGTCATGTTAGTCATTTAGGGTAATTTTCACCCTTTGTTTGAAGAAAGTTAAAACAAAGTACAGTTCATTTGTGCGAATACACTTGGCATGCAACTTTCAGTCCCTGGATAGTATCTCTTTCTCTTTCCTTTTTAATAGCATTTCAGAATTTTAACATTTTTATTCTTCTTAAATTTGCCTTTGATTCCTTTACATCAGAGGCTTTGAATATTGTTTAATTTACTTTTCAGTGGAACTGTCAGTAGTAATCTGCAATTTTAGGAGGGGGGGAACGTGAATAAAACAAATCCTCGATTCACAATTTAAACCTTATTGAGTCTAATTCACTTGCATGGCAAGTTTATTATTCTCCTGCAGCCTGACGTGCCTCCAATGGTAATTGTGTTGACCCTTCAATGCAGTAAATCTCCCTAGTGCTGATCAAACTGGGAAAGATAAGGCTACAATTCAGAACTTCATTAAATATCTCATTTATATTAAAAAGACGATAGCTTTGAACAGAAATAATACTTTATACAGTCTCCTCTGATTATGCTTCACCCACTTTGAAGTACTGCAAGTTTTACAAATCCCTCCTGTATCCATCATACTGGTACTATGGGATCCCCTAAATAACACAGCACAATGCCTTTGGGTCGATTGCAGAGATCTATCCTGTAAATACCACATGCACAAGGTCAGACCTTTGTAGTTCACATTAATTAGAAGTTGCTACCCCTTGAGTCCAGTCTCACTCACTGAAGCGGATTAGAATCCCAACTTTATCTATTAGCATGCATAGAAATAGTGGGAACCAACCATCTTGATTTTACCACCCGTGGCTGCTTAGGTGAATAGAAGATCTTAAGGAGGGATAATTAATCAGTATTTAATATCCTTAAGTATGTGGTGAAACATTGTGAGTTAAGAATGCTTGCTAAAATTCCTTTTCCAGAGAAAAACTAAATCAAAGCATCTAATAGTAGGGGAAATTGCTTACAACAGACAAATGATCAAGATGTCAGTAAAGTACAATTAAAATAGATCAAAGAGAGTGGCTCCAAAAACACTTCGGAATAAAAGGGCTGCCTTCCCCCTTCCCCCACTCCAGCAAGTGGGGGCCAGGAAGAACAGCCCAGACAGCCTTCCCTTAGGGATTCCTCAAATGAAGGTCTTATAAAGGCAGCAGCATGAAAATAAAGGAAGGACCAGGCAGGCTTCCATTGAGAGGGCATTCCACAGTGTGGGTGCCACAACTGAGAAGGATCCATTGCATATCAGTGTATATCAGTCAGTGGGGGAACCCAAGCAGGATCTTTAACGGCTGCCAGTAAGTGGTAGTGCCCATTATTTGCAGAGAGCCCCGGGTTTAAACTCCACCATTTCCTTCCTGTAACTTTGGAGAGCCACTGCCTGGCAGTAGGTAGATAATGGGGCAAGGCAGCTTCCTGTGTTGATTGGGTTCAAGGAAGATGTGGTCCTTCAAGTAAATAGATCCCAAACTTCTTAGGACCAGCACCTTGAATCGAGCATGAAAATGAACAGGTAGCCAATTACAATTCCTAAGGGCCAGAGTAATATGCAGGACCAGGGTAATATGTTCTAGTCCCAGACAACAATTTGATGCCAGCATTTTGAAGCAAGGTTTCTGGATGCTTTGTAAGAGTGTTGTTGTTGTTTAGCCGTTTAGTCATGTCTGACTCTTCGTGACCCCATGGACCATAGCACGCCAGGCACTCCTGTCTTGCACTGCCTCCCGCAGTTTGGTCAAACTCATGTTCGTAGCTTCGAGAACACTGTCCAACCATCTCGTCCCCTTCTCCTTCTCCTTTGTAAGAGTAGCCCCACATTAAGCATATCCAGGGCTTTTTCCCCCAACCGGAACTCACTGGAACTCAGTTCTGGCACCTCTCAGGTGGGCACCATTGCCATTATAAGAGAACAAGGGTGAATTCTGGCACCTCCCCCCCCCTGAAAGATAGCACTAAACATGAATAACACTGGCCAGGTCCACATTTGCAATGGATAGTTTGCATTGTGTCACCAAGTAGTAAAAATGAGTTAGAATTAAAATATTGGTTAAGAGATCTAAAATCTTACCTCTGCACTGGCCCTTTGTGTGTGGCATATGTAGGCAGCTGAAAAGAGAAAACAGAGGGAAAAGCCACTTTATTGCCTTCCTTTTGCTACATGATACCAAGCATAAATATCTCTCTCCTTCTTACAACTTCTGACTCTTCTTGGCATGCTGATTTGTGGCACCCTGCTGGGTGCAAGGGCCTTTGAAAGCCACTACTGTGCCTGCAGGGGGTTTGAAAAAGTGGGACAAAATTCATGTGTAGTGAACCTGATGAGATTTTGCCTAGACCCTGAAAAGATGAAGCTTCTTACCCTTAGGGTCAGAAGCACTTGAGTGCATATACAGAACCTGTCTCCCCGCTACCACCAAATGCAAGTGCTGTTCCTAATTGCAATCTGTGCAAAAATAATGTTAATTCCAGATCAAAGTTCAGTTCTAAATATGCAGGTTATTTATTTGTGTATGTTCATATTTATGGCTTTGGGCTTTCTGGGTTGAGTGGGGTTGGGGGAATTGTGTAACGATTGCATTTGAAAGCAAATGGTTCCAATTTTAGAATGTGGTTAGAAATCACATACCAAATGGAGTTTTGTTTTTTTTTTGTTAAATCCTTTTTTCCCTTTTTTTTCTGCACCTCTCCACAACTGGTCTGATGGTTCCTGTCCTGACAAGCTGTCAGTCTGTGAAAGAGGTCCAGGCCATCTGCCAGATAATTTTGAAACATATGAGGTTGCTTCCTTGCTCAAGGATATGTGCAGTACAGATAAACCAAAACATGGTGCTTTGTCTTTGCATGTTTCCTATTGAAAAGGGATGGAGTCTGACAAGGCTCCATAGGAGGTGCAGTGTGAAGTGGCACAGAAAGTTGGTCATTAAGCAACACTGTCATTGCAAATTATTGTGGTCCAGGGTGAAGAGTTCTAGCTCATTTGGTGTCCAGCCAGGACCAGGCCTAGAGCAAGTTGTTATTGTTCTCCCATGCTGTTAAATGGACCTTCAGCACTGTTATTTCTCCCCTTTCCATACAGTTGGAATCACCTGGGAGTCCACCAGGGCCAGAACTGCCTATTGAAACAATACTGGATGACAGGGAGCGTAGGATTTCCCATTCACTGTACAGCGGGATAGAGGGCCTCAGCGAATCGCCCACCAGGAATGCCGCCTTGAGTAGGATAATGGGTAAGTCAAGCAGACTTGGCTATTATGTCTTGGGGATCATCTATTTTTCTTAGGTTTACAAAGAGGTGGTTGATGCATTATGTATGTGGACAGCATGGAGCTTGAAAATTATAGTGACCAATTTATGCCTTTCCCCTTCTCCCCAAGTTCGACATACAGGCTTCTTATGTGAGTCAATAAATTGATATAATAAGTCTCGGATCACAGAGCAGGTGGCAGCCACAGGAACATTTTAAAACATTTTATTCTGTCTGAGGTGGAGAGACATGCTTTATGCCAGTCTATGAGGGTCTGCCTAGTGTAGCTTCATTAAATGTAAAGTCAATGAATGTTATGATTAAGGGTGTATCAGTTAAGTTTCTGCATTGATTTTACCTCCCATTTAAGTTCCCGCACAGAAACCAGATAAGCTCATGTGAACCTTATCCAATTTGTGCTTAGTATGACGTTTGTTTGGGGACCTTTTTGCTTTTCTGCTTTACATGCCCTAGGTTTAATTTTATGCATCCTTTGTTTGAATTCAGTAGTCAACTCTCTTCATAGCCCCCAGTGGATAATGAGGTTATTAGTACTTGCTCTGTAGCAAGTCATCCCACCCCCCTAACAGATTCAGTTAATAAAGTCTTACTTTGTCACAGGATTGGCTGGATTTTCCAAGCAGCTCAGACTGAGATTTAGTTTATTCAGATTTTCAACCATTTCAAAATGTTTTAAAACATGTAAAACCTGTCATGTTGAAATACATTTATTGGTAGATTCATCTGCAGCTCTGAAACTCAAACATAAATGTTAAAATGTCACTTTTCATGCATTTACAGAGTTGTTATGGGCATCCATAGATTGATTTTGGAAATCCTTTTTTGAGTATGCCCACAGCAGTGGTGTATCTATTTCTAATTTCATTGTTTAACTTTAGAAAATGAATTCCTTTTTCAAATTGAAGTGCCATAGGAGTCCCACTGGTATGAAGGTTAAATAGATTAAATGGTTAGTATGCACAAGAAGTGTAAGTGAGCTCTTCCCACTTACATATTTGCAGGCTTCATTCCTGCACTCTGAATCACATGCATATATGACTTCAAGCAAATAAACAAGAAGCCAAAGTGCAGGATCTTATTTTGGATTTTAATACTGCCATGTTTCCCTTTTGCTTATCCTGTCTCCTCCTAGGGCAGGGGTGTCAAACTCAAATTCATTGGGGGCCGCATCAGCAGTTTGGTCACCCTCAAAGGGCCGGTTGTATCTGTAGGACTATGTGTCCACTCTTTATTGTCATAAATTATTGTCACTGCATTCAATTATTACTGTTTTTTGTAATAATGTAAGTAATAACTAGGTCTGAAAGCAGAAACATAGTCAGAATAATGGCAAGTAGATATTCAAATGTACAATTATTGTACAATTTATTGAAAAATGATTTTTGGTAACTGCACTGGGTGGTGGAGGCTCGCTAGGGTTTCATGCAGGACCTTTGCAGAGCTACTAGTACCTGGAGATGCTGGGGTCCTTCTGCATGCAGGACAGATGTTCTACCAGTGAGCCACCACCCTTCACCAAAGGGACTGGCTGAGGTTGACTCACTGAAGCTGCTCTCCTGGTTCCAGGGTTTAAGGGCCAGAAGTATAAAGCAGCATCCTATGTTTCTGAGGAGAGGGAGAGGGAGAGGGAGAGGGAGAGGGAGAGGTAGGGGAGGAAGGAAGGAAGGAAGGAAGGAAGGAAGGAAGAAAGGAAGGAAGGAAGGAAGGAAGGAAGGAAGGAAAGAGGGAGTGGGAGGGAGAGAGGAAGGAAGGAAAGAGGGGAGAGAAAGAAGAGTAGGAAATAAGGGAGAGAATAAAGAAGGAAAGAAAAAGAAAGAGGGAGAGAAGACAGAAAGGAAGGAAGGAAGGAAGGAAGGAAGGAAGGAAGGAAGGAAGGAAGAAAGAAAGAAAGAAAGAAAGAAAGAAAGAAAGAAAGAAAGAAAGAAAGAAAAGAGGGAGCAGGAGGGAGAGAGGAAGGAAAGAGGTGAGAGAAAGAAGAGTAGGAAAGAAGGAAAGAAAAAGAAAGAGGGAGAGAAGACAGAGATAAAGAAGGAAGGAAGGAGAGGGAAAGAAAGAATAAGAACGAGAGAGAGGAAGAAAGAAAGGGAAGGGGGGGGTCGCCGCCTTGATTCAGCGCCAGAAAAGAGCGCGAAGGGACCCAGGGGCAAAAAGCATTTCCCCGGCCCCAGCTGTTTGTCGGCGCTTTGTTGGCGCGGCACTTCAGCAGCAAGGTCCCACTGCTGGGTCCCGCTGGCTGGGGCGCTCGGCGGGCCACATGACGAGGTCTGGCGGGCCGGATTTGGCCCCCGGGCCTTGTGTTTGACACCCGTGTCCTAGGGTAAAGGCAGCAGGGATATGGGCTAACCTTCATTACTTCTGAAACCCATATGAAATGTGCCATTAGTTTTCTGTGGATAAATTCAGTGTTTCTTAATCACTTTCCCACATGGGATGTATTCATTAGCAGCAAGCCAAATGGAGAAGATGCTTCTTAAAAGTGCTTGAGTTTATTAAGGCACGGCAAGTTTTGAAAATACAAATTTCCTTCTTTGTGCCCAATCTGAAAGACTAAGCTTCTCTAGGTCATTTTTTAATCAATTTCCCGGTGTGTTTATTAGAGCAACTGGTTATGATGATGTGAGGGGGGTGGTGGTATCTGTATTTTTTATTTACACACACACACACACACACACACACAACGTTATTGAGGTCCATAGACCCAAAATACACAATACATTTTTTTTTAATTTACATTGTCGCTGTTGTTTTAATTTCATTTTTGTTTTATTCCCTTGTATTTATGGATGCATATTTGCACTTACCTTCACATTGATTTGAATCCACTTTGTGTCCTTCCTAAAAGAGGCTCCTGGGAGCAGGCCCGGCTCGTCGTAGACCCCCGGTGGCGCAGTGCACTGTGGCGCGGGGCTGGCAAGCTGGGCGCCGGCCTGGGAAGGAGGGCACCGCGCGGCAAAGCCGCTCGGAAACCAATTGCGCCCTGCGAGGGCGGGGCGGGCGGCGGAGCGATCTCCGCCCCTCAGCACCAAGGCGCGCGATCTGCTCAAGACGGCCCTGCCTGGGAGGCCTGAGAGACATTGCTGGAACAACTCTTGGGTTGGGGCAACTGGTTAAAATGTTTTAAATTGTTCTACCTTTGGTTCCTCTTGTTTTGTTTTTGTGTGTCGAGGCTTCCCAGAAAATTACCTTAAATAACTCACAACTGACAACAGAATTATGGTTTGGTTTTTGGCAAATAATTTAGGGCCACAACTTTATTAAATACACAATTTTAATCCGAGTGTTGGCTTAGGCTTTTGGTTATTCACTCGTCCTTCCTAAAGAAGGACTATCCCCATCTGTCCATCCAGGACAGGACTCAATCAGCTGTCCCCTTAGGACAGGACTCACCTCATCTGCCCCACGTGGCAGGACTCACATCAGCTGTCACCATTGGACAGGACTCACCTCATCTGCCCACGTGGCAGGACTCACATCAGCTGTCACCATAGGACAGGACTCACCACTGTCCGCTTGGACAGTTCCTGCTCCGACTTCCGCATGGAAGTCAAGTAAACATACCTGGGAGTGAGGAGGTGGCTGCGCCCAGTCATTCCCTCCTCACCTTCACCAAGAATGTTCCTCAAGGCTCTTGCTCTTAAAATTGGGCCCACCATTCCCGCCAATGGCGGGATGGTAAGGACAAGAGTGTAAGCCCCGAGATTCCTTTAACGGAATACTTCTATATGGAGCAAACGGAGGTGAGGGTAGGCATCCGTGTGCCACCCCCTCTACCAACCGATTAACCAACCAAAAGCCTAACCGCCAACCTAACAAGTTGTGACAATTTGCTAGCGCAGTAGGCGAAAACCAAGAGGCACAGCCAATCAGCCAATTGGAAAAATTCCTACTGACCCCTGAATACAGGCGGCCCCGAAGGCAATAGCAATGTCGTGCTAACCTGCAAGAAAGAAAGGGCGGGTGGGAGGGGTTCAAACGCCAGGCAAAAATGTGACCAGAAAATGGTGGA
The DNA here is from genome assembly GCF_963506605.1 of Zootoca vivipara. Classification (NCBI taxonomy): domain Eukaryota; kingdom Metazoa; phylum Chordata; class Lepidosauria; order Squamata; family Lacertidae; genus Zootoca; species Zootoca vivipara. The sequence goes on along the minus strand of NC_083287.1, from coordinate 41,901,960 downwards.
CGCAGCTTTAAGAGGGGCCCCAACAACCAATCAGATCCAAGGAATTTGCATACACACGCCCCCCATTACTCAGCATGAGCTGTGGCCTTACACAAACCAAACCCTAAGCTAAATTTCTTAACAGCCCTACCACAATCCGCTTTATATTATATGATATAAAGCGCTTTGTTGGGTTGATGCTGGTTAAATGTTTTTAGTTGAAGTTGGTGTTTGTTTTAATTTGGGTATTGTTGTTGTTGTTGTTACTACTATTAGTTTTTACTGATTTATTGGTTTATTTGTTGCTTGTATAGAATTGTTTGTTTTGTAATGTTTGATGCTTTGTTGTGTTTTTATATATGTTGTAAGCTCCCCAGAGTGGCTGAGAAAACCCAGTAAGATGGGCTGGATAGATATTTTTTTCTATATATATATATATATAATTATTATTATATCCCAAGTTTAAAACTGTCAGGGCTTTTTAGGGAAACATTAGGACCTAGGGAAGACAGGGGCCCTCTACATGTATTACAGTTTGTGTAATACATTTATATCCCACTGTTCTTATTTATGGCATGGTTCTCACGTACTTTCCAATCCAGACTCCAAACCAGAGTCAAGATTGATGTATCATGTGTCTTCGGGTAAGAACTTGGAAGCAAAGAATTCTAGGCTTATTCATGGAATCCCTGTATCAGTCTCTTCCTCTGCATGGAGCTCTGGATGCAAGTAAAATACTGTAGCTTGTAGCAGTTTCCTCCCTTGGATGCTTTTGTTCTCACATCACAAGCAGCAAGCCAGCCTGGTGCTAGGTTAACAGGGAAATTACATCAGGGCAAGGCTGAGAAGTCTTGTGGCTGCGTCCTTTATTCCATTCAAAGTTGCTTGCTCCCTGCCTGCTAGTTTGCTGGTGGTACCACTGTTATAAACATGCCTGGAGAAATGCTTGGGTGTACAGTGTGGGCCCAGAGCACCCCCAAAACTAATTTATTGATTAGATTTCTAACCTGCCCTTCACCATAAATGCTCAGGGAAGGGTTATAACAATGTAACATGTCTTGATGTTATAGCCCCAAGGCAAGGCTAGAGAACCTGTGACCCTTCAGATGTTGCTGGAGTGCAACTCTCCTCATCGCTGACATTTGATCATAGTGATGGGAGCTGATGGCAGCTGGAAGCCAACAGCATCTGGAGGGCCACAGATTCCTTTTCTTTCCCCCAAGTCCTACATTTAGACTTTGCCTCAAGATGGAGAATGTAGGCTGGATTGGATTAAATTTTGCAACGTGCTGCAGGTGTCAGATTGCACATAGGATTATGGGACAATACAATGTATGTACATTTTATTTGGGTAAAAATTCTGGAACAAAGAACCTACAAAGCTGCCTTATGCCGAGTCAGATCCTTGGTCCATATGTCTCAGTATTGCCCCCACAGTTTTGGCAGTGGTTCTGCAGGATTTCAGACCAGGATATGTCTGGGATTGAACATGGGGCCTTCTGCTAACGAAGGATATGTTCTAGCACTAAGCCTTTCCCCAAGAAGCAATGGCTGAGTCACATTGTTTGAAGCATAACACCTAGCAGTTGCCCACATCTGCATCAAACCTTAAGGGAAACACATAGATTCATGGTTAGAGATGTAGGTACCTCAGATATGATATCTCTATGTTTTCTTGGGCTGCTACACTATAGTCCTGGAAGAGGACTATATCTTGAGTGTCCCTGATTTTTATTTTATTTTACTGTTGATGGAGGGTGGTAGAGGAGACCTTGGAGTTTGCTTTGTTCCTTGGAATCCTCCTAGCAGCTTTGTGAACAAATATGCCTTACCTATCTGAAGGCTCTGAGCAGTGGTAATCAATGTGAATGTGAATGACCATGGAATTATTCCTGCTCCCTTCATGCATGCTCCACATCCTCCCCCAATTTACTCTGGCGGGCTTGAGGGGAAACACTAAACAAACTGGGTGAGGGGACATCGGAGAGGGGAAAGGGTTCTGTTCTGGAAGTATAAATCATTGCATCAATGGAACAAGTTACTTAGCACAACGTTGGATGCAATATCATAAATTATTTAACAGATAGGCATGATGCTTCATAGACCTTACAGGTATAACATAATCTGAGAACATTTCCTTGCACAATAATGAAGGAGTGCTACCAAAGCTGTAACTGTAGCATGATTTCTTCTCTGTAGCAATCCCTCTGATGTTTTCAGAAAGTAAGGATTTCCCCCTAATTATAGAAACCCTTGCTGGATTTGTGTTTCATATCTCCTAGGTTAATAAGTACATTTTATTGAAATACAAGCCCCAAAGCATTTGGTATAGCCACATGCCGGAACTTGCATCAATGTATTTTTACCAACTGAATCACGGTAGCGTAAATTTGCCAGTTATTTTCCAAATTTCTGCAATAACTGAGCTTGTAAAGAAGAATGACATAAACAAATATGGAAAATGGATTGAAAAGTTTCTCTCAACTAATTAAAGGTTGAGGATGTAGTTAAGACAGCATTTAGTGGTTCAGTGTGTTTAATTTTTAGGATCATTTAAGGGAACTGTAGTAATTCGATTTCAAGCTTAATCAATACTGTACATGTGGATTGTAGAACTCTGCTCGTGCAAGAAGTCTCAAATATTTTTGAAGGGTGCCTTTCTCGACACTGCTTCTATATTAATGAACAGTTTTGCAAAGCTTATGTTGCTTTAAATTGTGGTATCAGATGAAAATCACTACATCTTGCCACTGTGTTAGGCTGAATGTTGGACTACTTTATGTTTAACTGATTTCTATCCTGCCTTTAAATACAAATGCAGCATAAATGCTACATTCTAGAGCAGCACAAACAACAATTAGATAAGATGCCCTCTTAATCAATATTAGATGGAACAACCAATGCACAGGAACCATAATAACTACTAGTGTTGAACCAAAATACAGGCATATAGCAGAGACCACCAGTCTCACGTGCCAATATGTATTTATAGAAAGTGGCTGTATGCTGAGGTCTTGCAGGGTCATTTCCTTCTTACGGGAATTGTATGTTGTTATTTAGTTGGATAGTTTTCCCCACCACTTTACGCAGACAAGGTCCATGGGAAATTGCATTGCTGAAAGAGCCTATGAGAGTTCAGTCAACTTTAGCTTTGTTTTTAATCCTTTGTATGACGTGGCCCTTCATGGATCCTCAGTGTAAGGAGACCACACAAAAAAGCAGTCATTGGGGGGGGGGGAAATCCCCCTTTTATGTACCAAGTGCATCATTATGCCAAACAGTTAGGGTCTCTGTTCTTGCTATGTTGCCTGTCTATGCCCATAGCTGATTTTCTTTTTATTCTTGTAATGCAGAGGTTGCCACATTGACATATGATGTTTCCATGTATTATTGGTTTTCTAGTCCACTTTGCTCAGAGTAGAACAGTAGCACTCCAGAGTTTTAAGGAGAGGTCTTTCCCACTTATGGTACACCTCAGCTGAAGGTACTCGTGACTCGGATCTCCCTCATCCAACACATGGCTATACCAAGTTATTGCTCATCTACAATATAGAATCAGAGATGTCAAAGGTCATCTGTTCTACCCGCTTGCTGATGTAGGAAATCCATTGCTACAGCAGCCCTGATTGGTGGCATTTGCTTAAAAATCTTGTAACACATGAGGGTCTATTGTATTGTCAAACATCTTGTACAATCAAGACATTTTGCCTAATGCAGGAATAGGGAACTTGTAGCCCTCCAGATATTCTTAGACTACAATTCCATTATCCTTAATTGTTGGCCATGATGGCTGGGGTCAATGGGATCTGGAGTTGCAAATGTAACCAGTATACTCCATCATCTATTAGAAGATGAATATCATATAGCATCTTGATTGTCTCTTCTGCAGGTTAGACATACCCAACTCAGAACTTGGTTTTCCCAATCTCCTCTGGACACATTCCAGTTTGTCAATATCCTTATTAAACTGTGGTGTCCAGCAAAGGACACGGTACTCCAGATGAAGTACCATTACTTCTCATGATTTTAGCACTGTAGATGCAGCATGTTACTAGTTAGAAATAATAGCCATTTTCCCCCATTGGTGCATTGTGTCTGGCATAAATCTGAAGGGTCATCTACTTCTCTCTTCTCCCATTCCTCTCCCACACACCTGCAGTAAATGTGTTTTCTTTTACATTTCAGTGCAACTACTAAAATGTCATCATTCATTCTTGCTGAAATATTAAGAAGTGCAGAGAAAACCTAGACATGCCACTGAATTGCTTTTGCCTCTCAACCTTGGAGGCTTCATCTAAAAAATGCCATAAGGTTATACTGTTTCACATTCAGCTCTTTGGAGACATTATTAGTCACAGAGTTAACAATCTTGTAGGCATTATGTTTGGAAAGGAGTGCATTACTAGGCTCAACATTAACCTGTCCATCAAAGAAGCTTTTGCTGGGCAAAGAATTAGCTGCTATGCAAACTTGAACACATTCATTTCAGTTTGACAATGATGGGTCTACGTGTAGTAGAGTTCTTTTTCGTCTAACTTTCCCTGCCTCCCTCCACTCCCCCCCCCCAAAAAAAACTTTTTAAAAAGAATTGGATCTCTCTCTGACTCTGTTTTTAAGTTGTTCAAATTGTTTCTCACAGCTGAAATGACCAGGGCTAGCAATGTTATTCTTTGAATGAATATATATGGCATGAATACAGATGATGCTTTGCCATATAGACACCATGACCTACAGAGATGGAAGTCTATAGAACAGGGATGGGAAACCTTTTGACCTCCATATGTTGTTAGACTCCGGTTCCCATGTGCCCCACCCAGCAGTGCCCAATGGTTAAGAATGGTGGGAGTCTTACATGGTCCCCTGGAGGGTCTACATACCTATTTCTCATCAATTTCCATAAATTAAAGCAGAACTTCATCCTTTGCCTCCTCACATGGCATGCACAGCCATTCAACATACCAAGTCATTATGGAGAATATAAGGTCTGTGCCTCGCATATTAATATCTAGCTCCTCCCCCATCTCTGTTTAGTTCATCACTGTAAAGGTAAAGGTACCCCTGACCGTTAGGGCCACTCGCGGACAACTCTGGGGTTGAGCGCTCACCTCGCTCTATAGGCCGAGGGAGCTGGTGTTTGTCCGCAGATAGCTTCCAGGTCATGTGGCCAGCATGACTAAGATGCTTCTGGCGAACTACAGCAGTGAACGGAAACACTGTTTACCTTCCTGCTGGAGGGGTTCCTACTTATCTACTTGCACTTTGACGTGCTTTCGAACTGCTAGGTGGGCAGGAGATGGGACCGAACACTAGTTGCACTCAAGTCTGTTGTAGCATGCAGACATAGAGACTGAGTTATGAACGAGGAAGTCCCTGTTTTAGTTTTTTCTCTGACATGAGTTCACTAGGTGGCCTTATGCAAACTTTTTTCTCTCTCTGTAAGTTCCAACCCTCCCACCACTACCACAAATCTTTAATAAGGGATTAAGAGACTGTATTTCTGGCATTTTGCCCCATGTTGTGGTAAGGTCGTTGATGAAGTAGTCTGCAACCTGTGAAGACTTACAACAGTATAAATAGGTTGCTTTTGAAGATGCCTTATGGCCCTTGGTTTGTAAATTGCTTTGTAAATTGTGACAAATAGCATAGTGTTTGTGTTGAGTGCTCAGTATGTTTAGTTCTCTTCCGCTTCCCATTTTGTGCAGGTAAATACCAGCTATCTCCGACAGTCAACATGCCGCAGGATGACATGGTCATTATAGAAGATGATAGATTACCAGTACTACCTCCACATCTCTCAGACCAATCATCTTCCAGTTCCCATGATGATGTGGGCTTTGCAACAGTAGATGGTGGAGCCTGGAGCAAACCAACAATTAATGAGTCAACAGAATGGTAAGGCTCATGTCCACACAAACCATTACTTCTACTTATCAACAGTTCATGTGCTTTTCACACCTGCATCTTTCGGCACAGAAAGGAGCAGAATTATAGGCTTATCGTCGAAAGAATAATTCCCAACCTGCTTTCTGAGTTGCTTCTTCCTATCTGGGAAGCAGAGCAGAAGAGAATTATGAGAAGCTTTCACTTGGCCAAGGTTTAAATTATTGCTCAATTGTATCTGGGCTGCCAAAGATGCTTGTGTATCTTGAACGACACCCCCTCCTCACTGCATAGCAATATACTTCTGAAAGTGAGGAGCATTGTAAAAGCAGTTAGTGGCATCCACAAGCTGAGATCTTCTCCAGGTATTCTCTACCTTTGGGTGCTAAGAGGTATAATAATAATAATAATAATAATAATAATAATAATAATAATAATAATAAATATATTATTTATACCCCGCCCATCTAGCTGGGCTTCCCCTGCCACTCTGGGCAGCTTCCAACACACATCAAAATACATTAAAATATCACAGACTAAAAACTTCCCTAAACAGGGCTGCCTTTAGGTATTTTCTAAATGTCAGGTAGTTGTTTATCTCTTTGACCTCTGATGGGAGGGCGTTCCACAGGGCGGGTGCCACTACCGAGAAGGCCCTCTGCCTGGTTCCCTGTAGCTTTGCTTCTCACAGTGAGGGAACCGCCAGAAGGCCCTCGGCGCTGGACCTCAGTGTCCGGGCAGAACGATGGGGGTGGAGACGCTCCTTCAGGTATACTGGATTGAGGCCGTTTAAGGCTTTAAAGGTCAGCACCAACACTTTGAATTGTGCTTGGAAACGTACAGGGAGCCAATGTAGATCGGTGTTATGTGGTTTCGGCGGCAGCTCCCAGTCACCAGTCTAGCTGCCGCATTCTGGATTGGTTGTAGTTTCCGGGTCACCTTCAAAGGTAGCCCCACATAGAGCGCATTGCAGTAATCCAAGCGGGAGATAACCAGAGCATGCACCACTCTGGCAAGGGAGTCCGCAGGCAGGTAGGGTCTCAGCCTGTGTACCAGATGGAGCTGATAGACAGCTTCCCTGGACACAGAATTAACCTGCACCTCATGGACAGCTGTGAGTCCAAAATAACTCCCAGGCTGCGCACCTGGTCTTTCAGGGGCACAGTTGCCCCGTTTAGGACCAGTGAGTCCTCCACACCTGCCCGCCTCCTGTCCCCCACAAACAGTACTTCTGTCTTGTCAGGATTCAACCTCAATCTGTTAGCTGCCATCCATCCTCCAACTGCCTCCAGGCACTCACACAGGACCTTCACCGCATTCACTGGTTTTGATTTGAAAGAGAGGTAGAGCTGGGTATCATTCGCATACTGATGAACACCCAGCCCAAACCCCCTGATGATCTCTCCTAGGGGCCGCATGTAGATGTTAAAAAGCATGGGGGAGAGGAGAGAGCCCTGAGGCACCCCACAAGTGAGAGCCCAGGGGTCTGAACACTCATCCCCCACCACCACTTTCTGAACACGGGTAATTAAGAGAGAGAGCTGTGATATCCTCAAAACTTCAATTACTTTAGTTTTGCTACATAGTGATGTTTTACATGGATTTTTAGATGGGCTGTTTTTATTATTATTATTATTATTATTATTATTATTATTAAATATTTCTTAGTTTACAAAAATATGTGTGTTGTCTCTTTTTCAAATTGTGTTTTCTACAGATCATTTTCATTTGTTGTGAAACATTAGTGTTGCATGCATTTCCCACCTCAAAATATCTGCAAATCTGGGGACTATGACTATAAATTTGCACCGATACACATTGTGTGTATATATTGGGGGTGGGGGATAGGTGTTACTTTGGCTTTGGGTTGTTTACTGTCTTCTGCAGGATAAATATTGCATAATTTTTGTGTAGTGCTATCTGTACTAATCCAAGAGAATGACATTAATTTGTAAGCCTTGTAATTATGTTCAGCAATAAGCAAAATAAAAGACCTCTCTGTGGAACCCCCTGCTAGGGTGGTGGCAATAATTAACACAAGCAGGTTGAAGTATGAGAATTTTTCTGAGTCCCACACTCTCCTGGGTATAGTATAACTGTGTCAGCAATATCTTAATAAGAATTAGCACCAGCAAGTATCTCTTTGTTACTGGTACTTCGTTAGCTATTTATTATCTATATCTATATCAGTATGGATTAGTGTTAAGCGGCATTTGCTCATACCCCATCTAAAGAAACTGTTTATTTGCTGTCTTAAAAGCAGCTTCTTTCTTTTTGTCTTTTGCTGATGACTTTTGTTTTTTCCTTCTGAATGTTGAACCTGCCCATTTGAAAGAGGCACAACTGCAATTTCAATCCTGCAAACACCCATCATTTTATTCACATGGGAAATACATTAAAAGCCAAAAATTTGTGATGGGGTTGGGGGGTCGGATCATGAAAAGCATGCAAAATTGCATGTAATAGATTGTATTAGCATGGATTTTTCCACTTGAGTGTGGCAAGGAAACCTCAGCAGAATGTAAACAAACACACTCATCTTTGACATTAGGAATGCAGAATATTTTCCTGCTCACACATTTCCCTGACACGGGAAGAAAGAGTGAAGAGCTATTAGTTGTCATTAAATTTCTTATGGAACCACCTTTAATGCCTTTTCTCTCAGATGCAGAGATGCAATTATGAAAAGGGGCAGATCGGTTTGGAGTCTTGTGTTGATTGCGTTATTTTTGTTAAAAAATAAACCCAGTGAAATTAAATAAACAGCAGTTGAGTGGATTTTTGTATTAATTTCCTGCTGCTAATGGACAAAGGAAGGCTTGTAAAACAAAGGTGTATTCTGTGAGTTTGCTGCAAGGCACCAAGGGGTGAAGTTAAGAATATGGATGAAGGGTTATCCAAACAAGAATGGCAGCTGTTCTGAATCACAGCACAAAATGTAAGCTTTTTCCAGCCTGACAATATCTCCCTAATCCTTGATGAAAATGTTATGAAAACAAAGGGACAATGAGACAGGATTAATAAGTGGAATTTTAATAACATTGAGGGTCACAATACGGTTACATTCTTTAAAGAGTCAACTGTCGTTCCAGAAGCTTTAGTTGTTATAATGCGCTTTGCTGCTTGTTGGTTTTATAAATTACAATAATAATAGACAGAAAGTGACTTTAGCATCAATTTGAAATATTAAGAACCACTATTTGGCAATTTTACTTAGCTATACTCACTGACTTTTGTGCTTTTTTAGTTCCTGCAATAAACATCTGTTCAAATTGTTACCATTTGAGGTGTGTTTTGCTTGATGAAATACACTGCTTCTGATCAGTTGTGTAATACATTTTCACTGTATCCTGGGCATAAAATTCATTGTGCAACATCTGTGATAAACAAAGCACTAAAACATTATTAGTTTTAGAAATAGATAACTGAATAATTATTTATAGAGCCCAGATTACTTTGCACAGTGGAATCAGTTTCACTACAGTTTCACTGTACCACTGTGTAATACAATGGTTGCCAACCTTTTAGGTCTGGTGGCACATTGGAAATTTTGAGAAGGTGCTAAGGGTGCCAGTCACAAAATGGCTGCCTTCAATGGTGTTGGTGTTGTTGTTGTTGTTTAGTTGTTTAGTCGTGTCCGACTCTTCGTGACCCCATGGACCAGAGCATGCCAGGCACTCCTGCCTTCCACTGCCTCCCACAGTTTGGTCAAACTCATGTTCGTAGCTTCGAGAACACTGTCCAACCATCTCGTCCTCTGTCGTCCCCTTCTCCTTGTGCCCTCCATTTTTCCCAACATCAGGGTCTTTTCCAGGGAGTCTTCTCTTCAAGGGTATAGCCTAACTCAAAAAAGCTGCCACCGTGAGGGTGCCCTAACACAAAATGCTGGCTGCCTTGCCTCCAAGAGAGCAGAAAAAAGAACATAATATGGTTCAAATATAGAAAATATTGGTTTCACTTGTTAACATTTTTTTAAAAAGCTTTTTATTTTGCAGATACTGCTAAATCTTGGTTGTTACATTTTTTTTTTGCTGGTGTGTTGCTGTAGATTATAGCTAGAAAATAAAAGATGATTGAATCCAGGAGTAATTTTTAATTACACATGCATAGCCACAAATAAAAGACCTGGGAGGCTGCCAAGTTTGTTTTTTAACTATCTCAGCAGCAGAACAGATATGATTGAATAATTAAAACGCCCCAACACAGCCTTTGTCCAGTCACTCTCTCTAAGCCCAGCCTGTTGAACTCACCACATAGGGTGGCTGTGAGGATTTTAAAAAAGCAATGGCACAGAGCCCTGTAAGCCACCCTGAGCAATATGGAGGAAGGGTGGGATGGGAATTTGATAATAAGCAAACCAAGATGGCTACATGAGCATGATCTCGTCCTTGTGATGCATACTAATGTAGAGTAATGATGTAGGAGAGAAGAGCACAAAGTTACATACATACATACATACATACATACATACATACATACATACGTATATCATTTTATTTGTATGTCATCTTTCCATCGTTAAAGCCATGCTAAAGGTGGCTAGCAACATGAAAAAAATACATAATTACAAATATAACAAAAGTATTCATGATCAGTAAATAAAACACAACCAAAATGCAGTACAGTAATCACCATAAGATCTGAAAATATTAAAAAAAAATCAATAACAGCAACAATTCCCACCCCAACAAAAAAACCCAACAACTCCTAAACAATACTCCAACCCAAGAGTCTGTTCAGCAGCCTCAGCTTTTGGAGCTAGAGTCACTCAGGGCAACACCCTCTCACATCAGATGGGAAAAGGCCTGCAAGGCAGGGAGCAGGTCTTCCAGGACTCAAAACCATGATGATCCCACACCAGCAGTGCCAGTCCCCACAGCACTGGGCCATTGCTGCTTTATAACATGATCCAGTCACGTGGTTCCTGGTTGCAAAAATTACTGCTGTAACCAGAAAAAGAGAAAGGGATGAAACAAACCAGGGATAGACTCACATCTGCCCAGCCAGTATGGCCAGTGGTTAGGAATGATGGGACAATGCTATTGTAAAAGAGAGAGAGAGAGAGAGAGAGAGAGAGAGAGAGAGAGAGAGAGAGAGAGAGAGAGATGTTTTTGTTTGTGTAATATGCCCTTTGAATTTTGACTTAGTCATTCACTGTCCTAGTAACTTGTTACTGTGTTTCATTTATTATGTTTTATCAGACTATAGATATATTGTGCATATTGCACATAATAACATCTCATTTCCCCATCTGGGTCCCAGCAATGTGGGTGTCCCTCTCTCCTTTTATTTTCATCTTTTCTACATTCCACACCTTTCTTTTCTGCTCATTGGGAGCAGCCCCTGTGGGTGTGATAGTTACACTGCAATGATGCACATAAAGCAGGCCACTCACATGAATCTTCCAGAGTTACATACATAGTTATTTATTTCCACAGAATGAATACCCCTGTGAAAGCTTGAACCACACAGTGTGGAGGATGCTTCAAGTGGAAATCCCAGCTGTTCTTTCCATAGAGTCCCATTGCAAATATGCTTGTCACTTGATGATTTAAAAAATAAATAAATCAAAAATTGTTGCTGGCTGATATTTTACGTAAACATTTTATTACACAACTATGATAGGTGTGTGCTTTGAATGCTTTAATTTCCCCCTTTCCCTTACAGCACTCTGAGTCCAGATGCTGATCCAGCACTTGCCTTCCAGCGAGAGGGTTTTGGACGCCAGAGCATGTCAGAAAAGCGCACTAAGCAATTTTCAGATGCCAGCCAGTTGGACTTTGTTAAAACACGGAAATCCAAAAGCATGGATTTAGGTATTAAATTTTGACGTCTTCTTTTTTACCCCTCCCCCGTGTTGTATTTCAACATGTTTCTTCAGGTTTTAATTATACTGTTTGTTTTCCATGTTGCAGTTATATTATTTGTTATGCCAAACATTTGATTTGTCCGTGCAGCTGGATTCAATATGTGGCATGAAGAAGTCTTAATATGGTCTGATCCAAGAGCATTATGTGTGTCTGTGCAATTTTAATGTTTATATATTTCAAACGTTATGCTTGTGCAGATGCATGTTATATACAATGGTTCAGTATATGTGAATGTGTGAGTGCATATGATGAGGTACTTTTCAGGAGACAGAAAAGCCAAATAATTCAAGTTTGCATTTAAAATAATTCCTAAACAACTAACGTCTGTTTGGTTTTGGCACTGATAAGGCCTTGTACTTGGGAATGATTGTAACATAACTCCAACCTGCAACATCAGCTCCTGCAATTGGCAAACAATATAAATTCTCTGGATTTTCCAGGCCTAGGGATCTGGTCAATGGGATCTGGTCCAGTGCACTCTGGACTCCATTTCATGGTCTAGCCTAAGTCCTGGTTCCCCCACAAGGTCTCAGAACCACATTCAAACATCATTGGGGCTTTGAGTTGTGGAAAGAAAAGAAAAGAAAGAAAACTTGTCTGGTTTGGCATCCTCAAACTGATCTTGATTACTCCAGAAAAAAGCAATGTGTAGGATTGCATCCTAAGGGGCATCACATAACAATTTTTTTTTGTTTTTACACTGACAAATTCAAGAGCAGTAGGCAAGGTAGTCTGCTGCAACAATAACAATAAAGAGCCTCATGGCCTTTTAAAGACTGAAGAATTTATTGTGATGCAAGTTTTCTGAGCCAGAGTTCATTTCCTCAACAGCATGAAGTGGCACATAAGTGGATTGATATTAAAACCATGGAAACGGGAAGACCGGGGTGGTGGTGGTGTGTGTGTGTGATTCTGGAAGCCAAAAATGCCAAGACATGAAAGATGCAGTAGCTCGTGTGTTGAATTACTACGCAGAGCACAATTAAATATTATATTCAATTGGATGAAGACAAGAATGGCTATGATCCATTCCTGACTAGAGGGCCCTCACAATGAATAGGCCTAGTAAGGTGAGTAGTGTAAGCACATACAGTGGTACCTCGACTTACAAAGTACTCGACTTAAGAAATTTCGAGTTACGAATGAAAAAAAAATGGCCGCAAGCTTACTTTTTTTCAACATCCGAAAGGAAAACCGTTGTGGTTTAGATGGGGCTTTCTCGACTTACGAATTTTAGATGCAGTTTACTCGACTTATGAATTTTTCAGTTTCTAATGCATTCCTATGGGAAACCACTTTTTTGACTTACAAACTTTTTGACCCACGAATGTGCATTCGGGACGGATTAAATTCGTAAGTTGAGGGACCACCTAAAGACTGTGCTCAATGAATATGAACAACCCAACCTATATTTGGATCATGCCATGTGGCCAGTTGGCTCCACCGTGCAACTATGTATACAAACACCAACTTACAAAGAAAACAGTATACATGCTTATATGCATGTTCAGCTGTCACCCAGAACACGATCCACTGTCAACAGCCAAGGTCAACCATTGTTTTTTGCTCCGATCCTTCAGAAAGGAATGGACACCTGCAGGATTTACCTTGAGCATTTTGCAAACTATAATGCCCACCTAGAGAATTGAATTGATACGCTGACAAGGTCAGATAAGGCATTCAGGAGTTACTTACTACAAGACATATTTTCCATGGTGCTGACAAAGTGCCAATCAATGCAGGAGACAGTGACAGAGGTGTCAGTTGCTATGCAGATAACAAATTAATGTACAATCCAATCAGAGTAGATTATCGTCTAGTGGTTGCTAGTGTTGGATAGTATAAATAAACATGTAAAGAGAGATTATTAGTTTCTGTAGTGAGGTAGCCATTCCCAGTATCCTTTGAGATCTAGGGTTGCAAATGTCAGATGTTGCAGGAATTACAACATTGGCCAGTATGGAGACTGTGGTTTGTATCTGTTTCATTCACTGATGTTGAGGACCTGCTTCAGTTTGTAGTCTGTAAGCAAGTATGGGTCCTGTGGGGACGTTGTGTGCTTGTACTCCCTCTGCTGGACCTGTTATGTGTCTTGTGGCTACCTTGCCAATCTGCTTCTTATTTTATTTATTTTAGTAAGATTTATAGACTGCTTAATCACTAAGTTCTGACGGTATATGGAAGAATATGGTGTGTTTGTGTGTGTGTGTGTGCGTGATATTATCATGTGCAGCTGCCACTTTGTATCTATCCAAGTTAGTGTTTATATGCATACTTTCACTGTATTGTCTAGAAAATAAACCTGCTGCATGGAATGGCCCTGACCAAAGATATATGGTGTGGAAATTCCCCCACCCCAAATCCCTTCTCATGATATTTGTATATTTATCCACTTATGCAATCACTTGATGAATTTGATGACCTTTTTATGGTGCCGCAGTACTCTTCTTTGTGGAAAGCTGATAACATGCCGTGACTGGTAAAATTTGATACGTAGCAACTCTCACCGAAGCACAAGTTAATAGTAGCAAGTTAGCTGCTCTTTAGAAAATCAAAACAGGATACCATTTAATCAGTAATGGGATACATATGAACAGCATTATTTTCATATTTAATCAGCAGCTGTGGGAATGGATCATGTAAGGAACTATATTCTAGAATCTGAGAACATTTTATAAATGCTTGCTTATGGGTAGTATATAATAAAGTGCCACCCCCATTTTATTTGTATGGTGTATGAATCCTCAGAAGGGTTAATATTTCTGTAAGTAAGGGAGTGTCATGATGAAACTTGTAGTCCTGCAGGGATTTTGTTAAATGAAGGCAAAGAAAATTATTTCGTCCACCTTGCCCCCTGTTTAATTGTTATATTCATATGTCTCAAGCATTTCTAACCAAGCCTTTTATGGCTTTCTTTTAAGTAGATGAAAGTTCAATGTATGCAAATACATATTGCTTTTAGAAGAGCCAGTGGGGCTTTAAAAAACTCAAATCACTGCATTCAGACATGTGTGGCAACTTGTCTCTGCTAGTTGTGTATGCTAGCATGTGAATAACACACTGTTTTTGGCTGTGACATGGAAATGACTGACATAACGCATGACGGTTACTAGGTTTGTTGGCGGGCTTTATTTTGCCCCATCAAGATAGTCTGCATAACATTGCTTATTTGCATGAAGAATGATGTTTCCAGTGTCCTCTAACTTTAAAGAGAATATAAACAGTGGATGCATGTGGGATGTGGGCACTAACAGGGCTAACCGTTATACATTTACCTTTTAACAGTAGCTGACGAGACTAAGCTCAGTACAATGGATGGCCAGAAAACAGGTAAGAATTGACTGTAGGGTGGTTGCCATAGAAACCTTGGTCAAAGCAGCTTACCACAATTACAGAGCTGCCAATCACAGTGCATGGGGAAAATAATATTTCAATAGTTGCATGACTTTTTCTATTGTCACAAATAATTCAGATTGTATGGAATATCCTAACAAATGTTCAGTACCATAGAAAAATAACAAGCATGTGAAAATTACATGTAGATGAGTGAGTCTAGGAACTCAGTTCTCAAAATGTAGTTGTTAAAAGACAATATTATTCCCTAGAGCTTTTCAACAATATGTTCTTTGGGCTACAAACTCAACAGAGCAAAATGCCGTTGGAAATCCTTGGTATTTATCTACAGGCGCTGATAATGCCAGACTTTGAAATTTGCTTTTAGCTGCAAAGTTCCATCATCCTGGGTTATGTGCCTAAATAGAACTCCTGTCTTTGCAACAAGTAAGCAATCACATAATGTGGAGGTGCAGTTTCATCCTGTCCATACACTCTCCTAGTCGGATATTAGAACCAAAGACTCAAATAAAGAGATTCATGTGCTATAAGGCCTTCATTGCAGGCCTTTTGCTTTTTTCTGTAATGGTCATGATGCCAGCTTCCAAAGAATGAATTTATTACCAATTAAAATAATGCACTAGCTGCAATTATGAGCCTTTATAATTTATTAATGCAAGTTAGCTTTTGACCTTTGGAATGTTGTTTTAATTAGGGTAGATCTAGAGGACACGGTAACATTCCAAACACAGAAACAGTAACATTACTTAGCTCTAATTAGGGACAATTCACCTTTGTGTCCTGAAAATATTACTTATTTCTAGCATGACTCATTGAATAGGCCAGCCCACTGATTATTAATTTCTCTATATATAATTGGCTCTCTGTTTAATCACATCGTAAACATAAACAGTCAACTGGAAAGCTAGATTTAAAAGAACTGGTGGGATGGTAGCATTTGTAAAACAACTGGAGTGGCTTGTAGAGCTTAATAAGTGAGAAGGGACAGTCTTGCAATAACATGCATGCATACATTACATACTGGGATTAGTCTCGTTAAGTGACATTTATCAACACATGCAAAGTTTAGATGTGTTTCATTTTATATGACTGGTTGAGCTCTAAAGAGCTAGATTTATATTATTCAGCCCTGTGACTATTTCCTGAGCTGATAGGCATGAGTCAAAATGATGTGATGAAATGGTAATTTAACAAAAAAAAAAGAAATTTACGGTAGTTTTCTTCCTTTTCGATCCTACACATTCTTGCTGCATTTATGCCTGCAAAGCGGTTATAATGGCCATGTTAATAGTTTAATATCCAAGTTTTATGACATGGAGCCTGTTTGTACATCTACCCTGAACACTTAACATGCCTGCACAGCAAGTTTCTCTTTATAATTCATATCTTATAACACAGACTCCTGGGGTTTGTTTTGTTGTTGTTGTTTACCCACTGTCCTCACAAAACAACAAACCCACCCACACATCCATGAGTTCTTAGCAGCTTTTCTTTGTTTTGGTTTAGATTCACATTTTCACATCCCTCCAGTCTCGTCTATTTTAAATCACGCAAAGAAACAGATGATCAAACATTTGATCAAATCCTTCTTGATTTCCCCTGGTTTTGTATACTACTCTCTTACTTTCATCCAGCAAGTCAAATCAGGTCCAAAGCCCTTGGGTTCAGGATGTTAGCATTCTTTGAACAAGTCTTTGGCACAACCTATTAACAGTGACCTGACCACTAAAAGGACACCTAATTTCTGGATTTATTTGTAAAAATGCAAAGCGTTCCATGTGACAGCCTCCGTTAATAGCCATAAAAACACACTTGGATTACAGGGCAACGACCCTTAGCCACAAACCATCTGAGCCAACCAAAATAAATATTTGGTTTTTTTACTTAACGCAGAGCAGATTTTTCATATAACCTATAGTTTTCAGGTTATGAAAAACTCAGATGTTGAATGAATCCATGTTACCAATTCAGACAAAAAAACACACCTTAGGTTATTAAAGGTAAATGTTTAATATGTGTGGTAAAACTGATACATATTCACTGAAATATATAAACTTCAAAACAGTGGAACATATGTACATTGGCAGAATAAACTGGAACCTATTTAAAACTACTAGTTGGGTTTTATTGTGTTGGCCTCAAATGGAAAGTAAGATTCTCACTAGGACAGAATCTACTATAATAGTTTTTTAAATTATTTTTCTTTATTCAGTTCACTTGGTTTGGCTCATCATTGTCAGTGTTTACAGTTTGTTCCAAAGGTCAGAAGTCTATTCAGTAGCAATTGAGTATGGCTCATTTATTCAACCTTAGCATACAGTAACTATGATGGGCTATTTCCATATTCACCTTGTCATGATGCTAACAATAGCTCTCTGGGAACAAAAAGCCTTATTCAAACACACTATGTTCATTATAGCTATTCATCAGTGGGGGAGTTTTAATGATCTTTCCCAGTAATGGATGTAATTGCAGTTTTAGGTTTTAGGGTCTTGTCCCCCCCTGACAGGTCAAAATACTACCCCTTTATTATGTGGACTTATTCACTTATCAACACTGACTATCTAGTTTCACTGAAATTATTGGGACTGTACCAGTGTAATAGTGGGGGGAAAGCTCAGATACCAAGAATCTGAAACGTTTGTTCCCAAACGTCTGCATGTTGCGCTGATCAAATGTCCTTGTGATGCTAATAAGACACCATGGCGAAAAATGATTTGTGATTAATGATTGTATAAATGCACTCAGTCATTAACCTTAGAAGAACTGCATAGCTGGCCATAGCCAATTCTTAGGACTCCAGGGCTGATATGCTGATTTCTGACTACTGGTGAAATGTGGTTTTCCACTTCTGCACTAATTCCCCATAAACCCTCTTCCTGGGTTACATCCTTCTGACTGTTGTTGATCCCAGCTAGGCTGAACCTGAGGAAGCATCTAAACACCATTTTTAAATCTCTGTTTAACTGGAGTTTTGGAGCGCTTTGATTTAGTTTAACTCTGTTGAGCAATGGGCACATCTAATCTTGAACCTGACACTTTCCTGTCCACACCATCTATTGGCCCACTGGTTTTCCTACAACAAACCACACTTAGTAAGCCAAGAACAAAGCTTATGAAAAGGATCCGGTTCAGAAATACAGTAACTCTAAGCCAGGGATCAAGGTTTGTTTTCTCCAGTGGTAGCAGAAAGGACAAAGTGGCCCAGATCAGCACATTCATAGTGATTGTTGTGAAAACAAGGCCATTATCTCAAAGCAATGTTAGCAGTTCAGAAAACTCTATTAAAATAGGAATTCAGCCTTATTCTCTCAGTTTTAGCATTGTGATTATTATAAAGTGCACTCAACATTATGAAATATTGTTATTTGAGCCACAACATTGTAGCTACAAACAACATTATTCACATTAATTATATGTTATGCATTTTATGCTTATATTATTGGCAACATTATCACTATTAAGCATTCTCTAATTCAGGAATATGTTTCAGAAAAAAGAATGAGCCTGTGCTAACCTATTCAGATGAGACATTAAATTAAAAGGGGACCTTTGTAATCAGGGATACAAAGTGAAACAGTGAATGTATGTGTTGTGAATTTCGAGAAGAAATGGTTGAAAGGCTGAATTTGACTCTGTTTGTTAGAGTATTCTGAACCATTGCAAGACTTGTGAACAATCTGTATGACTCCTGCCTGCTTCAGTGGGTTTTGTCTTGGGAGGCCTTTCCCAGGGGGTTGTGTTCCTTTTCAAAAGCCCCTTAAGATGCAATTGCATTCAACTTACTAGGGGAAAAAGTCCCATTCCTGAAAAAGTTAGTCATCTTTTGAATCCCATTGAAACCAATGGCTTAACTTACAATGCAATGTTATATTTGTCTGTGAAAGTGTAAGCCCACCTGACTTTAAATAGACTTATTCCCAAGCAGGAGTATACAGGATTGCAGCCTTAGTTGTGTCTTCAACCAAGCCCTGAGTTTTGAGAACTCTTTCCTTGCAGTGAAGGTACCAGTGAAACTGAACTGTTAACACAGAAATTGGCTTTTATCATCGTGGTACATGTTCTGCTTATGTAGGGTTATTTCAGTCTTTCAGAGTCTGCAAACTGTCCACAGTTATGTTGATGGCCACCCAAGTTCAATAAATATCCTTACCATTTCTGCAATCCATTATTAGTTTTACAGTACTCTGGGAACATTAGGTCATATCCCATCACACTTTTCCTTTGGGATAGTGCAACTTACATAAATATTGTTCTCACAGTGAGCCGCACTGGGTAGCAGGAAATGGGGCCTTTTCTTCAGGGTCCCTTATGAGCATAAATGGGTACGTAATGTAACTACTGTTTACAAAAGGAGCATGGAGCCACTTGGTAATTAGAAAAAGATTGATGTGCAATTCATTTAAAATATATATTGAAATGCTGAAACTGAGGGAACTAAAAGTTGCCACATAATAGGATAATGTTTTTACTCCCATTGGTTTAAGGAATAAATCTATTCAGCAGCTGCTTTATTCATGACTGCTTATGCTTTGCACTTTCAAAATGTTCACCAACTTTTTTGTGTTGCTGTCTTTCAGATTGAATTTGTGTAGACTTAAACGTTGAAAAATAATCATCAAACTAAATATAAGGGTTATATAACTGAAGTTAGCTATATAGTTTTATATAATGATAGTTACGTTGATGTAAAATACAGGGTAGTTACCTACAGTGAAGCTTTCTCTTAACACATTGACATATGAAATAGTCCTCGGGAAAATAATAATAATGTGCAATCTTCGCACCAGACATTTCTTTGCAAGCATAGGCTAAGGATTGTTTACGCAGCTGGGAAGAACTGAACCTTCCTTTTCCTTTCTTGCTCATCCCACCAGCTGTCCTTTCTCTCCAGTTATACCCAGGTCTCTTCCCTTTCAAAAAAATGGGGACCTGTGGGATGGGAGGTATTTGGAGGAGGTGTGAATTCATTGTATTTATACTGATCTGTGACTCCACAGACACGTAGCTGTTTCCAAACAACTATTGCAACTGCTACATTAGCTCCCTCATGCTCTGAATGCAGCGGTGAGCATGACTTAAGTATTGTATTGGGTTCCCTATAGGCTGTGAACTCCATTATACCTGTTTCCCTGTTCTGTTATTCAGCAGTGAGTAATCCCTTAGTAAATTGCCTTGTGAGGTGGTGGAGCAGATGCAAATTGGTTTGCAAATTGGGAACCAACACACCTCACCCCCTCACATCAGAGCCTTTTCTCCCTGGAACAAATTCTCCCATAAGCCCACCCAAGGACAACTACATTTGGGGTTCACCACGATTTCCCTTGATGTGGTATCTGAAACCCACTTAGTTTTAAGATCCTGGTGTAAGGATCATCTAACTGTATAAAAGAGCTGATATCCCAATGATTTCACATGTAACTCGGGAGAATTGTCTTTGGTGAACATCTGCAAAGGACATGGAATAGAGGAAGCTGCCTTATACAGAGTGAGGCCATAGGTCCACCTGGCTCTGTGTTGTTAACAGCGTCTCTCTGGGGTTACATACTATTCCTTATTTCAGCTGCCTTTGGAACTGGGGGTTAGGTTAGCATGGGAAGAATGTCAACACACCACAGCATGGTAAAACTTGTGTTTTAATCTTGTATTTTATCTTGTGATCTGCCCTTGAGATCTTGTGATGAAGGGCGGTATAAAAATACAAAGAAATAAAACAATGACCAGTACATTTCCAGCAACACTCACCAAGTCAGCATTGGTCATGACAGCTGCTACATAGAGAAATTGCACTTGGCTAACCCCCAGCCTCAACCAGTTGACCACATGAGGGGGTTCTGATATTATTTGCATTTCAGGGAATGGTTTCACTTACTTATGTTAGTAGTTTAGTTTAGTTTAGTTTAGGCATAAATAACACTGGCATAAAATACTTCTAGAGAGTGAGTTTCCTTGCTTTGTTTAGAAACGGGGATTACCTTAGCATGGCAATAGGACCAATAATTCCTACAAAGTGTTTCATAGGAAATTTTGATGGCAACCATTAAATAAACCCAGGAGAAAAATTCAATTAGAATAGCATTTCAAAAGTTACGTTTTATTGGACCAATCCCTTAAGTTTTCAGTGCAGTAGTTTGTCCATGAAGTTCACAGAAATGGTTCAGACACATGCTATTCAAAAATTATTTTGTTTATTTTTCCAATGAATAGGTTTTTTTTGGTTTTCTAATGTTGTTGTGAGCTAATATTCTCTTTGCAAGTGTTTGTTGGAGATTATTAGTGCTTTTATCATGCTGTGGTAATCCCTGTTCCTAATCAAGGTTAAAAATTTTACATTACTTGCATTTAGTCCATAATAAGTGTTGACATGAGTTTTAATGTATTATAACCATATTAACTAATATGGGTTAATTAATCCAAAAGAAAAAAAATCCATGTAGACAAGCTCTTGGGAACAGTGTAATATTTAAGTGCAGGTTATTAAAATTCACTCCATGAAAGAAGCTAGTGAGGCAGAATTTCCCCCAGATACTGTTCTTAGAATGCAGGCTAATTTTAGGTCAATAAAATCTCCTTAATGTTCATTATTTCCAGTATTTGCATAGGATTGTTTTTGCTGTTTTAAAAAACAAAATTAACTGGCTATGCCAATCAAGTATATAGTGCTGACATCTTTGTACTCTATTTTTTTAACCAGCTTCATAATTATTTTATTCTCATTAAAATGGTTGAAATAACAGTGATGACTTTAACTTCCCACCAATTTGAAAAGTGGCGTGTTACTAACCTTGTCAAATTCATAGTGTATGACTTGACACGCTCATTGCTCCAACCAACAAATCTGCCTAGAATTCCCTACAGAGTACAGAGATAATGTGAATAATGTTAAGCACATTCCTGTAGACTGTCGCTGTGGATGTGAATAATCAAGTGCGAGGGTCCTCCCTGCTAATCCTAATTATTATTTTTCTTTTTTTAAAAAATATTAAGGTTCTCCAACCAGAGATGTAGGCCCCTCATTAGGCCTGAAGAAATCCAGTTCATTAGAAAGTTTGCAGACAGCAGTCGCTGAGGTAACTTTGAATGGTGACATTCCCTTCCACCGTCCACGGCCGCGGATAATCAGAGGGCGAGGGTGCAATGAGAGCTTCAGAGCTGCAATTGACAAATCGTATGATAAACCTGTTGCAGATGAGGATGATGAAGGCATGGAAACCTGTAAGTAAACTCTTCCATGTGCACTGCTTTTAAAAATTGCCTTTTAAAGATGTTTTCACTGCTGATGGTTCTTTCAGTTATTTCCCTCCCCCCTTCACCCTGCCTGCCATTTGGATCATACCATGTCTTTTGTTAAGGTAGCTTCCTGTTAAGTTCTCTTTACTCCTCCAAGGTTTTTGTTCACCATCGTAAAGCTCCCACCTGCTCTGACTCTGTCTTCTTTGTGCAAAATTTTCACAGTTCACTTAAAAGCGGTGTGGCCACAAAGTCAATTCACACTGGAAGCTTCCAAGGCCCTAGAGGATGCCAGTGCTACTGCTAACACTATTAGACATTCAGTTAGTGCAAACAATGCAGCCCAGTTCCTGTTCACAGTGTATAACAGATAATTCAGCCAACATCCTTCCTCCTCTAGCCAACACCTACTCATCTCAAGATTTCTTGCTTTCATTTCTCTTTCTATCCCAGTCATGTCCCCATGTGCTTGAAAAAGCCTTTCTCTCTGTCTCTGTTTTCTTCTGCCTGACTCCTTCCAAATTCCTCCACCCTTTGTAAAGCCTACTTTCAGCCACAACTTCAACCTTCTTTTACTTGGTCCACTCTGATGTCTTGGTCTCTCCCCTGCCCCATCCCTGCTGTGCCGTATCAATTCCTGGCTTTTATGTCATGTGCTCTCTCTCTCGGATAGAGCACCATCTCTTCTATGTTCCGTATGGTGTGTAGCACATTCTTGACACACTCCCATTACCTTTGCCTCAATTGAAATGGTCGCTTCTGCCTTGATGTCTGTTTGGATCCATGTAAATACCATATAACGAAAGAAAAGCATCGCCCAAAGGGCCAGGCGGGGTATATGGAGGAACAGTATGAGTGGGAACGTTTACAAAAGGACTGCAGCCTTTACAGGAGCATCTCTGTCTACCTTTGGGTAAAGAGAACATTAATGCCTGACAGTGTTGGCGTAATAATGACATCTCTGCAGTCTTGCATCATACTCCAACATGCTTTGGATTTTGTGATTTGCTTTGTTTGTTTGTTTGTTTGTAAGCTCTAAAATTCAGGTTTGTCAAAATGAAGATTACTGCAAATTTTAATGTACTTGGACCTCAGCAGAAAAACATATGTTTATGTAGCCAATATTATACCCTCCAACATTCCTCAAGATGAAAATAGAGACATTTCTCACTCTCCACAAATGACCCTCCTTTGTCTCCCCTCCGCAAAGCAGGTCTACCAGCAAAAGGGCAAGAGCAGCACCCCTTCACCAGTGGGACCCAGCACACATGCCCTCCTCTGTCCTGAAAAAAACGTCTTCATCCCAATTTTATTTTATTTTATTCTTTGGTAGATTTACAAAAAGAAACACACACACACACACACACCAATAAATGGATTTTAAAAAGTGGCAAGATTAGATGCAGACATGCAAAGCATTTTTTTAAAATAAAAAAAATTCAAGATTCCTTGTGTACCGTCTTAACAGCAAGACAATGAGTTAAATGAAAAGGGAAGGGGGCAAACACTTTGGTTCTAAAGTTTAATGAGAGAGAGGAAATAAGTTGCATTTAGGATGAAAAATTTCAGCATTGGAAGTTCATCCATAAAGTGAAGAAAAATTACGGCTGTTCTTTAATTAGAATATGTAAGGTTGGCAGATCTAATAAAGCATAAAGTTAATGATCAGCTATTACCCACCCTAATGGGCGTTCATTTACATTTTCAGTTCTTTAACCCTAAGAGTGACCCAACATGAGAAGAATGTCATTAACATAAAATAATCTCTTCAAACGTAACCCGTATAATTATTGAATGGTGCAGCAATGGGCTAGTAAAATGACAGTCCATGCTCAAAAAAGAGTGAATAGCAAATTAACTTAAAAGGGGCAGAATAATATGGAAATTATTAAATTTTTAAGCTTAATGTTGTAGTATTTTGAATGTAAGGGATGAGGGTGGTGCTGTGGTCTAAACCACAGAGTCTAGGGCTTGCCGATCAGAAGGTCGGTGGTTCGAATCCCCGTGACGGGGTGAGCTCCTGTTGTTCGGTCCCTGCTCCTGCCCACCTAGCAGTTCGAAAGCACTTCAAAGTGCAAGTAGATAAATAGGTACCGCTCCGGCGGGAAGGTAAACGGCGTTTCCGTGCAATACTACGGTATGATTCGCCAGAAGCAGCTTAGTCATGCTGGCCACATGACCTGGAAGCTGTCTGCGGACAAACGCCAGCTCCCTCTGCCTATAGAGCAAGATGAGCACCCCAACCCTGGGGTCATCCGCGACTGGACCTAATGGTCAGGGGTACTTTTACCTTTATTTTGAATGTTTCCCAGCAGGTCCCCCCACCTATCTAGTTAGTTTACCTATAAACATTAAAATTTTATGACTGGAAAAGAGCTGGGGAAGCTGAGGTAATTAATTACTTAGCTTCTCGACTGACACAAGAAGTTGGAAAAATGAATCTGCAATATCAGCTTTTTATGAATGTGTTTACATTTTAAGAAACTCCTGTCATAATGAGCAAATTTGCTCCTACAAATTCACTGTTCTATTTTATATTAGATTTTCTTTTTTAAAAAGCCTGCTTCTAAAAATATCACATAATTGAATGTAAGATCATTTGAAATATTTCCTTCAATAGCAGCAGCAGAATTAATTCAGCTTCATTTCAAATCTGGCAGTTCAGAGCAGCTAAATCTTATCAGTCTACTCTAACTGACCCAGTGACACAGGGTGGAATCCAGTGGAGGTGCCCCATAACAGAAGAGGGGGGGAGGGTTTTTTCCCCCTGATTCCCTTGGCAGCCCCCTGTGGTACCTTTTGATTTGTTCTGCAGGGTTTCCCAACAACCTATAACTGATTTTCAGAGGGTGTGTGTGCTCAGGTCTGCAACAAGGAAAGCAAAAAAACCCTCCCCATCTTTTCCAAAAGTGGGTCAAAAGCCCTTCCTCTGAGACTGTGGAAACAATTGGATTCCACCCGTAGGAATCTTACAATCTTACAGTGGCCAACCAGTGCCCATAAGCAGCCCACAAAATGGTCCTGAGTGCATCAGCATTCTTCTCACGTGATTCCCCGCAACTGATATTCAGATGCAAACTGGAGGCAGAATATAGCCATTGTGGCTGGTATCCATGGATTGCCTTCCCCTCCAAGCATTTTTCTAATCCCCCTTTAATGGCATCCAACTTGCTGGATATCCCTAAATACTGTGGGGGATGAATTCCACAGTTCAACTATGTGCTGTGTGAAAAAGTGCTTTCTTTTCTCTGCCCTGAACTTTGAAACATTCAGGATGGCACCATGTATTTTGAGAGAGGGAGAAGGAGAGAGACACACAGAGAGAAAGAACTATGGAATGATCTGGCAGGCGTACTGGATGTGCCACTATTTGATATGGATGCAGACATTCCATTTTGGGTAGGGATCAAGTGTGTTAAAGTGGCACTATACATGCTTGACCAAAAATGACTGGTGGGGAGGGGAATTAGTGTTCAGTTAAACCCAATAGTTCAGAATTTAGAATGTAAAAGCAATGTTAAATTCCAGTAGAAAATGCTGTGAGCAGTAATCTTTCATTTGGTCAGTTGGTGACCCTTTTTGTATTTGAAGATAACAGAATCAGAGAATTGTAGAGTTGGAAAGGGGCCACAAGGGTCATCTAGTACAACCCCCCGCAATGCTGGAATCTTTCACCCAACATGGGTCCTGAACCCACAACCCTGAGATTAAAAGTCTCATGCTGTACTGACTGAGCTATTCAGATAAATTGGACTGAACTGTTTCATAAAGAAATATTGACCAGTGTCCTGCAATGAGTTCTAAAAATATAAGCGCACACCATGTGACCACATTTACTGTGGGGGCTTTTAAAAAACCATAATATAATTGCTGCACTCAGAACAATTGGCCATTCAGACTGTTGAACTGAGTCTGAAAGACAGATGTGAAGACCTTAAGTTTGGCAGAGGGTACCTATAGATTTTAAAGATTTTAATGGGTATAATCAGATAGTCACAGCTGACTGCTTGGGGTATTTGGATCATATGAATCACAGCGCTTGTTTTCAAAATCTTGGAATAGCTGATAAGAAACAGTTCCTTTCTCTGGTGTGTTGTCTGAGAGCATGCCATTTGAATCTGAATAAATTGGCAGAGCTTTCTAATCTCTGTTGAGTCTTAATTGCTAAAGACTCTGCTTGTATTAAATAACACAATACACAGTCTAGAAGCTCAGTTATGGAACAGCTTCACGTCCAATAGCTACAGTTTCTTATGAGCATTTTCTCTGTTTTGTGACGTAATTAGGAGAGCAGTTTCACAATACTTTTCTTGCAGTTCTCTTAAGTAAAACACATCTTTGCTCTTGGAATCATACTCTAAAGAATAATCTGATTTGATGTTTTGGTCTTAGTAGCTAAAATAGGAAAGGGGGATTGTTGTTGGCACTTTTTCATTAACTCTTCCCCTGACCCAGTGCTTTTTAGTAATGTCATCAGTGAACTATCAGAAAAATCAGAACTTGAATTTCTTGCCTGAGCAGGAATAATAATGAGACAACATTTTATTTCTTCAGGAATCCATACCCTGCTTTTCTCTTCCACAAAGGTGTTGGTCAAATCAACTTACAGATACAAAAGAAAACATAAAACCATCAGTGACTCCGACCTTAAAACTCAAACAATCACACTGAAAACAGCAGCAACATCCCTTCCAGTCAATAAATTAAGCAGTGGTCGAATCAAAAGCTTGTTTGAAAATAAATTATTTCAGTTCTGGCAGATGCCAACCTCGCAAAGGGGTTTGGGGAGGGCAGTGTGAGAGGGAAGCCCTGAGTCCTTCAATCCCTGAGCTGGGCTCCATGAAAGCACATTCTGCCACTGGCCTATCCTAACTTGGAGAAATTCTCCAGTCATAATTGGAGAGGCCAGTGATTGAAGATGGGACTTTTTGCATTCAAACTTCACCACTGAGCTACAGCCCTTTCCTTAGCAATCAAGTATCCAAAGATGGGTGTATGGATATGCAGCAGTGATTTACTCCTTCCACCTCCTATTGCACTGCATACAGCTTTAAAATTTGTGTGAAAGAGGGTTGAAAAGCAGCAGGTTGAAAAGAGGTTGCTGTTCAGAAAAAAAGGAAAGACTTAGGTTCCATGCACACAATCCTGTAGGGGCTGCCTGGATCACTTTTAAAGAAGTTTATTTATTTATTTATTATTTATTATTTATACCCCGCCCATCTGGCTGGGTTTCCCCCGCCACTCTGGGTGGCTTCCAACAAATACCAAAATACATTAAAATATCACAGATTTAAAACTTCCCTAAACAGGGCTGCCTTTAGGTGTTTTCTAAATGTCAGGTAGTTGTTTATCTCCTTGACCTCTGATAGGAGGGCGTTCCACAGGGCAGGCACCACTACCGAAAAGGCCCTCTGCCTGGTTCCCTGTAGCTTTGCTTCTTGCAGTGAGGGAACCGCCAGAAGGCCCTCGGTGCTGGATCTCAGTGTCCGGGCTAAACGATGGGGGTGGAGACACTCCTTCAGGTATACAGGACTGAGGCCGTTTAGGGCTTTAAAGGTTAGCACCAACACTTTGAATTGTGCTCGGAAACATACTGGGAGCCAATGTAGGTCTCTTAGGACTGGTGTTATGTGGTCTTGGCGGCCACTCCCAGTCACCAGTCTAGCTGCCACATTCTGGATTAATTGCAGTTTCCGGGTCACCTTCAAAGGTAGCCCCACATAGAGCGCATTGCAGTAGTCCAAGCAGGAGATAACTAGAGCATGCACCACTCTGGTGAGACAGTCTGAGGGCAGGTAGGGTCTCAGCCTGTGTACCAGATGGAGCTGATAGACAGCCACCCTGGACACAGAATTAACCTGTGGCTCCATGGACAGCTGTGAGTCCAAAATGACTCCCAGGCTGCGCTCCTGGTCCTTCAGGGGCACAGTGACCCCATTCAGGACCAGGGAGTCCCCTACACCCGCCCGCCCCCTGTCCCCCCAAAACAGTACTTCTGTCTTGTCAGGATTAAACCTCAATCTGTTAGTCGCCATCCATCCTCCAACCGCCTTCAGGCACTCACACAGGACATTCACTACCTTCACTGGTTCTGATTTAAAAGAGAGATAGAGTTGGGTGTCATCCGCATACTGATGAACACCCAGCCCAAACCCCCTGATGATCTCTCCCAACGGCTTCATATAGATATTAAAAAACATGGGGGAGAGGAGGGAGTCCTGAGGCACCCCACAAGTGAGAGCCCAGGGGGTCTGAACACTCATCCCCCACCACCACTTTCTGAACACGGCCCAGGAGGAAGGAGCGGAACCACTGTATGACAGTCCCCCCAGCTCCCAACCCCTCTAGATGGTCCAGAAGGATGTTATGGTCGATTGTATCAAGGCCGCTGAGGGATCCAGCAGAACTAGGAAACAGCTCTCACCTTTGTCCCTAGCCCGTCGGAGAGCATCAACCAACGTGACCAAGGCAGTTTCAGTCCCATGATGAGGCCTGAATCCCGATTGGAAGGGATCCAAATGGTCCACATCCTCCAGGCGTGCTTGGAGTTGTTCAGCAACCACCTGCTCAATCACCTTGCCCAAGAATGGTAGATTTGAGACTGGGCGATAATTGGCCATATTTGCCGGGTCTAAAGATGTTTTTTTAAGAAGCGTTTAATGACCGCCTCTTTCAGTGAGTCTGGGAATACTCCCTCATAGAGGGAAGCATTTACCACCCCGCGGAGCCCATCACCTAGCCCTTCCCATCTCACTTTTATTAGCCAGGATGGGCAAGGGTCAAGGAGACAGGTGGTCAGTTTCACTTGTCCAAGCAGCCTGTCCACATCCTCGGAGGTAACAGATTGAAACTGATCCCATGAAACATGACTCGACAGGGCTCCAGCACTCTCCTGCCCTGGCCCTGCTCCCACGGTGGAGTCTACCTCCCTCTGAATCTGAGCGACTTTATCTGCAAAAAAAACTTTGCAAAAGCATTGTAGGAGATATTGGGGTCCCTACCATGGCCCGATGATGAAGGTGGTTCGGATAGATTGCAAACCACTTGGAACAGTCTCCTGCTGCTGTTTTCTTCAGATGCGATAGAAACGGTGAAGAAGGTCCTCTTCACTGTCGCCATTGCCTCTTGGTAGGCTCGAAGTTGAGCTCTAGCCCATGTCCGGTCTGATTCAGAATGAGTTTTCCGCCACCGGCACTCTAGCTGTCTCAGCGACTGTTTCATCGCCCTCAGCTCCGGGGGATACCATGGGGCTGTCCGGGCTCCATGCAATCGGAGAGGGCGCTTCAGAGCCAGACAGTCAATAGCCCTGGTTAACTCCACATTCCGGCGGGCCACCAGGGAATCAGCTGAAAGGCCATCAACATGGGATAAAACATCCCCTACCGCTCTCTGGAAGCCAATTGGATCCATTAAGTAGCAGGGGCGGACCATCCGAATCAGTCCCACCTCCCTGCAGAGGGGAAGGGTCGCAGAGAAGTCCAGTTGCACCAGAAAGTGATCTGACCATGGCACTTCTTTTGTTTCGCTTTTACTTAATGTCAGATCACCAACATCCATAGAGGTAAACACCAGGTCCAAGGCATGTCCGCGGCTATGAGTTGGGCCAGACTTATTCAGGGACAGCCCCATGGAGGCCATGCTTTCCACGGACAAAGTCCCGAGCGGCCCCTTGTAAGGTCGTGTCGACATGGATGTTAAAATCCCCTAAGACAACCAAGCTAGGTGTCTCCAGGAGCACATCTGACACAACCTGAAGCAGCTTGGGCAGGGAATCCTTGGTGCAGCAGGGAGGTCGGTACACCAAAAAAACACTGCAACCCCCCCCTCCCCACCCAGATGCCCTGGGTTGCTGTGCGTAAGAGAGACCTGGTGGACAAGCAGCGGCAAGGACAGGCCCATCTGCTTCATCCAACCAAGTCACTGTCACACATGCCAGGTCAAATCCTCCATCCACAATCAGTTCGTGGATGGCAGTGGTCTTATTCATCATTGACCTGGCATAGCACAACAGCACCTTCAGATCATGTGGGTATCCCTTGCCGATTGGTCAGGACCAGACCCGGAGGCAGGGATAGTCCTCAAACAATGACTAAACCTGCCTCCTCGGTAATGACATGGTCTGGTCTTAGCGTAAGTCCTCCTCTTACCCGTGACCACTGAGATCGGTTGTCCCAGTGCATCCCCCCCCCTGTGGAATCTGCCCCAGCCATTTTGTTGGCTGGGGCCCCCTCCCAGGCAGCCCTGACCCCTCCCCTTAAAAACAAGATAAAAACCTCTATTTAAAAGAAAAGCAGCAATAAACAGAACAAAAGAAAAACAAAATAAAACAATTAAAACCAAGAACAGTAAAAATTACCGTGTATCTCATATTTTAAGGCATCCCCAAAAAATAAGCCATGACAGGATTTCTAAGGGTTGGTGAAAAATAAGACATACCCCGAAAATAAGCACTATCGCAAAGCCCCGACCGAGCGAGAGGCGAAGGCGCGGGACCCAGCAGGAGCTCCCTGCCTGCTTCCCCGAGCCGTAGCGCATCGGGGGACAGAGCCGAAGATCGGCGGGCGCTCCTTGCTGGGCTTGACAAGCCCGGGAAACAGCGCCCGCCGATCTTCGGACCTGTGCTGTGTGACAGGCAGGGGTGGGGGGAAGCGGAGATCGTTCTCCGCTCTCCCCCCACCCCCGCCTGTCACCAAAGATCGGCGGGCGCTCTTTGCTGGGCTTGACAAGCCCGGCAAACAGCGCCCGCCGATCTTCGGCCCTGTGCTGTATGACGGGCGGGGGTGGGGGGGAAGCGGAGAACGTGCTCCGCTCTCCCCCCACCCCCGCCTGTCACCGAAGATCGGCGGGCGCTGTTTGCTGGGCTTGACAAGCCCGGCAAACAGCGCCCGCCGATCTTCGGACCTGTCCTGTGTGACAGGCGGGGTGGGGGGGAAGCGGAGATCGTTCTCCGCTCTCCCCCCACCCCCGCCTGTCACCAAAGATCGGCGGGCGCTCCTTGCTGGGCTTGACAAGCCCGGCAAACAGCGCCCGCCGATCTTCGGCCCTGTGCTGTGTGACAGGCGGGGGTGGGGGGGAAGCGGAGATCGTGCTCCGCTCTCCCCCCACCCCCGCCTGTCACCGAAGATCGGCGGGCGCTGTTTGCTGGGCTTGACAAGCCCGGCAAACAGCGCCCGCCGATCTTCGGCCCTGTGCTGTGTGACGGGCGGGGGTGGGGGGGAAGCGGAGATCGTGCTCCGCTCTCCCCCCACCCCCGCCTGTCACCAAAGATCGGCGGGCGCTCCTTGCTGGGCTTGACAAGCCCGGCAAACAGCACCCGCCGATCTTCGGACCTGTCCTGTGTGACAGGCGGGGGGGGGGAAGCGGAGATCGTTCTCCGCTCTCCCCCCACCCCCACCTGTCACCAACGATCGGCGGGCGCTCCTTGCTGGGCTTGACAAGCCCGGCAAACAGCGCCCGCCAATCTTCGGCCCTGTGCTGTATGATGGGCGGGGGTGGGGGGGAAGCGGAGATCGTGCTCCGCTCTCCCCCCACCCCCGCCTGTCACCAAAGATCGGCGGGCGCTGTTTGCTGGGCTTGACAAGCCCGGCAAACAGCGCCCGCCGATCTTCGGCCCTGTGCTGTATGACGGGCGGGGGTGGGGGGGAAGCGGAGATCGTTCTCCGCTCTCCCCCCACCCCCGCCTGTCACCGAAGATCGGCGGGCGCTGTTTGCTGGGCTTGACAAGCCCGGCAAACAGCGCCCACCGATCTTCGGCCCTGTGCTGTGTGACGGGCGGGGTGGGGGGGAAAGCGGAGATCGTTCTCCGCTCTCCCCCCACCCCCGCCTGTCACCGAAGATCGGCGGGCGCTGTTTGCTGGGCTTGACAAGCCCGGCAAACAGCGCCCGCCGATCTTCGGCCCTGTGCTGTGTGACAGGCGGGGGTGGGGGAGAAGCGGAGATCGTTCTCCGCTCTCCCCCCACCCCCGCCTGTCACCGAAGATCGGCGGGCGCTCCTTGCTGGGCTTGACAAGCCCGGCAAACAGCGCCCGCCGATCTTCGGCCCTGTGCTGTATGACGGGCGGGGGTGGGGGGGAAGCGGAGATCGTGCTCCGCTCTCCCCCCACCCCCGCCTGTCACCAAAGATCGGCGGGCGCTGTTTGCTGGGCTTGACAAGCCCGGCAAACAGCGCCCGCTGATCTTCGGCCCTGTGCTGTATGACGGGCGGGGGTGGGGGGGAAGCGGAGATCGTTCTCCGCTCTCCCCCCACCCCCGCCTGTCACCGAAGATCGGCGGGCGCTGTTTGCTGGGCTTGACAAGCCCGGCAAACAGTGCCCACCGATCTTCGGCCCTGTGCTGTGTGACGGGCGGGGTGGGGGGAAAACCGGAGATCGTTCTCCGCTCTCCCCCCACCCCCGCCTGTCACCGAAGATCGGCGGGCGCTGTTTGCTGGGCTTGACAAGCCCGGCAAACAGCGCCCGCCGATCTTCGGCCCTGTGCTGTGTGACGGGCGGGGGTGGGGGAGAAGCGGAGATCGTTCTCCGCTCTCCCCCCACCCCCGCCTGTCACCGAAGATCGGCGGGCGCTCCTTGCTGGGCTTGACAAGCCCGGCAAACAGCGCCCGCCGATCTTCGGACCTGTGCTGTGTGACAGGCGGGGGTGGGGGGGAAGCGGAGATCGTTCTCCGCTCTCCGCCCACCCCCGCCTGTCACCGAAGATCGGCGGGCGCTGTTTGCTGGGCTTGACAAGCCCGGCAAACAGCGCCCGCGTGCACTTTATTAAAAAATAAGACATCCCTCGAAAATAAGCCATGTCGTGTTTTTTTGAGGAAAAAATTAATATAAGACATGTCTTATAATATGAGAAACACGGTACAAATATACCAAAATTAAACAAATTCCCAAACCCAACTAAAAATCCCTCCCACCTACCACACACACACACACACACACAAAACCCACATAATTTATTTATTTTTTGAAGTTGATAATAAGCTGGCAGTTGCCTAAAATAAAGTTCTTTTGTTGCATGGGAATTGTAGAAATGAAGTTATATTAGAGATTGTACGAAATGAATTGCAAAGCAGCAGGGAAGTCCAAACCTACTGAATGAGTGTGTTCCCTGACCCTCAGTGGATGAGATAAGAAAAGTCCTGCTGGAGTAGGCTGAAGGTCCATCTTAGTCCAGCATCTTATTTCCCATAATAACCAACAAGATGCTCTGGAAAGCTACTGAAAAATGTTATTGAAGTGTGAGGTATACATCCCTAAAAGCAATGTGACGCAATACAATAAAAGGCATACAAGTAAAATATGAGGGCAACAGCACTCCTTACTGGTTGCCCCCAAAGCAAGTGATATTCCAAGGCGTACTATCTTAGAACATGTTTGCAATTTTTCGCTACTGTATTGGCAAAGCTAAGGTAACTGATGATGATCACAAGTTTTGAATATTTAGTATATAAATAATGTGAATTGCACGAGGTGTGATTGATTGTTTTTAATAGGAAGGGAAATGTGCATAGAAATACTTCAATAAGCAATTAAACAGCATTATTATTATCATTATCCTTGTTGAATGTCAAGTATTATAAATTAGTTTTAATTAATTTGTATTTTTAACATTGCCTTAAGGCACAATGTCCTTGAGTCCTCACTTCAGATATTGCATTTTGCATCTTTTTCTCAGCCTTGCTCTATCTTTGAAAACCACTGTAATTTTCAAAGATAGAGCCCAGTGCCCAAGGGTGATATAGTATTACGGTATGTTTTACTTATTCACCAGCCTAAATGAAAGCCAGTGTGGGACTAAGTTGGTGTTTGGACTTGAAATGTAGGATTGTGCCTTGAATATGAACATGTTCATCTTTCATTTCAATATCTCAGTCTTCAAAGTGTATGTTGCATTAAGAAAATTTTTGCATCCTTCATTTTCTCCTGAAAATGGGTGTGAGGAATGAGCCGATATTCAAGGTTAAAATGGATAATTATGTTGTAAATATACATACTGTAGTAGATAGATAACATTGTAAACTCAACTGTCAATAAAGATATAGACCATGTTCAGATTAGCATATCTTGTCTTAATAATAATAGATTTGAATTTTTGACATAAAGTCCAGCCCCTTTGCCTGAGGGAGCAAGCAAACCAAGGTATTCCATTGCACTTTGTTTGCTATGATTAACATCTTTGGAACAAGCCAGGATATTAAGTCAGCTTCAAACCATGGTTTAATATCCTGGCTTGCTGTGAAGCAATTAAGCAATTAAGCATGAAATAGCAAACTATAGTCAATGGAGGACTCCCTAGTTTGCTTGCTTGCCTGCTTGGGCCAAGGGAGGATCAAATGAGCTATGTATATTTATCCAAAGACTCATTCATTTCTTGGCTTATTAAGCGAACAAAATATTGACCAAGCAAGGTCATCTTGTACAGTAAAATGTGTGCAGATTCACAGACCTCATATGTGGAGCAGAGAAAGTCATGCAGTTTGCCACCTGGGTGGTTTCCTGGAGTGTAGTGGCTGTTCTTTCTGGATGAGCAGATAAGGGTTGTTCAACTATTTGTCTTGAATCACAGCAGAGATTTTTTTTTAATCTCTCCCTCCACCAGCCCCTACTAAAATCACCTTACTCTTTCAGTGGAGGAAGATACTGAGGAAAGTTCACGATCAGGTAGAGAATCTGTCTCCACGTCGAGTGACCAGCCATCCCATTCGCTGGAAAGGCACATGAATGGCAGTCAAGATAAAGGAGACCGGAAAAAAATTGGGAAGGACAAGAAGAAAGATCGAGATAAAGAAAAGGATAAAATTAAAGCCAAGAAAGGAATGCTCAAAGGCCTGGGGGACATGTTCAGGTAGGATTTGTATAAGCAGCAGTAGAAATGTTGTAGCTTTTATGTCACATTGTTTGTGTTTTGGTGATGATTCATGCACCAGAGTTTGGACCTATGATTTTCAAAATGCCAGCAATTTAAGCATGTTTTAAAAGGACAATTTAATGCTCCTTCACTCTGTCATCATCTGTAACATGACTATAATTCTATCAGTGTGGGTTCTATTACGCCAGGATTGACACAGGTTTATGTCATGTTTTAGTGAAGCTGTTTATGAGGTGGAATAAAACAAGTGACATCTATGTTGCATCTGCTCAAGGATCAACATTTGTACAAAACAAAGGAATACTCAGTTAGCGCTGGATGTTTCTTGCATGTATGGTGATTCATTATTGACATGCTACTAAAACCCAGTTCACAGCAACATAGGCTTCTTGAAATGTAAGTGTTTAGAGAAATTCATGTTGAACCCTGGAGATCTTCCATGTTTCCCCTAGTTTTCACTCAACCTTTCTGGTTTTGATTTGGAATAGAGAACATTTCCCAATCTAAGTGAGGAGCTGGTACACATAATTATCTTGCCCTGTACGGCTTTAATTTTCAAGCAATTGCTATGCTCCAGTATGTGTGGATTTGACTTATTATCTATATGTCTCTTTTCCAGCATCAATGTTGATTTCAAAGCTGATGACAACAGTAAGAACACATTAGCAAATAAAAACACTTTCATCAATATAATCCTATCAAAAAGTACATAGCATATTAGTGAGCAAAAAAAAGCAATCCAATAAAAAATGATGCAGTTTAATACCAAAACTATAACAATTGGTAAACAATTTATCCAAAATGGCTGATAAACCCCAGCCTAGTACCAGCTGACATAATCCCTCTGGGAAGGGGGTTCTACACCAGCACAGTCCCAGCAGCAACTTTTCCCATAGTTTAAGGCACAAGGGAAGAGAGGCTGGTCTCACTCAGCCTTGAGATGGAACACACACTGCTTTGTGAACAGGATTCATTGAGCATTAACAATGTAGAGGCACTCAGCTATGTTACACTCAGTTATGCCACCTACAAGTGATGACTAAGAACAAACTCCTTGAAATATAGTACTGAGAAGGCTATTGGGAAGCCATTGAGGAGTATAGTACTGATTTCTTAATGAGAGGAACACTTTGTCTGTTTTTGTACGTGTCTGATGTGTTTTCCAGCCATGTTCTTCTACGGTATAAGGCAATGGGATGGGCAGCAGGGCAGCACCTTCAAATATTACATCACACCCTTTGTTTCAAGCTCTGACCCGCTCCATAGTGCATCTACTAGTACAATTTTTGCTTTGAGGGAGTACTGTATGCTTTCGGTTCTCAAAATATGCCTCACCTCCCAGCTTCCCTGAGGGAGAATTAGTTAGCCACAAAGCTATAAAGTGACTTCCCTAGATCCCTACTAGATCTCTCGAAGTTATGCCTTCCCAAGGGCTTCCAGAAGGTTTTCATAACAAAATGCAGTTTTGTGCTGAGTGAGCGCCAATAAGTTGAGACTGAATCCTGACAAGGTGGGGCTCTATGGACTGACAAATCTAGGGTTCAGGAATTAGGCATTCTTCTAGTTCTGGATGGGCTTGCATTCCCTCTGAAAGAATGGGTACATCGTCTGGTGGTGCTCTTAGATCCATCACTGTTGTTGAAGGTGTACGTGACGGGTTAGCTGGTAAGGTAGTTATGGCTGTTCCTAGACAGGCATTACCTGGCCACAGTGATTTGGTAACCTTTGAGATTTGTTCAGAAGCTGCAGCCAGTGTAGAATTCCAAGGCTAGGCTGTCATTTGGGACTGCTGATTGTGAACATACCACACCAGGCCAAGTTCAGGGAGCTTGTATTGACATACAGTACAATGGTACCTCGGTTTAAGTACACAATTGGTTCTGGAAGTCTGTACTTAAACTGAAGCGTACTTAACCTGAAGCGAACTTTCCCATTGAAAGTAATGGAAAGTGGATTAATCCATTCCACATGGTCCGTGGAGTACTTAAACTGAAGCGAACTTTCCCATTGAAAGTAATGGAAAGTGGATTAATCCATTCCAGACGGGTCCGTGGAGTACTTAAACTGAAAGTACTCAAACCGAAGTGTACTTAAACCGAGGTATGACTTTACAGTGGTGCCTCGACTTACGAAGTTAATCCGTTCCGA
This sequence comes from Zootoca vivipara, assembly GCF_963506605.1. Classification (NCBI taxonomy): domain Eukaryota; kingdom Metazoa; phylum Chordata; class Lepidosauria; order Squamata; family Lacertidae; genus Zootoca; species Zootoca vivipara. The sequence continues at coordinate 41,864,641 of NC_083287.1, read as the reverse complement.
AGGCACCTTCGTAGGTCGAATAATTTGTAAGTCGAAAAGTGCCATTGGAAACGCGATTTCCCATAGGAATGCATTGGAAATGGAAAAATTCGTAAGTCGAAGCAACCCCACCTAAAAATTTGTAAGCCGAAAAAACCCTATCTAAAACCGCCGCAGTTTCCGTTCGGATTTCGAGAAATTCGTAAGTGTGCGGCCATTTGCCCCACTCGTAAGTCGAAAAATTCGGTTGTTGAGTCGTTTGTAAGTCGAGGTACCACTGTATAAAGCCCTATATAGATTGGGACCTAGATATCTAACAAAGCATCTTCTTTATGAGGAAGACCCTCTTACTGCCACAGTTAAGTGAAATTCACCAAGTGGCAACAAACAAGACAACCTTCTCGATACTGGCACCTTGTTTATTCCTTACCTTCTCAGATACAGCTGATGCTAACCCTTTTGAGTTTTCAGTACTAGCTGCAGACCTACTTATTCACCATGGTTTTTTATACAAGGATTGCAGCATAGCTGTTTTATTTTTAAAGTTGCATTTTTTTTTTCTGTTTTGTTTCAATGAGTATTATGTATTTGGTTTTAATGTAATGCACACTGGGATTGCTTTGGCAAGAAATGTTTTAATTAGATAAGACATGGAGCCAGGAAACTATATAAACAAGGTTAAAATTCTTGGTTCAACTATGTAGCTGATAGGGTGGTCTTTGGCAAATTAGTATCTCTCAGCTTAGCCCACAGAGTTGTAAAGATGTCCTACTCTGCCCTCATTCCTTAGAGGATGACCAAAACACAAATGTACGTAAAATAACATAATCACCAAAATTGTTGTATTCCCTTGATTAGGAGACCTTTTTTGCCCCCTGTCTATTAGTCTTCCACTCTTTTTTTAATATAGGATTACCACTTTCCTGATTTGAGTTCTTAATCACTGATCCACCGCTTTTTAATTGGTTTTTATCAGTTGTAGTTGTTTCTCTCTGTGTGTTTCTAATTGTTATTTAAATTGTCTTACTGAATATTTTCTCACTCAGCCTATCCCCAAGAAAATATATACAGTGGTACCTCTACTTACGAATAACTCTACTTACGAATGTTTCTACTTACGAAATACGAATGGAGCTCCGTCCGCCATCTTGGATGCGGTTTAGATAGGATTTTTTCTACTTACGAATTTTTTCTCCCAATGCATTCCTATGGGATTCGACTTACAATTTTTTTCTCCTTACAAATGTCCGTTTGGAACACATTAAACTCGTAAGTAGAGGTACCACTGTAAAACATTGGCCAGAGGTATCCAGGGAGGCTCTTGAGTGTGCTCCACAATAGAGGCTGTCCAGCATGCCTTGAGAAGATAGATGGGCATGCACAATGTAGCGAGAGTTTGCTGCAATAGAAATAAGCTTTCCTTCATCTCTTACCTCTTTGTATATGTTATTTGTGTGCAATGCCATTTCACACAGCAGCTGTGCTGTACTTTCAGCCTCACCCTGATGCAGGGCCATACTGGCAGTGAGGTACTTGCCTCAGGCAGAAGGTCGGGGGTGAGAATTTGGAGGGCAGGAAGTGTCAGAGAGCTATTGGATAATAGAACTGTGTGTGCTACCTCCAAAGATACCCTGCTGCATGCAAGTGTGGTGGAGGTTGCTGTCCTATTGCCAGTGTGTTGTGAGGATAACCATGATCGTTGTGAGGATAATCTGAAGAGAAGTGTCATGTACATTGAAGTGTAGGTGGGTTCAGCAATGATCCAAGACTGAGATTCAACTCAAAAGAGATTTATTGGAACATAATAATAATAATAATAATAATAATAATAATAATAATAATAATAATAATTTATTTATACCCCGCCCATCTGGCTGGGTTTCCCCAGCTACTCTGGGCGGCTTCCAACAGAAAAATAAAACACAATAGTCTATTAAACATTAAAAGCCTCCCTGAACAGGGCTGCCTTCAGATGTCTTCTAAAAGTCTGGTAGTTGTTTTCCTCTTTGACATCTGTTGGGAGGGCGTTCCACAGGGCAGGCGCCACCACCAAGAAGGCCCTCTGCCTAGTTCCCTGCAACTTGGCTTCTCACAACGAGGGAACTGCCAGGAGGCCCTCGGTGCTGGACCTCAGTGTCCGGGCAGAATGATGGAGGTGGAGACGCTCCTTCAGGTATACTGGACTGAGGCCATTTAGGGCTTTAAAGGTCAGCACCAACACTTTGAATTGTGCTCAGAAACGTACTGGGAGCCAATGTAGATCTTTCAAGACCGGTGTTATGTGGTCTCGGCGGCCGCTCCCAGTCACCAGTCTAGCTGCCGCATTCTGGATTAGTTGTAGTTTCCGAGTCACCTTCAAAGGTAGCCCCACGTAGAGCGCATTGCAGTAGTCCAAGCGAGAGATAACTAGAGCATGCACCACTCTGGAGAGGAGACACTCAGCGGGCAGGTAGGGTCTGAGCCTGCGTACCAGATGGAGCTGGTCAGGAACAAGAAGGACACAAGAATGACAAACGGGGCCAGTTGGCCCAGGCGAGACACGCACACCGCCTGTGATAGGTCACCTTAATGCTACAATTAGCGAATCACAACACTGGCCTTATCTCAGCAAGGATTGGCAGCCTGTCAGCTACTAACAATGTCATTGGAGGGTTTTAGAATCCTCTCTGTCTTTTGTTATGCAGATGAAGAAGCTCATGAGCCTCCAGGAGGCTTGAAGGCCTAGGTCAGTATACCATGCATACATAACATACACCACCCCTGACCTCCTTAGAAGATGAGTGGGATAAAGGTAAAATCACCGGGGTAGGGGCTTATTTCCTATTTGATTGTTTTTAAGGGCAAGAAAGGGCATCACACTACGTCTTAAGTATGGTAATGCAACTATCCACGAGAGAGCCAGCTTTTTTAAAAAGGAAGACAACAGACATTCATAACTTAAGGTGGGCACAAATCTACCCAATTAAATATAATAAACTGTAAGATAATATAAGTTGTGGGTTTATTATTGGGATATAACCTTGTTTCTTAAAAGCAGCAACCAATGCAATCATTTTCCATATATTATCTGGCAATTTGTGACATTTATTTGGGTAGATTTGTGCACCCCGTGATAGTTTGGATCCAACTCTAGCCTGTCTCTCAGCTACATTTTTTTAGGTTTTAGGGAATTAGGCCCTGCCAGGGTGTCCCTAGGCATAAGACAGCAAGACACAAAGATACATATTCTGGGAACAACTCTCTGGTATGGGGTGACTCGTTGCTTTGTAAATATCAGATTTTCTTCTCAAGAATAAGCAGTTAGTTGTAAAAGCAGCACGGACCCCATGAACCAATAAAGTGCAAGCTGCTTCCCTCCTTTTTTTAGTTACTGTCAACTGCCATGTAAGCAAAGCCTGTCTTTCCTTGTCCTTAGCTGCTGTTGTATCATGTCACATAAAATATTGAAAAATCTGTTTCTCTGGCCTGATGTTCAAAGCTGTGCTTTCCCCCTTTTTCTCTCCTTAGTTTGTGTTGCTTTCTCCTCCCCTCTCCTCCTTGCTGTTTCACAGCTACAGATGTCTGGAAGACTGAATTATTTGACATTTTTTGTTTTTCATTTTTTTAACTGCTTGTCTGCTCATGTTTTTCTAATGGCTGGTATAGAAGTAGCATGACACTAAAGGCATGATTTGCCAATCTTTTTGGACCCGGGGCACATTGGGGTGTAGTTTAGTTGGTTAGAGCAACTAAACCTAATAATGCTAAGGTTGCAGGTTCGATCCCTTTAGGAGACAACTGCATATTCTCACATTGCAGGGGTTGGACTAGATGATCCCCAGGGTCCCTTCCAACTCTATGATTCTATGAAATTTAGAGAGAAATAGTTATAGTAATATATAATACAATTAAAATCCATTGAATAACATAGGGGAAGTATTATAATTTAAAGAGAAATACAGTACTGTAGTGGAGACTGTGAGCTCCGTCTGCTATCACAGTGTTACAGTATTCATTTATTTTTTTATTTATAATTTTCATTTCTATATATATTACAAAAATTATTCAATCATAATTTTAACATTTCAAACTCTGACTCCCTTCCCCCTCTTTCTGTGGTTCTTTACATTTCTTTTCATCTTCCTGCATACTCCAAATTATCCCAACATATTATTTTATACAGTATATCTATTCATCCCATATATATTTTGAAACTGCAGGTTTTTACATTAATCCTGGCAGTTCTTAATCTGTTTACAATTTGTTTGTAAATACTCAATAAACCATTTCCATTCCTTTCCAGTTTCGCCATTTCTGCGTAGTCCATTAACTTTTGTATCCATTCTTCTCTTGTCGGGACTTCTTCCTTCCATTTTTTTGGGCAAATAACATTCTTGCAGCTGTGGTTGCATACATAAATAAATTTCTCTACTATTTAGGTAGTTCCCACCAGCCCATCTGGTGGACTTTCTACACTGGATGTAGTATTGTATTTTTATAGATACAGTGACCAGCAGTTTCTGTAAGGAATAGGGGAAACCAAAGGAGAGGAGGTAGGAGGGTGAGAAGCCAGGTAGGGAAAAGTGTGAAGAGATTAGGAGAACTGTTACAGGAATAAATAGATTGATTCAGCTTTCTGTCTAAAGAGGTTTCTTGTTAACTTGTCTAAAGAGGCCTTCCACCCCATGTGCCAAGTTCATTTTGTTCTGAAAACAGACACTAAATCAGGAGGCCTTGTGGTCTAGATTAGGGTCATAGTATGATCTGATTAATTTTGAATAATACATTGTTGTGGTTTTGTGATTGTAGTGCCTCAGGCCCACAACCAATGCTCCTTCCTAGCTGGGGATTTCCAGGTGTGGCTTCAAAGAATTTAGGGGAGCGGGGAATGATACTTCCCTTGTGACCAACAGTAAGTTCTTCACCACATTGCCAAACCCCAAGGGTCTCTGTGTGCTTTAGTATCCTTGAATTATTAGCATCATAGGAGTACAAGTTAAAACAGAAAGCTATTTTTAAGTTCAAAGAAGCTGTTCATTTATTTATGATGCATATACTGCCCTTTGGTGAAAAATTCCCAGAGCAGATAATACAAAAATAATTAAAATACAAATAACAACACATCCAAAGAGTCACAAAAGCACAAAGTCAGTGAGATTTTAAAAGCTAGATTAAAAATAAAATAAAAATCAACAAGATTTGACTAGTTGTGGCAAGTATGTTCCTTAAATAAACAAAACATTGTGCAAAAAGTGCATGTTTACATGGAAGTTTATACAGGATATATGAAAACCAAGTATAAGGGGAAATTAATCATGAACATCTTGAACTAAATTAGTGGTGTTTTTTATATGCAATATATCTTGAGAACATAAAGCCCTGCTGGATCACACCAAAGGCTCATCTAGTTCAGCATTGTGTTCTCACATTGGCCAAGCAGTTACCCATAGAAAGCCTGCAAGCAGGATATGCATGCAACAGCACTCCTCCTAACTGTGGATCCCAGCAGCTCATATTTAGCCTCCAACCATGGAGGTAGCCGATAGTCATCCTCCATGCATTTTCCAATCCTCCTTTAAAGCTGTTGAAGTTGGTGGCCATCACTACACCTTGTAGTGGTGAATTTCTTAGTGTGAAGAAGTACTTCCTTTTGTGCATGAGCCAGTGAGGTGTAGTGTCAGAGTAGGACTTCGGAGAACAGGATTATTGTCCCCACTCCGTCATGAAGCTCACTGGGTGACCTTGGGCCAGTCACAGTCTTTCAGCCTATCCTTTCTCACAGAGTTGTTTGTAAGGGTAAAATGAAGTGGGGGTAACTATGCAAACCACCTTGAGCTCTTTGGAGGAAAGGTGGGATATAAATGTGATATTAAATAAGTAAAATATCCTGAAGCTTCTGGAATGGTGACCCTGAGATCACTGTTTCAGCTGAGGAAACAGTTCAGTTATCCTAACTCACATGTGTCTGAAAATTTTACACAATGATCACAGCCTGTATATATTAGAAAATGAGATACAATGTCTTAACATGTGAAACCGAGAAACTATTTCCTTTATAAACCCTAAACCTGCAAACACCTATCTTTAGAATTTGAGCTGTGTATTATATTCCACACTGCTGTTCTTGTTTAAAAAAAGTAAGTATGATTGAGAGGGGGTTTGCAGAGTGTGGGGTCCATATATCGAAATATTCTGTTTACGGCGTTTAAAACATCGGCTGTGCAGTGTCTTGCTTTCAGTATTGTAGATTACAGATGGGCAAGCCATTCTATTGGGAACCAATGCAAATGAAATATTCCCATATTACCATTAAATTGAATCCTACAATTACATTTGAAATGATTACTGGGAGCCTTGCAGTGTTGCTCCATCCAGTCCTTCGAGAGGAAATGGATAATTTAGTTTAAAACCCTGTTTAGCTGAAATCAGATATACTGTTGTCTCTTCTTGTACAGCCACTTCCAAAGTGCACAGAACACGTCCAGATTCATAAACATATTATTTGGAGCTTTGAATTACACATTCCAGCCGCATTAGCCACCTGAGACCTCTGACTGGGCATTTGGGAAAACAACATGCACAGACTACACTTTCCCATTGCGTAGCTTGCAGGTTTTATTGTCTGCTCCATGATTTTAATTTACTGTGGCTTATTATGTCTGGGGATAGTTCAAACGCTACTGAAAAAGCAGGTGTTTTCTTCTTTTTAAGGGTGGAAATCAATATAAATTCATAATTTTCCACTGTTTTAGACGCTAATCAACCCACAATTCCAGCAGCTACATTTTAGATGTTTCATTAACTTTATAATTTTTCCTTGATTTCCTTGATTGCAAATTTGATTTATGTCCCTTAATTGGAATGGTTTCTTAAACAAAGAGAAGTAACTAAAAGCTTGGTGTTTTTAATCACCCTTTTGGTTCATGCTGCTGTCGAGTCTATATTTGTGTTTTTCTGCTAGTATGGGTGGTTTTTTTATATATCCACTTCTCCCTTTTTTTCTTTTTAGACTTAGGCAGGAGATGGGCACCCTCAGCACATTAGGCTTCAATGCATTGAAAGCATAGAGGATCCTCTGCAAGGATTATTTCACAATTTAAAAACTTGAACTTGTATATCCAGCAGGGTATAGTGTACAGTTTTTAATCTGAAACAGGATCATAGTTTTGGTTTTCATGCACCAAAATAAGTGTCAGATTGACCTGCTACTGAAACAAGTCCATAGCTCCTGATAACATATTCTCCCAGTATTCTTCTTTGCTTGTCAGGGAGTTTAAGCGGAGAACCTCTGACATCGACAGCACAGTATCTGACTGCAAAGCAAGCCCAGAGAGGCACATAGCGTGACAGCTGAGCCTTCTAAGTCCCTTCCTGACGTTTTGGTAACATTTCTTTACAGACCTGCCATCTGAATATAAAATGCAAGTGTCAGGCGTGACACCTACTTTATAATCTCTGTAAAGCAAACCTTTTCGAAGGAGAATTTGTTGACAGTTCAGAGATTCAAAGTCAATTTCAATTCAAGCCTGTGTACAAGGTGTGTGCCCCCCCCCCCAATCTCATCTGCAACTGATGTGAAAATTGAAGGCTGGTGACTATTCAGCCCATAGCGAAGTATGGTACTGTAAATAAATATCTTCCTGAGGGTTGAGGAATCTGCTAGATGAAAGAATATGTTAATGACATTCCTCCCAGTGTATGTTGGAAACATTTCTTTTGAGATTTAATTTGCTATACTGATAGTTGCTGGATTTCTGCAATAGTTAGCATAATCTTTCAGAGCTGTTTTTGTAGGGTTTTGCTTTGTTTTATTAACTCTTAAGCCTTCTGGAAATAGCCTTGTTGAAATTAATGTTTGCAATGCCATATTTATGATTTCAGGAGGAGACATATATCTGTGTATGGGTGTACACATTGATCACATAAATAAATTAAAGCTTGAGTGCTTCAGATTGACACATGCTTGAGTGATGAGCTTATGTTTAGGGATACAGCTTTAACTTTAATATTTCATTTCAGCCTATATAAGCAATAGTCTTGGGTTCCCATTGTGTTGGAATGCTAACATGTCTTGAAAGGATATCCTTTTGTTAATCATTGGTTTAGGAGCAAAGAGTTGCTTACAAAGGAAATAGCCATTGCATATTAGCCTTTGGTCATAAACCAGAAACACATACAGTAGTTTAAAAGCCTTATTGCTATAAAATGTACTAAAGCCTTGGAAATTGAGGTGTGGTGTTTCCTAGGCACAAAAGTGTACTTTGGCTGTAGCTTAGTGAATGCATTTCCAAATTCTGGTCTGATAATCATTAGTATACAATATGCCCACTGTAGTTGTTGAAATTGCAATTAAAGATACAAATCTGTAGTAAAGAATGCACCATCCAGGCACAAGAGAATTTTTTGAGAAACTGAACAGGTACAATATATCATTAGGGAAAAATGTTCAGTGGTTACAAAATGTAGAGAGTCTGTTGGGTGGAAATTGGAAAACCAGGGAGGAATAGGAATGGAATGGCGTATCCTTGGAACCCTGAACAGAAGTACTCCACACTGCAATGTTTTGTTACAGGCCCTATTTGTACATCCATAGAATCTTGTGAACCATTAATGTGCAGTGGAACCTCGGTTTATGAACACCTCAGTTTATGAATTTTCGGTTTACGAACGCTGCGGACCCATCTAGAACGGATTAATTCACTTTCCATTACTTTCAATGGGAAAGTTCGCTTCAGTTTATGAACGCTTCAGTTTATGAACAGACTTCCGGAACCAATTACACCCATGCTTCGGGTTAAGTACGCTTCAGGTTGAGTACTCCGTGGACCCTTCTGGAACAGATTAATCCACTTTCCATTACTTTCAATGGGAAAGTTCGCTTCAGTTTATGAACAGACTTCCGGAACCAATTGTGTTCATAAACCGAGTTACCACTGTACTTGTTTGTGTAGATTTCTATTTTCCAGATTTCCTTCTCTAATTACAGTTCCTCCAGCCGCATTAGCGGTCTCTAGGGTTCTCCACCTGCTCAGAGCAGTGTATGGGGGTGGGATGTGCACACGCAGGCATGCAAGAAACTTTGAGCATAGGACCATCTCTGTGTTTGGGTTCTACATATGATAAACAGTAATAGTTTTGGAAAGGGCACCACCATTTCGTTGGGATGGGATGCCCTCTTCTGTACAAATCCTCTTTTTAAGTATCGCTATAAAAGCAGGAACTAGCAGCAAAGGGAAGATGCAACGACAGACATGTATCAATGTCATCGCTTTGATAGCTTTCAGGTCAGTATTTTTTGAGAGCTGCAGTAAACCTTTTACTATGCAGTAACATTTCAGTATACCATGACGAGCATTTAATCACAGTTAACTTTTATAACCTAAGTGGCAACTTGCACTAGGTGGGAGGGTAGGAAAATTCTGCTGCACATAGAATAAAACATGTTGATGAAAATGAGACAGTCCCACATCAGGAAAAGCATATGGGCTAGTTTGGATGATGAGTGGTACAAAATAGCTTTATGGGGGAAATGGTGCTGTTTAAAAAAGTAGAAAAGAGGAGGCACCGATTCTCCTTGTTTTACCTCCACCCCAGGAAAATCAGTAGCAAAAGTGAACTTGGCTCAACTTAGGGCTAGTTTTTTTTTACAAAGTTTTGCATGGGAGAGATTTAACAGACCCTCTCCCCATTGGTTTCAAGGCTTCTTTACCAGTTACAGTTACAATAAATGACTTTTGTGTCTCCTCCAATAAGTGGAGTGGATGTACATATTTATTTTGCCACATTACGTTGTGCTAGGAAAAGCATCTGTCTAAACTATTGGACTGCAAAAGCACCGTCAGTCAGCACAGAAAATATGTAGCTATATGCACCAGTAGTCTGATGCAGTATAAGGCACCTTCAGATGTCCTGTATTATCTTTCATTCATTTCCCCATCCAAGCCTTCCTTGGTATTTCGAAATGCCTAAAACCAATCCAAATTAACTTTTCCCTGCTTCTGCATAAGCTTGGGATCAGCTGACTCTTCTCTGTAAGCACTTATTTGTTGATGAATATGCAACAGCTGCTCTGTATACCTGGGCAATTGCTCTGGATAAATCTGAAGCAATGGCCTTTGGTTGATAGTTGCAAATTAATCAAGTGCAAATTAATCAAGAAGTGCATCATTTAGATCTACTTCCAAGCCATTCGGTGGAATATAACGTTTGGTACTGTAGTTCCCGTTACACATTTGTGAAGGACATGAAGCCCACACAGCTGTTATGGTTCTAGAAATATATATTTCCCATCTGCTTACTCTCTTGTTATGTTTGTTGTTGTTGTTGTTTAGTCGTTTAGTCGTGTCCGACTCTTCGTGACCCCATGGACCATAGCACGCCAGGCACTCCTGTCTTGCACTGCCTCCCGCAGTTTGGTCAAACTCATGTTCGTAGCTTCGAGAACACTGTCCAACCATCTCGTCCTCTGTCGTCCCCTTCTCCTAGTGCCCTCCATCTTTCCCAACATCAGGGTCTTTTCCAAGGATTCTTCTCTTCTCATGAGGTGGCCAAAGTATTGGAGCCTCAGCTTCACGATCTGTCCTTCCAGGGAGCACTCAGGGCTGATTTCCTTAAGAATGGATAGGTTTGATCTTCTTGCAGTCCATGGGACTCTCAAGAGTCTCCTCCAGCACCATAATTCAAAAGCATCAATTCTTCGGCGATCAGCCTTCTTTATGGTCCAGCTCTCACTTCCATACATCACTACTGGGAAAACCATAGCTTTAACTATACGGACCTTTGTCGGCAAGGTGATGTCTCTGCTTTTTAAGATGCTGTCTAGGTTTGTCATTGCTTTTCTCCCAAGAAGCAGGCGTCTTTTAATTTCGTGACTGCTGTCACCATCTGCACCATCTTGTTATGTTGGAATACCTTAAAAGCTGGAGAGACAAGGAACATTTTCAGTGTCCTTTCTGTGTTCTCCCTGGAATGGGTTCCTAATACATTGAAATTGAATGTGCAAATCAGTTTTCAAGGTCTAAAGTAATACTATATATTGCTTAATTTATTCAGCAGAGGATATTCCTTGGGAAAGCTACATCAACAACGATTTTTCTAGTAATTGACAGGAAAATGCTAACGTATAAAAATGTTTTACAGATAATGAGGTCTGCAGGGAACTTTTAACGTTTGGGAGGTTCCAGGTGAACTGTCAAGAGCTTGGTTAACCTTTTGTGTGCATATGTAAAACTTTGCTGTAGAATCATTGTATTTAAAAGAAGAAGAATTGATTATCACTGACTATTATTCAAATTAAGTTGCCATGAGATAATTTCTTATCCACCACCCATTCCCTTGATGTTTCTCATGGACATGGTGACTTGCAGTTTTCTTTTGTTACATTTGTAAAATCTCTTCTGTGCCCAAAAACTAAAGAGAAAACTCAACTTATAAGGGAAATTCAGAGCCTGATGAGGCTTTGCAAAACTGTGACTGATTCTACATTGCTGCCCCCATATTATTACATTCTGCTTCCTGTTCCATTGTCAAAAGGTAATTTGTCCAAAGTTTTGAAAGTTTAAATACACAGTGTTGACTGGATCACCTCCAAGTGTATGCTTATTGAGAAAGAATGTTCAGAAGCTAGTGAGACAGGGCTTACCTTTGAATTACCCATGCTGGTTTGGTTTCAGCAAGACTTGTTCTTCTGTATCAGAGGTGCCAACATGTTTGGACTAGTGGGCAAGAGAGTGCTGGGGACATCTCTCACAAAATGGCTGCCCTGGAGGAGGCATGGCCTAACACAAAATTTGAGAGACAACCAAATCCATCAACTCCATATCTTTATCATGGGATGTCAGCTATGTCTTGCTGGTCCTGACTACGTAGATAACATGCACACTCTGTGCTGTTATTGTCTAATAACAAGGAGCATTCCTCAGTACCAGGAAAAATGTGCAAGTAATCTGCACCACTCACATTTCACAGAAATTGGTTGCCATCATTCGTGGTGCAGTAGTGCCTGTGCATGTTGGGTTGGCAACCTCTGCTCTATAGGCATGGTAATTCTATTTTTAATAGTGTTTTCCACCAGTTTTTCCAGAACAGACATCCAAATGCTATCTGGGTCACCTTAAAATTGGTGTTACGTTAGTTGCTTTCCAGTTCTTAGGTATTAAGACTGATTTTAGAGGCAGACTACATATCTTTCTAGCAAGTTTTTGCCAGAACTGAGATTTGAACCTAGAAGATCCTGGTTCAAAGATCAGTTTCTTAAGATCTCTAATTGTGGTTTCTCTTTTACATCCATAGTTAATGACATATTATGAAAAAAAAACGCCACTGTGTCATTGCATGATTGTTTTAAGTTATAGATTATTACTATTTTATGTGTTATCCCTCCTTTTGAAATACCTTAGTAACACTTCCTCTTTTTGACAGCATCCCCCCAAATAAATTGTGTTTGTTTTTACATCCACATAACTTGAAAAGTTGTTTTTACATCCACATAACTTGAAAAGTTATGTCCTGTGTCTCATTTTTATTTCTTATATTGTCCCCTTCTGGGAAAATACCCATAGTTTAAATTGGAAGAAAACCATGGTAACCAAATGCAGTAAGATTTGTTGGCTGTGACATGTCAAAGTGTTGTTTTTAACAAAAGAAGCTGATGGCAATGTTCAAATGGACCCTTCTCATCATATGGCTGCTTTGCAGCTCAATCAATCTCTTATTATTATTATTATCAGAGTTATTCAGGCAGAGGCAGTAGCGCTAGTATTTCTCATAATCAGCCCTTGAGCCAGATGTAATTTGCAATTTGTAGCATTGTATTTTGAAACAATAATGCATTAAAATGTACAGAGCATGGAATTGGAAGTATAGTTGCCAAGAGGACATATTGGAGAACAGGCTACGGCCTGAATGCTCGTAAATGGACACTGCTGATTTTAAAAGGACCATAATGCAAATTTATTAGTATCTAAATTGATTTAGAGTAGCTGCCATCAAAGTCTCTCTCGTTTCACAGGCTGTACAGCTAAACGGCAATAGAATGAGTGCAAATTAACCATCTTTACACGTGGTTTTTAGACACCAAACCTTTACTTAAGAATCTGTTGTGTAATCTTCATATTGCTTACGTTTGACATTAACTACTCATGCTAAATCCAGCTGATCTCTTCAGTAATATAGGCAGGTGTCTTAACTGTATTGTTTCGCAACCACTAAAAACTTTTTTATTCCTGTGAGTATACCCAAGCATGTAATTTTAGCATGTAATTTTGAGACATGGTTTTAGTAAGTGTAACTGTTTTATGATTACGGTTATACCTTGGAAGTTGAATGAAATCCATTCCGGATATCCATTTGACTTCCGAAACATTCAGAAACCGAGGTGCAGCTTTCGATTGGTTACCAATTGCTCAGGCACACTGAAAACAATAGCAGAAGCCATGCCAGACATTCAGCTTCAAAAAAAAGTTCAAAAACCGGAACACTCACTTCCGGTTTTCGATCATTCTGGAGCCGGAACATTTTACTCCCAAGGCGTTTGGGAGCTGAGGTACGACTGTACTGGTTTTATTTTACTCCCCACCCCCTCTAACTTGTTATTGGTATTTTAAGGTCTGTTTTAGAGTGTTTATTTTAAACCATTTAGAGTAAATTCTAGTAAGCGGTAATAAATGTTGTTAAATAAATAAATAAATGTCCAAATATCCTCCTGTTTTACTGGCTGTGTCAAAAAAAATTAATTTCCATAGCCAATACAATTTGGATATTGCTGTCTCTACAGGCCTTTCTAAAAACCTCTTTTTTGTTATTGTTGTAAATATCAACTGTTTGTGACTTTTACAATGTCATACATGCATGCTACTTACACATGCAATGTGATAGGTATTCCTGAGTATAAATGCTATATGAAAATGTGTGGTGTTTTATGAGCTAAAATTGACTCCCAAGTTAAGTATATCTCTCTCTTATTTACAGTTGTTTAATAGCTGTCAGCATCCTGCTGCCTAGATCTCTATAGAGTTCCCAAGTGTTTAGTTAGCTAACAAAGCACCACAGCCTTGATTGGATAATACTGACTGGAAAGAGAACATTTCTAAGTGCATTAAGTGACAGTAATGTAAGGATATGTTGTCCATTAAGAGTGCATTACCCATTAAAAGCAGGTTTAACTTGTTCATATCTTCCAAGCTGTTGTTTTTTAAGCACAAAAAACTCTCTGGAGCTGAGCTCTGTGCATAGTTCAAACCATATCAAATCTGTTACTATCAGGACTATTGAGTGCCAATATATATTAAAAATAGTAGTTCTTGGGTTTTTGTGATTTTGCTGTTCCTAATCAACCTTAGAAATGCATGGGTTTTACAACATTTCCATTAAAATTCAGTGTTCAATTTCTGTGGTTGCACTCATCACTGCTGATTACCAAGACTCTTATGTTTCAATAGAAGCTTTTCTATTCATAATCCTTCCTTCTTGATTCAGTCATTGAAGCGGCAACCTGCTATTTAACATATTATAGTTTACTCCTTTCATGTAATTTACAAGAACTTTCAGTATTTAATGCATAGGACACAAACACCATGGCAAGGGAAAATACTAGTCCTTTGTCCCAGTGATGTAAATGTTGAACTACACCTTTCCAGTATTCTTGCTCCAGGATGCTTTTGATAGCATATTCACCCCAAAGTGTCCTTAGTGTCACGTCACTTAATAAACAACATACATACATCTCTTTCGGTACATAAACATGCTTTTGAACAAAGAGAACTCTACATAAAAGCTAGCTTAAAACTACTTAGTTTAAATTAAGTGGAAAGATAAATGACACACATTATGCCACTTTACCCCCTGCACCAATTTAATCCTTCCCACCTAAAGGCCAAACCTTCCCCACCAGTTGCAGCTCTTCCAAAAAATGCAATTGTCAAGAGTTATCTTCCATGTAAGCACTAGACTACATCAACTTTACTTAATTTATAGATGGTACTTTGGTGGTTGACAGTTTGGAGGTGTTGGCTCTCACTTTTAAGACCTAGATTTCTAAATCTTTGTGTATTTTTTGGCTCAGTTTTATGTTCCTTTTCTACTGCTGGAATTTGCTGTGCAGGATGGATATTATTAAATCTTATTCTGAATGTTGGTGTTTCTTTAAAGGGATTCTATTTGTTTTATAACTTTCTGTTAGCCACCTTGAGTCTCTTTTGAGAAACAGATGGGATAGAAAAATTTAAAATAAATAAATACATCCCCAGATTTTATTCCCATGCATAAACATTGGTCAGGGTTGTCATAGCCATTGGTGGGGAGGAGTTTCTTTTCACGTTGCCATGAACGTGAGACAGACAGAAGAATACCATGCAAACCAGGGTTCTCTGTCATAGAGAAATGCAGTTGAGGTCACATTTACAAAATGGACTTGGAACTTGTAAGACTTGTATTCAAGTGTATAAGAAACATTGAATTGTTGGGTCTGATCTCCTTGCTGCTGTTTTCCTTTTCAGTTGCAGAATTATCTTTTCTTTTTCCCCTGACTCATTTCTCAGGATAAGTGGTTTCCTGATTTGCAAAGCATGCATTTGCAACCTGCATTCCCCTACTGTCCTTTTTGTGAAGCAAATGCATGTTGTGGATTTCTGGGTCTTGAACCTCCAGCAAGTTACCATAGTAACAAATTGCCAACCTGAGACAAGAACCTAGCTGGGCAGTTGTTTGGGGAGACTTTTGTAGAAGGTAGCAAGTGGGAAATCTAGTGGCAAAAAAAAGTAAGGAAAATAAAGTGAGAAATAGCTGTCTAAGATGGATCAAGGACAAGAGAATGAAGGGCAGGATTTTCATTAAGCTGTCACATAAACTAGGAAATATTTTGAACTGTGCTGTTTAGAATATAATACATAGGCTCTGTACAGAGAACCAAGGCAACTTGTCGAAGTACAGAATGTGGCCTGTGATATGGCCCTGCTCCTCTATTCCATATGTTATTTCTCCCTGGTTAACATGCCACCTGCCCAGGCATGTCTTGTGAATGTGGAAACCAGAGGATTGCCATTTCATTTTTTGCATGTTTAACATTCTTTTAAACATGCAAAAAATAAAATCCGGAATTGTATAGGAACATAGGAAGTTCCCTTATGTTGCCTTATATATCAGGCCATTTGTTCATTTAGCTCAGTATTGTCTGCACTTACTGGCAGCAGTTCTCCAGGGTTTCAGGCAAGGTCAGCCCTACCTTGAACGTGAGACCTTCTGCATGAAAAGCAGATGGTCTGTGGCTGAGCTTACAGCCCTTCTCTCTATCATTTACAATGATACACTGATGGGGGAAGGCACACCTGGCAAACAACTCCCAGGCACCTTGCTATTAACAGCACAGGAGAAGCACCATTCTGGAGAAGCATGATCTAGGTCACTTAGTTTTAGCCTTATGTCTCTCAGTTAGAACTTGGAACAAATATTAGAAGTGCCATGGGGTTGCTTTGGGAAACAACTTCTGCTAAGGCAAGCCATCCTCACTCAGGTTGTAACATGCAGTGGGACTGTCACCATCCTGTTTCGAGTGTTTACCGTACGTTCTCACTGCATATTTCTGGTATTGGGAGGGATCAGTAAACCTGGATCCATCTGGGAAATGCTTCTTTGTGTTGCATTCATGGCAGGGAACATATCTTGAAGAAAGGACACTTTGGTGGTGTATATAGCTGGCCCTGCCACGCGTTGCTGTAGGTCCCCAGTTCCGTTCCCTGCAAACCTGAGCTATCCCGTCCCTGTCCTGCCCCCAGCCACAATGCAGGCGAGTCCCCAGATCGCAGGTTCAGCATTCTATTTCCCAGGATGAACTCTGTCCCGCCCTTGGAGACGCAGCTTCTGGGTTCCATTTCCCAGCATGCCTGGCAGTGTCTGCTGTCTGAGTTTTGAGGTCCACAAAACGGGGTTTTACCTTGCGCTAGGGTGTCATCTGTGTACACAAATGGTACGTGGACACTCGGTTATTCGCATGTGACGTTGTGTCCAAATTTCATTGGCATTGGTAAAGCGGATTTGGTGAGAGGTGGAGACCAACACACAAGATATATATATATATATATATATATATATATATATATATATATATATATATATATATGTGTGTGTGTGTGTGTGTGTGTGTGTGTGTGTGTGTGTGTACACATACCACAGTGGAATGCTAAGAAGATGGCTTTTTATCATTAAAATGTGAATATTTTCTTGTTGAAAATAGTGGCTATATAAATATGCATATTATGATGATGTGTCGGAAATCTCTTTGGTATTTTAGAATCAAGCCATTAAATCCTTTTTTGTTATTGTGAATACAATCAATGTTGTTATTTCTTTATCTTTTCTAAATGATGTCTTACCTTATTCTAGGATTATGTTGGGCCATTCTTTTACATATACTTACAAAATGTTAAATATATATAACATAAAATGCCATCTGTTTTGATTATAGAGTAGGAACTGTTGCTTTGAGCATTAAAGTGCTTTGATGGCAGACTGAATGCTGGCATTTAGTTTTAAAACGTAACAATATTGCTTATTATAGGGAAACTGCATGCCCTTGGCACCATTGATAGGAGACCCAGACACTGTTTGTTAATTTTTAATGTTGGTTCTTTCTCTGTTTGTGGTGGTGGTGGGGAAGTGCTGTTGAATTGTCTCAATCATTTGTGTGTGTGTGTGTTTTCATTAATCAACTAGTGGATGCTTTTTCCATTGCTCTTTATTTTAATGAAATCTGCGAATGATTTGTCAGACAGCAGTGATCTCATCAGTAATGTGTCAGAATTAAATCCATTTGGCAGATTACATGGACATTATTTTTATTGTATCAATTTGTTCTTTCAAAGTGGTGTTGCTGGTGCAAACACGTGTATCTCTTTCAAACTAGGTTGTTAAAATGTAAACATTGCAATTTGTTTTCTCAAATTGAAGCAGAACAAATAAGCTGTTGTTTGTACCTGCTAGCTTTATATTTAAATCTATGCATTGGCTTTACTCGTCCTTTTAGTGCAGCACTGGGAAATATGACACCAACCAGATGTTGCTGAACTACAATTCCCATCATCCTCAAACAGCATGGCTGATAACAAGGGATTATGGGAACTGTAGTCTAACATCTGCAGATTCCACATTCCTGCTTTGGAGAAACTGCCGATGAGCTGTAGGAAACTAATCTAAAGCCTACCAAAGAACATTCTGTTTACACTATTGCTACAAAGATCCCTGAACTCATGGCACTTATTTACGTCTCTGATCTGTTTCATTCAAGGAGTGCATCAGGGGTTGAAGGGGAACTAATAGGTCAGTTGGTAGAGCATGGGACTCAATCTCAGGGCTGTGGGTTTGAGCCTCACATTCGGTGAAAGATTCCTGCATTGCAGGGGGTTGGATTAGATGATCCTCATGGCCCCTTCCAACTTTGATTCTATGAAAGACACATATCTTCTTGATTTTGAGTACTGGTATGTCCCCAATGGTTTGGTTTTGAACTGGACTCCTATAGTTACCCCAGCAAGAACTTCCTTGGGAATGGGTTCCATAGTTGAACTATCTGTCCTGAATCTTTCAACATTCAACTTCTTTGGGTGCCCATGAATTCTCACATTATGAGTGAGGAAGAAAGACTTTTCTCACTCCACTTTCTCTATGCCATGCACAATTTTGTAAACTTCAACCATGTCACCTTGTACTCAGTCACCTTTTCTCTCAACTAAGACGTCCCAAATGATGTCACCTTTCCATGTATGGGAGTTTCTCCCTCTCTTCCATCATTTTGGTTACCTTTTTATGGCTGTTGCCTCCCTGTGGTGGCAGAATTTGTGCTGGATTGGGACATAGGTTTATACCTGGGCACCCCTTCATTGTCGCAAGGAGAATAGGGGATGTTGTTCTTGTTTTTATTGGCCTTTATTGGCATAAGTTTAAACAGTAAAATCATACCATGTCATTCAAATACATTAATAATCCAAACACAAGCAATATATAAAAGACTAGATAGCCACCATTGAATAAATCGGGCAACTTTAGCTTTAAGAATCTCAAGGGAATGTAGTTACAAGTGGTTCCTTGCTCCATGGGTTGTGCAACAAGGACTTGTTTTGGAACAGGGCTGAATGCAAATGATTTCATTCTGAGGCAAATCCATTCTGAAGCAGGTTAGAGAGGCTTCCCACAATTTCATACTGTAAGTGCTTTGCTATGGAGATGGCAATGATGTAGTATAAGTACTGAGAGTGCCTCTCCTGGTATGCTGTTTTAAAACTATGATCCAGCCCTTCTGCCCCAAGAATTTCCCCCTTCCTACCCTTTTGTTTTATTCAACCTCACCAGGACTTCAGCTCACAGAAATCCTACAATTAAAACAAAAAACTGCAAGCCCAATACCCTTACCCTATCCGAGAATGCAGATGTCTCTGCAGATGTCTCCCACATGGAAAGGGGGCCTTTGTTCAAAAGGCCTTCAGTTAAGAAACCGGTGGTATGTTTATCATTATTTTGTTAGCTTAGATCTCATCCTACTTCCTGCAAACGCAATTTAGCACATTGTTATTTGACATCGTGAAATAAGCATTGGTTACGTTTTCCCCAGTATATGTTTGAGTTGGTTTTATTTCTTTTAAGTTTTATGCTGGTCTTCCTTCATGTCACTGTTGAAATGTCCCAGGACTGACATGTTTTTCATCTTCAGGGGGAAATGCCCACTCTCCAAGCATTCCCAGTTGTCCTGTCCATGCCATTTCTATTGAAAAGTCCTGTCATAGGTTTGTAGTACTCCTAGGACAGGGTGGTAGACCTGCCTCAATAGTCAGATGGAGTGTGCGGAGGGGGAAATTGGGAGGAAAGTCAAAATGGATGGAAGAATGGGAGTGGGAAAACCTGAAGCAAGCAATTCAGATTTCTGGCAAGAGTGATCTGTTCCTCCTCTGGCAGCTCTGCAAGATAGTGCTTTGCAAGGGATTCTGCAAGATGCCACAATCTAGATAGCAATAGAATGCACTGACATGAGTGAAGATGTTCTAGGATGTTTGCAAAGAGAAGAGCACAGAATCATTTTTTGCATATAGAATGATGCTTGCCCCAACTGTCACAAATTAGTTGACTTGAGGACTTAGACAGCATATCGTTTTGGAGAGCTTACAGGTATCTTCTCAAAGTGCTCTCTGACCTTTTTTCTCTTTTTTGCAAATGGAAAATGAGGGAGTTAAATTAACAACCCTGGAGTATCTTGGCAATTAGTCAAGAGGATTTCATCCGCTCACCCTCATCATTTTCTCACACTTTGGGACAGGCAGGATATTTTTAATTTGCAACCGTTATTTCAATCTGTCATAAAAATAATTCTATAAAAAATTGCTTTCGTTCCAATTATACAGGAACTCTAAGCTGTGTTTTTATTTCCATCTATAAGTTAATGTAAAGCCTTCATCAAGAAAAGGAAGGGAGAAACACATACACACTCAGAAAATCTGAGTGTGATATTCAGTTTGTTGATATTTAATGGTAAGCTATTCACTGGCACTGAAAAATACATTAAGCAGGGCAAAATATGACATCTTGAAGTTTCTGGGGAGAAGAAGACATTTAACATTTCTCTTGGATATATTTTCCTTACTGTGAATTAGAGCTCTCTTCTCCCCACCCCCATCCCCATTTTCTGATGTGGAGCTGGATTTTAACAGAAGGAGATTTTTCTTAACAGATTACAGCATTAGCTTGGTGGTAATGGTGGCCAGCTGACTTGGTTTTAGTGACATGTAATGCAGCTGCCTCAGACTATAGCTGGACATTTAATTGTGACTGGAATTCTTCACTCCCCAGGTTGTAAGGTAAGTTAGGCCGAGAGAGTGCCAGCTGTGCCTTGCCCTGGGACCCGGCGTCCTACCGCTTGCACCTTGATGCCAGCTGACAATCTCGGACGATCTGCGGGTCTGAGACAGTCCTCCCCCACCCTTGGGAGTCTGCCAGGGCTAATTACCCCCATATGAACTCTGAATTACCAGCACGGCTGAGGTCCAATCATGTGGGAGTCTGCCATTTTTCACCACCGGAAACAGGAGTAATTTAACCTCCATGTACACTGCTTAACTATATCTGCGCGTTGCACTTAGGAGTAAATAAAGCAGAATGTGCAATAAAATGGTTCAGGTGTTAATCTAAAAATAAACATCTCACCAGGAGTGCTACTATAAATATAAGCATCATTGAGGCTGAACTATTCAAACTTATATTTGTTTGATGATTACCTTGCCGTTCCATCCCGCCCCCTTTGTTTGAGTGTCATTCTATAATGAGCACACAGTTTTCTATGCGGAGAGTAGAAGCCTACACAATTATGGTTCCTGTTGACAAGTTAGAACTTTTGTTTTGTTATTAACAGGTTTGGCAAACATCGAAAAGATGACAAGATTGAGAAAATAAAAGTGCAGGAAGCTGTTACTTCAGAAGAGGAGAGAATGCGAATGAAGCAAGAACAGGAGAGGTAGACTTGGTCTTTTGCTTAAATCTTGATAGAGTTTTTTTTTTTTACGTTTGGTAATTTACATTCCACTGGAGTTCCTTTTTAGTCAAATGACTCAGATACAAAGATGTTTGTAGAGCTCATGTAACTAATGGGAGAAAGCAGAATATATATTGGACATCAGCTAGGATAATTTGACTATATTCAGAGGCTGTTATAGCAACCAGGAATCTGTTTCACAATTTGTCATCCCCACTCCCCCTTCTTTACAGGGGCAACTGGAGTAATAAGTACACCTGTGCTAGAATTGATTGTCTAGACACTTCCAAAAACATTAATATTTATATGGAATTGGAATAAATTTTGTATCTTTTCCTGAAAACATTTGCGTATCTACTTTTGTTGATTTTACACTGTGTCATCAATTGAATTTGAAACTCCTCGCTGGAAATAAATATTGTCACTGGAGATCAACCTTTTCCTGTTGTCCTGTAGTGTTGTGTAGATTAAATAGCTGGGTATAAAATAACTAGTGAGTACTCTTTGCTGGAGTATTTCCCCCTCAAATTTAAGATCTGCATGCTTTTATATAATTACTTCTGTCAAATAACCAACCAAATGCACCCCCACGTACCTAGCTAATGCATACTTCCCAAACTTTTCAGTGCAGTTATGCACACAGAAAGAAATGTGTGCCTGGAATAACCTGTAATTGCATTGGATAAGGAGGCTTATATGAGGCAGGAGCTGTGCGTGTATACAAAGATGCTCCCATGTCCATAATGGACATCTGGACCAGAGTTCCTAGCTACAATCATGCACCAAATAACATTAATTTGATTCTCATAAATGCTTATATCTGAACGCAGGCCTGCAACTCCAGTCTGTCACTTCCAGAGCACTACAAAATCACATTGAAGTCAATTAACTTGATTAGCTTTATGATGCAACAGTTGATTCTAAATCGCTGCCACTATTCCTACAACATTTTACTTTGCAGTGAAGTTAAACACTAACAACGATGGCTATTTATAATTCTAAAAAATATTAATAGAAAATAGGTCGCTGACTAATTGCAACGTGCTGCAGTATTGATATTAATGAAGCTATTCCAGTTTAGATTGCATGTTGAACTGCAGTCGGATCCCTTTTTTAATTTGGGTCATTAAATTACCTTGGAATACAAATATGCGCATAGTTTTATAAGCAGGACTACACATGTCTACGCATTTTATTGTTTGTTCCGATCAGAAAACTCTTAGTACTTTACACTGGATGTCTGTCAGCAGTTTTGAAAATTCTTCCCAGCATAAAGTAGTTTCTTGGGCTGGGATCCAGAGAGGCCTCTATGTACATGAAGGGTGGGCATCGTTTGCTTCTGACAGCAGCCCTTGTGCCTCATAGGGTGTCCTAGAGCTGAAATTTAGCAAGCTGCCGGTCTTCGGGGAGGCTTTTCAGGAGAAATAGAAACTGATGGGGAAAATAGGGCAAGACACATTCCCCTCCTTTTCTGTTAGCATGGCTTCAAATGTTACAAAAGAGAGAGGAGGGAACCTGATAAAGCAACAGAAGAAACAGTTTGTTTCTCATGGCTTTCTAATGCAGGCACAAATATGCATGCTTTTTTATTTCTTAGCCTGGAAATATAAATTGGGCTAACTGTAAACATACCCTCAACAGTAAAATTAAATTCACGTCCTCAGTTTAAAGCAGAGGTGAGGGAATCTATGGTTCTCCAGATGTTGCTAAGCTGCAACTCTCATCGTCCTTGACTGTGGCTGATTGGAGTTGCGGAGTCCAATAGCATCTGTGTTCCCTACCCTAACCCTATATTTAAAGAGAGAGATCTTGATAGCCAATCCCTGGTAAGGATCACTACCTTGCACCTTTATTCCTACCATTGTGTAAACCCAAGGAAAAGAAGCAATAATCCATCATAGCATATATTTTAATAAGTGATGATATATTTGTTGTGCACTGTATTTACTATGCACTAATGTAACTAATAATAAATAAATAAATAAATAAATAAATAATTATTTATATCCCGCCCATCTGGCTGGGTTCCCCCAGCCACTCTGGGCGGCTTCCAACAGAAAAATAAAATAGAATAATTTTTTAAACATTAAAAGCCTCCCTAAACATATGAACTTAATGACACATCTCCCAAGAACATTTCACAAACTTGGATTGCACTCAAGCTAGGTATGATTGTGCCATAAACATGTGATCCCCCCCCCAAATGCTTACTTTATCATACGTTACATATCTAAGTTTACAAATGTTCAGTCTAATGTGCACATCCAAAAATGTACTGTGAGAAAGCAGCCCTAAATATTAAGCCATGTCTGTGTCTTAACAAAAAAAGGGGGTGGGGTAATTTAAAATGAATTGACTCCCACATTTTGTTTCTGCATGAAGGATATTCCAGCTGGAATAATTACTTTAGTGATACATTCACTGGGCCTGCATGATTACAGGGGAGGTCTTGGTCTTGGGATTTCCTGTGCTACTTGTTCCCTTTTCCTTCGAAGTTGGGAGTTTCTTTCCAACCGACTTCCTACAGTGCCAGTTACTAACGTGTTTCCCAATGTATATTGCCTATGATTGTTATATTCTCATGTTTTTCTCTTTCATTTTATTGAGTGATTATCGTTTAAGAAAAATAACAGTGTTGACAATAGCTCTTTATTACTCTAAAAAGAACAAATCAGGAAAAAAATTATGTTAAGATCCAACCCATTGTAAACTGCTTGGGATGAATATAGTATATAATTAAGGGGACTTTAAATGGCAAGGAAACTGACCATCTAAAAGGGCTGCCCTGAAACTTACTACTGTAAGGAGAAGCAGGGAGTGTAAAACAGTATAATAAAAACATTTCTGTGGATGAAACTTTAGGCAATCCTTGAAAAAAAATTATTAGGGATCCAGTAGAACATTTCAATTTAGACAGTAGCTTGTTTTTAGAACTACTTCTGTTTTTGCTTCTTCCTGTGCTGTTAATGACACAGATAACTTAATCTCAGATTTGCTTGCTCTAATGATGAAATGCACGGGGGAGCTAGGTTTGGTGTAATGAATTTGCTGTGTAGAACCAAAATGCAGCAAAAGTCCACTGGGGTCAGAGAACAAGCGGATGCTCCATTAAAAAATCAATCAGGGCCACAATTATATAAAATTATTTTGCCCTGACTCTATAATTTTAATAGTGTTTTGCTTGCATTGTATTTTGCTCAAAGTCTTGAAAGTATTTTGTTCACATTGATTAGAAGACAAGCAAATTAATGTAGCTTAATTTTCCATTGAACGAATTGAATTAAGACTGCCATTTTTATACAGTATTCCACTGCTTTATTATGAATCCCATCTTGAACGAACCAAGACTCCTTCAGCCATTCTTGGTGTATCCTTGAAACCCACAAAAAAGGAAGTTATTTCAGTACAGTAGTACATTGCATTCTACACATGACACATACAGTATGTCAGTGCACCTGTATTGATAGAATGATGGCATTTTGATCACCATGTAGAAGAAACTAGGAAAAAGCTGATTGAACCAGGGATCTTCTGCATGTAAAACAGATACTCTCCCACATATATATGACCCTTTCCCTTAATTATGCAATTATGTCATTCCCTATTAAGTGCAATATAGTAAGATATTCAGCAGAGACAGAGAGAATGTGTTAAGCCTGCAGAGGGGGTAACAGCACAGGATTATACAACTCCCATCTCAGTTTAACCTTTGCAAGGATTCTTGCTGGAATCTCAAGGCAAAAGACTTGCTAACTAAGAAAGAGGCAGCATGAACCAAACAAGGTTTTCCATACTTGTAAACTTCAGCTCCTGAAAGAAGCCACTTTCAAGGATTTAGAGTCTGAATCATAGCGTGGCAGCAGCATAATGGTAGTTTCCCCCTATCATCAGTGATGTCATGGAATCTACCCAATAGGTGCCCGTGAATCATATTCAAGACAGCACTATGTTGCAGCCTGCTAACTGGGGAAAGAGCTACATCCTCCAAGCAGCAATATATTGTGGCTTGAATGCGGGGGAAACTGTGACATTATCGAAACAGAATTGCTTCCTTAAGGGAAAATGTCTGGATCTCATGCAACAAATGAAAAACCGCTACACATTTCTCACACTAAAAAAATTGATTTTCTGGAAAGGCCCTAAAGAAGAGATTTGAGAGGAGCAAAAGCTTACATTCCAAACATTTATAATCTCTGTACAGTTTAGATATGCATCCTTGTCTGTCAGTTCTTTTGGCAGTGTGTATTAATTAAACAACAACAATAATACTATTTAGATATTTATTTATTTATAAATACATGTTTACTTGTTAATCACTTAACTATTGGCTGTATTGGATTAGAACAGAAAAAATTATGTTGCCACTGGTTAGCTCCCAAGGACAAGTGGAATGAGATTACTTACAGCGATAGCTAGATTTTTGAGGGGGTCGTGATGGGGTTTTGAAATGCTGTTTTAAAATATTTAAGAGCTCCTGACTTTGTTGACTTGCAAAGAGCTTCGGAAGTTAGTGCTAAAGATTGATCAGTCTCCAAAAGGTAACAATTGTATTTGTGCATTTCTAAATGTGAGACGTCCTTTGAAAAAAACAAATCAACTACTCTTGGTGTTTATTATTTCAAAACTTTGCTACCCTTTTGCTTCTTAGTCAAATAAGATTACATTTATGAAGTGAATCTGTTAGTATCCTGCTCTTTGCAAATTTAGTCAGTGGGTATCAGTGCTGAAATGAAAACAGCATTTGTCCTTCACAGCTCCTGAACCAGAAGGGGGAGCTCCCCGCACTGGTTTTGTGGGTCTTGATAGAAGGCCTTGCTTTCTGATCCCAAGTGTGAAGAAAGTAGAGACAGAAAATTGCCAAGTGGAATGTCTAGGAGGCCATGGGATTGAAAATAATGACTGCAGCAAAGATTCTCAGTCTTGGTTTCTAAATGCATTGTACGTTGCCAGGACTCTTCAGTTGTAAGGATGGCATTAGAACTCTACTTTATATTTAAGAATGTATTATAAATGGCTAAAAGGAGTACAGCAGTCTTTCCAAATAATTTGTACCATGATATTTACGTCATCAGCCTGTCTCTGAATTGAAAAGTGATGTGAGAAAAGTTTCTCCCTTGGAACCAGAAGGAATGCTTAGTGAGGTTTTAAAAGTTATAAGCTTCACAGTCTCTGCTGGAAGTTATATTTGCAACAGACTACTTACCTAAGGCAGTAGGGACCTAAAACACAGTGAGACCTTCTTCCACGTCAAGGTGAGGACTGCTCATCCATCATGTAAACAAAATAACTTATTTTTGAAGATGCAATGCAGACTGATGTGTGTATATATGTACATTTATATACATTTAACAAAATAAATTAATGTACATAAGTTAAATATAAATAACTTAACTTAAATAACTTATAAATAACGTAAAATGCTTTAATTGCCTATATCTTAAAAACTTTTGCAGCATCTTGGAATGAAATTATTTCTCAAGTATGCATTTATACTGTCACCAGATTATCCTACAGCAGCATATAATCAATCCAACATTCCTAATATTTCTAAATCTCTTTTCATATAGTAAATTACTGACCTCTATGTATTCAGTAGGGTTGCTATCTTTCCTTAATCTCTTAGCATTATAGCCACCGGTTGTTCCCACATCTTCCTAATTATATATTTTTAAGTTTTTAATCTTCTTGCCATAGTTAAAATATGAAGATTTCCTGGGACCCAATATGTTGATGGGGACATTCAAGTTTACATTGTTCAAGAAGCATACTGAAGAATCCAATCTTTCTGGAAAATTTAATTAGTCACATTTACTACTATAACTCTATAAATGGTAAAAAATCTTTTCTCTCTTTACAAAACCAGCATTCCTCAGTTTTCTTGTCACACCAGACTGTCCTATATAAATGTCACATCATCAGAGCAAAATCATTGCATTCTTGCCCAATAGTGCTTAGTGTTAGATGTCACAATAAACTGCATTTATTTAGACTGTGGACACCCAAAGTATAATCATGAAATAGAATGTGCATACATTTAAAGGTATATGAACATTGATGTGCATGTACACATTTATTAACAGATAATGCATACTTATTAATAGACTATATTGATATCTTGTTCTGGAAGACTTGGTCCTCCAAGAATGGTAATTTTATGTATTGTCTGTTCCCCTTAAGGGTGTTAAAGCCTACGCCTCTCAGAGATAATACAGCCTTTCTTCATCTTCCTTTAGTGCCATTAAATCTACAAGCCTTTTGCTGTAAAAAAAGTATACTAATGAATAGAAATGTTACAAGAACAGAAGTCTTGTGTTTTCCCTTCATCATGCATCATCCATTTTAATTAGAGGAAAGGGTAGTGAGCACAGTGACAAGAGTGTGGAATTAAAATCATTAATTGATGTCAAGCTGAAGAGAGGCTGCTAACATGAATTTAGTGACAGCAGGAAGGAAATTAACCTTATTACTTTATTTAGAGCATTAGTTTATTTAATATTTTTGTCTATGCAAATCTAGAGTGTTTATTTATGACAATGGCAAAGGACAAATAATTCATTAAAAATGTGAATATTAATTATTTCTCAGCAATGAATCTTACAATAGGCTCACTGTTCTTAGAACATCCATTAAAGTTGGTAGACATGGACCTTAATGCGCTTAGATTTTTATTTTCAGGGCCAACATTCTTACATGAATGAATAGGTGGAATTGCTCATGTCGTTTGCATTAGAAAGCCACCTGATGAAAAAATGCATCAAATGGCATTGTTCACTTTAATGTGGACTATAGTGGAACAGCCAGAAAAACACATTTCTTATAATTTTGCATATAGTGCCATTTGAGAAAACTGATTGTATTCGTTTTGTCAGTGAAAGTATGGTCAAATAACAGCAAAGATTTAATGGGAAGCATACTAGCTTACTCTTGAAAGGACAATAGCACCATCCTTGCAGATCATTTGTGACCTCAGGGGTCATGATAAAAGAATAGTGAGAGTGTTGTCTTCCAGTAAAGGCCATCTGGAGCTATTAAAACATCAGATGGAGTCAGGGCTTCAACAGCAGGATGCTCTTCTGGTGTATTTCCAGAATTCCCAATGAGACCATAATATTTTTACTGGGAAATCTACACTTTGTTTCTTCAGAGCAAAATATTTTCATTGCACTTGTAGACTAGACAAAGAGATTTGGGAGTAGAAACTCTATCGACTGTAAATACGAACTGATATCTCACTTTGGTATTTTTAATTGGTGCAGTAATGTTTTTTTGTTATAGTCTTCTGAATCCTACTCAACACACAATTACTTGCACTTTGGCCATGACTTGACACATATAGTTGTGCATGGACCACCCTATTTGACAGCTAAGGAAAAAACAAATATCTGTGTGCCATGTAATCCATCTTAGTTCTCAGTCTTCTCAGTAAAGTCCTTTCGCTTTTAAATTTCCAGTGGTCCTCTGCCTTAAAAAGCAACACCACCAAAATGAGCAGCTTGCATTGGTATTTAAGATTTAGTTTATTCAAATGTATCATTCAGGGCTTTAACGGTGGCAATTAGTTGGAAGCTGTTTGACTTTCATAGTTGCACTGCATTTCACATATCACAGTACCAACAGAGATGTAAAAGTTCACAGGTGCACTCTGCAGCATCAGACCCTTGTCTGAAATCCTGCAGATCTGCTGCTAGTTAGTATAGATGATAATGAGCTAGATGGCCCAGAAGTCTGACTTGATATAAGGCAGCTTCACATGTTCCTGTGATCTTACATAAAGATTGAGAGAAATAGCCCTTTCTCTTGAGCGACATACCTAACAAACTGTGGCTTGGTACATTACAACATCCAAAGTACTCGCTAAACCAGGCATCCCCAAACTTCAGCCCTCCAGATGTTTTGGACTACAATTCACATCTTCCCTGACCACTGGTCCTGTTAGCTAGGGATCATGGGAGTTGTAGGCCAAAACATCTGGAGGGCCGCAGTTTGGGGATGCCTGCACTAAACCATTCACACCCAGCTACTCTTTGCAGAGTCAGGGCAGTTTACAGGATTAGTAGTGCTGATCTATTTCCATGTTACATTGGTATGTCTACGGTAGTTGCAAGGAAAGAACAACAGGAAATGCAATATAGCCAAGCAGTCATGACCAAAGTACAGATTCCTTTCTAGGTAAAATTAATACATATTTTTTAGAACATCTAGAATACTGGGTGTTCTCTTGGGCAGGTGGTGATGGTAGGTTTGTTGGTCTGCCTGCCAAGACTGATAGCTTATAAAACAGAAACAGGGTTTCTCCAATTTGCCCACACCATATTTGCAGGGCTTAGGGCAGGCATAGGCAAACTCAGCCCTCCAGATGTTTTGGGATTACAACTCCCATCAAACCTAGCTAACAGGACCAGTGGTCGGGGATGATGGGAGTTGTAGTCCCAAAACATCTGGAGGGCCGAGTTTACCTATGCCTGGGCTTAGGGTGATATAGATCTGAAGTCTTGAAAGGCACACCCATTACAACACTTCCCTCTGCCTGCCACAGCAGATGAGGGACCCTCTTAATACCAAATATCCATTTAAGGATGATTCATTCTAATACGCAATTATTGGAAGTGAGCTGCTCTTATTGCTGTTAAATTTAACAGTGCCGGAAAACCTATCAAATTATCCAACTTGCACTACAGGAGTCCAATACTTTGCAGCTAAAAGCGCTTAAACATCATGTTTACTCTAATTTTTAAAGGCAGCGGCAATTATCTGAATAATCAAAGGGATAGTGAATTCTCCGCATGTGTCTCTGATTTGTAGCGTTAGTCAAGCTATAACATGCATTTCTAAACTACTTACGCCTCCAGTCATTTTGGTGCTGCCTGTTTGCTTTCATACCAATTTTATACCTCCACCCTACCCATAAATGCAGTCGGGGGAATGTTGTGTGTTGCTGCCTCACATGGTAAAGTGCCCAAAGGTTCTGCTGTATCAGCCTAGATCTGTGCTATTTGTTCTTATTGTCTACTCCAGGGGTAATCAACATGCTGTCCCCCTGATATTGTTCAACTCCAAATTCCATCATGGCCAATGGCTAGGGGTGATAGGAATTGTAGTTCAGCGATGCCTGGAGGATGTCAGATTGGCTACCCCTGGAGTAGACAATAGGCACATATAGTCCTGATAAAATGCATTTTTCTAAGTGTACCTGTATGATACACAATATTTGAAAAGACGTTCTTTTCAGATCTGCACTTTCCATGTGCAGGTGCAAATCTTAGTAATGCACCTAAAAAAACAAAATATGTAGTTTCTAAATGGGAATGGCTAATATTTTAGCCATAATACTATTGTATTAAACATTATCTAAATTACATTCAAATGTCTATAATACATAATTCACAGAAGAAATGTGGTTGCAATATGTGGAGATGCTTATTTTCTTATTAATTATAGGTATTACTCAATGAGATATTTATACAGTCAATGAATGAATGATATGCTATTCTCACTGAGTCAATGGAAAGTTTTCTATTGATTTAAAAACGGCCAGCTTTTATCCTTCAGAGATATTCTTTATAGAAACCATAAAGCGGGATTGCTATAAAGCATTAAATAGTCTGTGAATAGAATAGATGAAGGGCAGAGTTAGATTAAATAGAAGATTAAAACCTCCACCATATGCTTTTAATGGTAAAGGATACTGAAAGCATTGGGTTGCAATGTGATGTCATTATAGTGTGAAATACATCATCATGAAAACACCAATGATTAATAATTACCACATGCAAAAGAATCAAAGCACTTGTAGTTTTATGAGGCAAGCTGCAAGCCACATATGGCAGGGTAAGAATTGTTTGAGTGGCAACATTTTACCTAATGAGAAAGCAAGTTGAATATCCAGACTAAGGGAGTTCCAATGCTAAAATGAACAGCATAATGAACTGTTGGAGGCAGTATCTGAATATCAGTTGCTGTGAATCACTTGTTAGGAGAGGGCTGTTGCATTCAGGTTATGCTTCCAGCCTTTTCATGGGTATCTGGTTTGCCACTGGGAGAACAGGATGCTGAGCTAGATGGGTCTTTGGCCTGATCCAGAAGGTTCATCTTATGTTCTTGGGTATAATGAGCCCATGGAGAAGGAGGACAAGAGGAATAACACCCAAACAGGAATTTGGTGCCATCAGTATGGTCACATGAAAATACTGCTGTGCTGCCTGCAGCTTGCAAACCTTGAGTTATACCGGTATGTGTCGCCCCACCCACTAGATTTCTAAAGAGTTAGGGAAGTTCAACTCTGGCTAAAGCCCCATGATTCTTAAGTACTGCACTCTAAGCACTTTTGTGATCCCCCCCAATAGGTTTTACTTACCCATGAATATAAGCATTTTTGCACCCAGCTTTCAAATATATTTCTAGCCTTATTTCTCATTTCCAGAATTCAAGCCAAGACTCGAGAGTTTCGCGAGAGACAAGCTCGGGAACGGGATTATGCCGAGATCCAAGAATTAAACAGGACTTTTGGATGTGATGGTGACTCAATGTATGCTGGAATTGCTTCATATAATTCCTCCATAAATAGTGGCACAATGAACAATAGACCACAGAGCCCTAGGGAAGGGCCAACCGTTGAAGCGTTATACGCCCAAGTAAAGAAAGCACGCAATTCCAAGTCTTCACCTGCAGACAGGTAGGCACCAGGCTACAGTCAATATTCTGCTTCCAATGTCTGGTTTGTATTTTATTTTATTTTATTATTTTTGGCTGTGGGAGGTGACTGTTCATCAGCTGTAAAGCCAGAACTGCATTTTATTAATGGATTTTTAAAAGCCTTTGTAGAGAATAATATTGAATTCACACAAATCAAGTCATAATGGAATGAGCAGTACAATCTTTTCAGATGATCCTAACACAATTCATCATCTCCTGGAAATGCTTTTGGATCCAAATTGCACTGTTTAGTATAATTCAAATTAAAGTCAAACTTGGAACAGCTTCTGGTTCAATTATTGGCAGTTCTAGTAATAAGCTGTGGTGCTTGTGGGTAGCATTTGACTTTGGTTTTCTGGGCCAGTGCCTGGGAGAATATTGCCTTTGTTTTGGAAAGAGGGGTGCAAACGGAATTATGTAGGCCACTGTTTCTTGACACCAAGGTGGGTCTCTCTGTCAGCCTTTTGACCGTTTCACACCAATTCCTGCAATAAACAACACATTTTAATCTTGAAGCTTTGGATATGACAACCTACCCATACCCAATTCCTAATTTCCCTCTTGCCCAGTTTAAAAACTGTTGTTTTTTGTTTTTTGTTTTAATGATTACCATACTAGAGGTTGCTGCTAAGCTGTTTGTGGACCTTCACTTAATTTGATCTATGATTGGTATGCTAGTAACAATTCATACTAAGCTCAAAGTAATAAAGATACTCTTTCATTGTTGTTGCTCATAATCCAAACTGAACTGTAAGCCTGGGAAACAAATGCTTTTTCCTGTTCACAGCCACTTCTAGGCAGGTCAGATTTCACCAAATCCAGTGCCATGCATGTGAAAAGAAGGCAGGCAAGATATAGAAGGTGTAAAAGCCAAACAAAGGGGTAGTAGAGAGTGGAAGAAAGAAGTGAAGGGAGTCAGGGGAAAAAAGATTAAGAATTTGTAAGAACTCTGTCGGCAGAGGCCATAGAAAACATGCTTTGCATTCAGAAATCACCAGTTCCAATCTCAATCATTTCCAGTTAAAGGTGACAACACAAAGAAAGATTCCCCAACTTCCATTCAGAGTAGACAATACTGGAATATATAGACCTAATGGCCTGACACTATAGAATGACTTAGTAGTTTTATTGATTAGCGCAGTACTGGGGAACTTTTGAACCACCGGCCAGCCAGGCCTCCCCATTTGGCCCATGAGGTCATTTGGGTCAAGCCACACCCCTTGTTACATATGGAATCAGGTGTGGGGCAGGTAAAGACATGGCTGGGCTAAAAGTGAGGTAGATTATCAGTAGCACCTGCAAGGTTCCCTGCCCAGCACTTTTGAAGCACTGACAAAGAGCTGATAGTTGCAGCTTACAGAGTGCTGTGCATGGAAGCCCTTTTGATCACCTAACCGTCTAGGCAGTGATGCTCACTGGGGCTTCCGTGAACAGCACTATAGTCGGCTAATTGCCAGGGCCTTTATTCATACCAGTTTCCAAAAACTGGACACAAGACATCATTGTGATGTCACGTGATTGTTGGATGGTCACACCCCAGGATTAGGGACTATGACAAGTTTGACACTTGGCTTTGCAATGTATCCCATCTGAGAGGGGCAAATGACTTTTCTTGAACCTTTACCAATAGAATATCTCTCTATAGAGCTATTTTCTAACTGTAAACTGCAGAACCTATTGTTTCCCTTTTCATTATAGGCACAGAATGCGATTCATCCATCTCAGCCTTAAAACAGGGCATAGCTGTGAAGTTCTCCCTTTTTAAAAGGGAAATTCCCTTATGCTGAATAGGCTTCCTCACGAGAAAAGGGAAAAGTTGACAGCTATGATACAGGGCCATAACTGCACTCCTATAATTATGCTAAATATTACTGGAGACAAGACCAGTCTGCTGCTTCAGGCTTTTTGTTGCATTTCCCAGACGCAGTTTTGTCCGACCTTCTTTTACCTATCATTCTTGGTGCCTTAAGAAACAACAAATATCAGTAGTTTCCCAGAAGGTTTTGTTGAGCTATTTAATTTCTAATACAGCTATTATGGTGCAGCACAGTATGCTGTGTGTAATGCCAAGAAAAATATGACATTCGGGCGAAAGGTTGTTTTAAAAGTTTTCACCTGAACTAAACTCTGAGGAAAATGGTCCAGCACATAAGTGCACTGTTGCTGAGAAAGCAATCTTCAATCTTTTCCAGATTTTCCAACAGTATCATTATGCTTAATGTGAAGCTACAAAAAGGATTAAGTGCATTTTGTTAGCATTAATATGCAGATTATACTCTGCCAATGAGTAGCTCCTGAAGTTCACAATAAGGACCAGCTGCTTCTTGGCATACACAATTTTGTATTTCCTACAATGTCCCAGATGTTGCATGTGCCCAGGGCATTGTGGGGGGGAAATGGCAGCAGCCATTTGGCCATCATATGTTTATGGCAGGCACGGTTTTGCTTTCTCATAATGCTCCAGACCAGGCACCCCCAAACTTCAGCCCTCCAGATGTTTTGGACTACAATTCCCATCTCCCCCAACCACTGGTCCCGTTAGCTAGGGATCATGGGAGTTGTAGGCCAAAACATCTGGAGAGTGGCAGTTTGGGGATGCCTGCTCCAGACCAACACAACATCAAGGACACTGTTGGGGAAACCAAAATGTCCACCGCCACGAGAGCTGTGTTTTCTGGTAGTGGGGGTGCTAGACCCAGGTAGGCAGGCCAGGGCCGGCTCTAGGTAGACTCCCGGTGGTGCGGTGCGCCGGGCTGGTAGGCAGGGTGCCGCACGGAAACCATGCTGCGCCCTGCGGGGGCGCCGGAGCGATCTCCGCCCCTCAGCGCCAGGGCGCACGACCTGCTCGAGACTGCCCTGAGGCAGGCATTAGTACAGTGGTGCAGAGGCTTTGCAAGCTGCCTGTCAATGTAGTGTGTAGATGTTGCTGGGCTTGAGTCAAGATGTGGTGGAGTCTACAAGCAAGTCGATAGTCAAAAGTCCCTTTTTATATTAAGAGTCCCATTGAAATCACTGTAAAAAGTTACTGATAGCAGTGTGAAGGTTTTTTTTAAAAAATTTTTGCCAGTTTCCATCCTGATCCTCACAAGTTTATATTCCAATAGATTTAATTCCAATCAAGTAATTTCCTTTGAAACATAACAAAATGTTCACTGGGTAATGTTCAGAGAAATTAAAAATTAGTTATTTTCGATTACAAACAAATGGTTGTTTTTTTTTACCAAACATTTCTCATTAAGAATTCCCTGGCATTGTTCACCAAGAGTTAATTTTAAGATCAGCTAAAGATTTATCCATGGTTATTCCTACATTAGTTCCTTGTTTTATTGGGAATGCTAAGCTGTATTCCCCCCCCCCACTTCTTCATTATGAGCATCAGAGAGTCACAGAGAGTGTGTGGGGGGGGGACTCTAGATGGAGTTTATAATTGGTTTATTTCCTTCTATTCCTTCTGTTTCCATACCAAACAGTGTCTGGAGAATTGTATTCCTGTAGCAAGAGCTTTTAGCCAAGCTAAGAAGTGTGTCGCTGGTATGTTTTACATCATAGGGAAGAAAGAAAGAAAAAGACTGATCAATACTGGCTGTGGTTTTTTAGCATTATTGTTATGATAATTATTTCAGATTGAAATGATGCTGCTAAATGTGTGTGTGTGTGTGTGTGTGTGTGTGTGTGTGTGTGTACGTTTACACACAGAGAGAGGGGGGGGAGAAGGGGCAGGGAGAAAAAGAGAATGAGGAGAGAGAGAATATGCTGTGACCCACCATCCAGAGAGAGAACCCCATGAAAAGACAGCTGCTAATGGACATTTACTGGCTGTCGCTGTGCCATCAGTTTCCACCAAGAGTGCATTGTCCTCAAATATAATTGAAATGAAATGGGCACCGTGCTGCTGTAAACCTAAATAGCTTCAAAATAGTAGGCTAGAATCACCCAACTTGCTGTGGACACTTTAATGGAAGCGTAAATACCATAATCATATGCTTTTTGCATTCGCTTTGCCATTAAAAGGAAAAATATGAAAAAGGAGACCTATGCTGAACTGGTTCCTGTTCCACTAAAAGTGGAATCAAGTTATGTCATAGGAATATATAAACTGAAGAATTTTCGACCAGGATAGAATAAGCAGGGAGAAAATCCATCTCGCCCTTTGTTTAGTCTATTAAAAAAACACACATGAATGTTGAGTTTTAAAAATTGTCACACATGATCCTGATACACTGCTGTCATAGGAAAGCAATAGACCATTTTATTTTGCTGTTGTTTATCTCATAGTATTTATCTCAGCTTAACTTCTGTGAGGCAGTGGATTATTCAGTAATATGATTTAGAAATGCACTGAAAAAGAATAAAAACACTTGCTCTCGGAGGCCTCTATATAAAAATCACCTTCTGAGTCATATTTTACTAGAGCTGTAAAATATTACATAGCAATATCAAGGTAAATATTTCTTTAAAATGGAAAAGCAAGATACTAGAATATTATATTAAACTTCATTATTTGTAATGTCAGTCATGTGAATGATCTTTAAAGGCTGAGGTGCCACTGCATATAAATCTAAACTTTCTGCCAAACCTATAATAGATGGAGAGATACGACTTTCTGTAAGTGCTGGAAATTTATTTCTTTTTTCTCTTTAATGGAGAGGTTTAGACTTGCTATGAAGTAGTACCTTAGAACTGCTTTGGCAAAAGTGAAAGGTCACAATTTTATTACTATTCCCAGCCGCAGTGCATTCTGGAGAAAGGCTGTGGATTTATTAACTCCCCTCCCCCCCCCCGGTTTTTCTGTGGTTACTTATAAGTCCCCAAATGGGCAAGCTTGCTTATGTTGAGTTGCACCTCGTTCTGTGAATTAGTCCCATTGAGGACAGTTTTAATGAGACTGCTAGAAAGGGAATGCTTTCACTCAACATAGTTATGAATAACTGTGTGAGGTTGCTATTTGTTACGTGCGCCTCCGGGTCTCGAAAGTCAGTTCAGCTGCTGATGGCCTCAAGGACAGCCAGACCTGCTAAACTTTTTCAAGTTTTGTGAAGCAAAAGAAGAGGCCCTTGAGGCAACTCACCGTCTCACCTCCTCAAAACAGCATCAGCATTGCACTCAAACATTGCTCTTTAGTAGTGTCCATGAGTAGGGTTATGAAAGCCTTGCCTATCCTAGGCATGCAGTATCGAACGTTAAGGAAAATAGCTTGGGAATGAGTGCGCCCACTCAAAGGAACCTTGGGATTTGATACCTTTCATTTCACAAATCAAACCCTGCCAGATACCTAATGTGTTCCCTTTCAACTGACCTCAGAAATTTCAGTATAATAGGCTGGGATCCAAATGATCGTGAGATTAGTTTCATGAACCTAAGCAATGGTTAAACTTGTCTTCAAACCTCTCTCACACACAAAACACCCACCCACACCATGGCAAACTACTTTTGAATCTGAAACTGTAGGTGTTTAAGGCAGCTTATGATTCGCCATTGGGGTTTGCTGTTGAAAGTGTGGGTGTGAGAAAGCACTTTAAGGGGAAAAAACACTGATGCAGAAACTTTGTGTGGCTAGAGAACATAGGAGCCAACTCCTGGCGGCTGTGGGGGCTTCGGCCAACCACAATAAAATATTTGAGGGGCTGTGCCCCCACAAAGTTGATGGGTATTCCCATTCAAATGGTTTGTGTGCACTGCATCATGTAATCGATTATGTGGGGTGGGGCTTACCTGGGCCCCCACAATATTTTATTCAGGTTGGCACCCCTGCTAGAGAACAAAAACTCAATAGACTTTCATGTCAGATTGGTGGCCATCATACAAAGGAAACCTCTGCAGGACAAACTGTACCTGCTATATTCTGTGATATATGTTGTCACATCAGCAGAGTTGCCAAATCTTGGAAGTAAAAAAAATCTGGTATGTGGATTTGACCTGTGAACATGTTATAGTAGCAAGCACAATGGCAAAGGCTAGAGATTTGATAGTCCTGAAAAATCAGGGGAAAGGCCATTTTGTCTTGTTCTGAGTATTCCCATCCATTTTTTTTTCCAGTGGCAGGCATGTGTCAACTAGTCTTGCACATTTATGGACTTAGGAGATGTCATTAAGTTAGCAGGTGTTGTGGACTAGGTAACAGTCCTGCAATTAGCTTGCCACTATGAGGCTCTGAAGGGATGTGGGTGACACTGTGGGTTAAACCACAGAGCCTAGGGCTTGCCGATCAGAAGGTCAGTGGTTCGAATCCCCATGACGGGGTGAGCTCCCGTTGCTCGGTCCCTGCTGCTGCCAACCTAGCAGTTCGAAAGCACGTCAAAGTGCAAGTATATAAATAAGTACCCTTTACCTTATGAGGCTCTGAGGATGAATCCCAAAACTTGATTCTAGGAACCAAAGCATGAGATCTGACGATCCAAAGGATTTGACAGATGAATACATTCAAACAGCCTGGCCTCAGATATGAAGCTGGACAAGTTAGTTGGTCAAACTTTAAAAATTCCAGCTAATTTCCTTCAATATACCTGTATTCTTGTTTGGATAACATGTACCTGATGAATATTTTTTACTGGTTTTTCTTCAGCTATTGGTGGGTTCCCAGTGGTTACCACAAACCCTTCTGTCTGGATTCAATGGGAATATAAAAAATAACCTTTTCCTGTCACCATAAGCAAGCATATTCTGCTGAGGAGCAGATAATATTGATTTTATAGACAAAGGTGGTCATGAGCATCACACCTACACCCTAAAAAATCCTGACAATAACAACTGACTTCTGACTTGATTTATAGACTTTGATATGCAGTTTTCTATTTTACTGCTGCTTGTAACGTGAACCAACAGGCCCTTCATCTATTCCCCAAACAGACCAATAAGAATTGTTTGCTCTTCCACAGATTCTGAGTAAAGGAAGCAATTGGTCCCACTAACTTTGGTATTTAGTGGTCTTAGGTTACTACTCTCCCTCCTGCCAACACGGATGCAATAAAAATCCGGTTTTAATATAAATTCATGAGGATTTATGCAGAGCCCCTATTGTGAAGTATATTTGCTGTGACTCTGTTCAGTGTTTGGGTTATGACTTTGAAGGTATAGTGGGGAGGATTCATAATGAGTTTTAGACAGATATTCTTGAGTCTTTCTAGCAAGACTAAGAGCTGATATGGCTGCAAAACTAGTTAACTTTGCAGTTACAATGGACAAATAATTGTGGCTTTCTTGCCCCCCCTTTTTTTCTTTGCTTCCTTTATCGCCTTAATGAGGTTTGTTTTATAATCAAAGGGCTGCAACTGTTTGTTTATTTTTTTTTTAAAGAAGCCTGGCATGGTTCTTTAAGACATTCTATACATGGGAGAATGTATGGAAAGATAAGAAAGGAATGGGCTTCCCCTAGCAGGTTGCAAAACAGGAAGAGAATGAGAGGCCCACCCAAAATTTCACCTTATAGATAAAATAATTGAAGGTCACTTAACAATCATTCTTTGTTATGAGCTAGCAATAGCTCAATCCAGTTTTGCAAATGTTTTGCTTAAGCACAACAGCTGTCAGTAGCAAGCCAAGAGAGCTTTTTAAAAGTACAATTTACTTTAGGAGTGAGTCAGAACTTGTCACCCTTAATCAGTGTAATGCTACAATTTATATTCAGAAAATGAATGGTAAAGCATGTTACTTCTAGAAGATTAAAACGGAAAACTACTTTTGTTTTGCTGCTCGTTAATATGGAAAATCTTTGTAATCACAACAAACCGCAAAACTTGGTCATCTCAAGATATCTGGGGGTGCATTTAAAAGGGTATTAGGTTAGCACAAAATTATTTGCCTTCACCTTTGTAATCACAACAAACCGCAAAACTTGGTCATCTCAAGATATCTGGGGGTGCATTTCAAAGGGTATTAGGTTAGCACAAAATTATTTGCCTTCACCTAGGTACTCTAAAAATCTGATGTTTTTGAGATTAAAAAAAAAAACACCGTAAAATGTATCTATGCACAGTCTGAGAAAATCCATATTTTGTTTGGTTCGTGAAAAAAGTGGTGTTGGGGAAGGGCTGTCGCTCAGTGGTAAAATTCCTGCTTTGCATGCAAAAAGTCCCACATCCAACCCCTGGCATCTCATGATGGGGCCAGTAAAGAATTAAATC
The DNA here is from genome assembly GCF_963506605.1 of Zootoca vivipara. Taxonomy (NCBI): domain Eukaryota; kingdom Metazoa; phylum Chordata; class Lepidosauria; order Squamata; family Lacertidae; genus Zootoca; species Zootoca vivipara. The sequence goes on along the minus strand of NC_083287.1, from coordinate 41,824,366 downwards.
TGAAAATCTGGAGAGCTGTTTGCAATCAATGTAAACTAATCTTCCCCAACCTGATACCCTCTGTGTGTTTTTTCATTGCAGCTCCTATCAGCCCTAGCCAACATGGGCAATGGTCAGGTATGAAAGGAGTTGTAGTCAAAACTTATGGAGGGTAGCAGATAGAGGGAGGTGGCTGAATGCAGAGGAGTGGTGGAAGGCAACAGCTCAGGAACTCCCAGGGTAAGAAGGCTGAGAGCTCAGGATTGGTGGTAGGACAAAAATAAGTGATCAGAAGGAGAACAGACTGGGAGGATGTGGTGTCAGAAGCTGAAGAGGCAACATGGTTTAGTAAACAGGAAGAGGCTGTGGCAGAGAGCGGTCCAGACTCAGAGGCAGGGAAGGAGGGAAGGCCAGGAGACAGTGGAAACAGGCTGCAGAACAATCCAGGGCATCTCCCCCTCCTACTGTGATCAGCTCCCCTCTCCCTCCCGTCTTCCAGAACGCAGAGAAATGAAGAGGGCAGAGCAATGATTGATAAGACAGCAGAGCCTTAGGCTGCTGGGAGACGATCCTTAGAAAGCGGTGGGAAGGCAGGGACCTTCGGTCCTCACAACAGCCTCATTGGGGCAAGACCTACTGGGAAGAGCTGCTTTGATCAAGTCACTTTGAATGAAGGACACTGGTGTTATTTTATTGCTGCCCTATTCCTGACTCTGGCTCTTGACAGGAGGCTTGTGTAGACAACACTGAGCTAGAAGAACTGACACAGTATATACAGCATCTTCTCATAAAAGCATCACATCATCATGGTCTCTAGACATCCTTAGCTGGCAGCTCAGTTCAGATGTTCATCCCTGTAAACCTCTAGACCTGTACTATCTCATGGATGACCATGGCGTTATACACCAAATTTCAGCTTTAGCTATTGGTTGCAGAATTTGACTCATAATGCCAAACTTTCAATGAAATAATTATTTATTCAATGTACAGTAATATATAATTGTTGGATGAACTCACTGCAATAATTGTCAAATGCTTGGTCATAGGTTAATGAGCAGGTAGCCAACGTGGTGCCTTCCAGGGGTTCTGGACTGTAACTTGCATCAGCCCTAGCCAACATGGGCAATGGTAGAGGATCATGGGTGTAGCCAAGGGAGGACAGGGGGGCATTTGCCCCTCCCTAGATCAAGTAAAATAGAAATGCTTAACTGACCAGTCATGTTGGTTCTGCCCCCCACCCAACAAAAGTCCTGCCCCCCTAACAAAAATCCTGGCTACGCTCATGTAGAGGATGATGGGAGTTGTAGTCCAAAATACCAGGAGGGCACCATATTGCCTAACCCTGGCTTAATGACACAGTATTGGTTTTATTAGATTTGCAATTCTGTTACACTGATCTGAAAGCTTAAATTTCATGACATACACAATAAAAAGTGCATCTGGCATTGGGTGGTTACATGCGAAATGGAGAACTGAAACTGTTCCTTGTGCATTATTGGTACATAAAATGTTACTTCACAGTTGCTGCAATCTTATATGTATCTATTAGGCCCCCTTTCCATTTAACTTTACTGCAGTGTTTCTCAACCAGTGTGCCTCCAGATGTTTTGGGACTACAACTCCCATCATCCCTAGCTAGCAAGACCAGTGGTCAGGAATGATGGGAGTTGTAGTCCCAAAACATCTGGAGGCACACTGGTTGAGAAACACTGCTTTACTGATGTGGTGGTTGACCTTTGCTGATGCAGTTACAAGCCACATGGTTTGGCTACCTGGCAAACCACACAAATGATAGACCTGCAGGTTTCCTGATATATGCACAAACCATGCAAACAGCACCTGCCCCTTAGCATGTTCTGTCACTTGGATGATTTGTAGACATGGTGGAAGCTTAACTATATGGGTATACATATACATATACTGTACACATACACATATACCTTTTCTGGCACAGAAGCAGATATGGAGGTGGTGTCGACGCACTTAGAAAGTATGACTAAAGGATAGGGATGAATACATCCAAACTGTGTTAATTAATGAGATGTGATTTAAAGGTTGCTGAAATCAAAAAAGCTTATTCATTTTTCATCAATAATCACTCTCCTTAATATTTCATCAAAACTCACCAATTTGCAGACCACCTTCTAGTCTTTGATTCATTAAGGCTGCAGACATAATTTAATCTTCTCTCGATTCCCTTTTTTCTCATTCAAAGATAGCCTCTTTCATCTCCATGACACTGTTTAGATGTTTCTAACATTCAGAGGTTGCTAATTGATCTAACGTATTCAAAACTGTACTTAAGGCTTAGACGTCTGTTTAGCAGAAGCATTGCTTCCTGGAATTTGTGTTTGTCTTCAAAATTTCATTAGATTCTGCTTAATAGGAAACAGTGTGTACATTTTATTATATATAATAATACGAGATATTTTGGCTCCCCCCCCCCCTGCATTAGGAAAATAGAGTTGCATTCATAGGTGTATACTATAAAAAAATACAGCTTACAGTTTCAAGGTGACACAATAACAGTGGCTCAAAAGCCATTTCATGCGTGAAACTTGTTATTCATGGTGTTTCCAAAAGCCAAATAGAAAGATGTTGCTAAATTCTCCATGGAGTTCAGAGGTTCAAATTAGATAGCTTGGGAGAAATGTGGAAATGGAACAATATTGGAGAATAAGCAGGAGTATCTAGAATGGAAAGGTTGAAGCCCTAAGTTCATTTGGTCATTGATTTTAGGGCTTGTGAACCAAATGAAATGAACTGACTATCCAACATAACATTTCTCCTCAGCTATACTCAAAAGTACTACAGCTACCACTCGATTAATCTCTGGTGCCTCTCACACACAACCAATTAAAAGTGCTGGTATTTGCACCACCACAGGCACCAGGTTTGTGTAGACCACTCCAGAAGTGCCCTAGCTCAGGGTCAATCCACATGCCCAAAGCCCAAACTGAAGCACAATCCCTTAGAGATCCTGTAGCACCCAAGCTGAGGTCCATCAACATTAATAGACACAGTACTTCAGCTCTGCTGCCCCTTTATACTTTGCATGCTGATTGCAGCATCTGGGCTTGATGAGGCAGGTGACCCTCACTTGTTCCAACCCTACTCCTATTGGAATCACATGCCTTTTCCCAGAGCTAGCGAGCTCCACCTGGCCAGCTGGGCTGTGGGCCCTTGCCTGCTTCAGCCTCCTGGAGAGCCCTGGCCACTGCTCCCTATGCCTCAGAGCCCACCGTGTTTGTGAAACCAGGGGGCCCTCTGACACTGGATCCTGCTTCTCTGGTTCCTGTGCACTGACCTCCACCCCTCATCATCCTCCATCACCCTGTGAGTACTTCCTACATCACCCTCTCTATCCTCATCCCCATCTTTCCCCAGTGTGTCCCAGCCCCAACTACACCCCTCTTTGAAATCCTCTTCCTCCCCCTCGTTGTCCTGCCAGTTCAGGACACAACCTGAGCCTATGATAGAAGGGTTCAAAGCATTATACTCCCAGTGGGTTCTGTTTTTCCCATGGCTGCTGTCTTGGATTAAAACTGTCAGCCCACATTGTGTCCTCCCCCCCACCCCCGTCTAGCCTGTCCCCACTTGCAAACTGCAACAGTTTTTCCTCCAGTTTACATCATCCCCAGCTGCAATCCTGAAACTCCATCCTTGAAAGTCTTACATTGTCTTCTGTGAACTACCCAGAGCTCAAGGCAGGGCTCAACCCATTTGCTGGTCAATAGTGTTTTGGTTTTGTGGTTGGATTTCATCACCCTTCCCTTTGTTTTCTTTTAATGGCCTCTCTCTCCAGGCAATTACTTCACCTGGAAGCCAGCGTGCCTTACGGTGTATCTTAAACATGGCCTAGATTTTAACATGTGCTGGGTTCAGGGCACCCACAAACTTATAACCATATGAATAAAATGTAGTGGCCTTCATCTTAAAATACACATCATGAAGTAGTTTCAGAGAGAGAAATACTCTTCACTCTCATTGTGACAAGCGCTAGAATTTGGAAACCACAGCTCTGTGAGCTACTGCCTCATATGGTGAGTCACTGAGAGCTGAAGCATTTCCTGGGCCATAAATGTTCCAAGGCTACACATGACACTGCCCACTTATTGGCGCTCTGGCACCTGGGAAGTTTTATTGAAACTGGAAGTCAAATAGGGACTCTACCTGGGCAACCATATTCATTGCTTCGGACTTCTGCCTCCGATCCTTGACTCTTGCTTGACACTCAGCTAAGTGTAGTCCAGTTCTGACATATTGTGCAAGCATTTTAGATAGGAATAGATATACTCCTATCTAAAATGCAAAGCCTCCCCCCCACGACCAATACATTCTGTTTTGTGCAGCAAGCACTAACTTTTGCAGCTTAGGGAGTATTTTTCATTTGGTTTGGGGCAGTTGTCTGTCCTCGGAAATCCACAATCTTTGTGTGTAGATCTGCTGTGTTGCTTCTTTCTCGCTCTTCAGAAGCCTGTCACACTTGGCAGACAGAGTTGCTGTCCATGTTTGGCACGCGTGCCTCTGATTTAGAGGAGAAGCATCCTTTTCTGTTAGTATGCATGACGATCCACCTCAGATCTCATTTGAATTTCAAAAAATGTCCTCTAAAGTCTTGCATAGATGGTCATGGCTTAAATTGTTTGGCTTCTAAAGCCACACTGAACAGTTCATGGAGACTGAATTTCATTAACTGTCATTAGTTGTAGCATTTTTGATAGCGCTTAAAATTGCTGCAGTTTAAGGCATCAGAATTTAATAGGACAATAGGTAGAACCTAGGCAGCGATAATTTTGCTTCACTGGACCCTAAATTTCTTCCTTTCAAGCTTCCTTTGTAGAGTCACCATTGCCTTAATTATCTAAATAATAATGTATGGGTTTCTTAGGTGAATGCATGAACGTCTTTCATTCTCTGGGACAAAGTTCAGCTTTGGATTTTTTTCCTCTTGGTTTAGTGGAATAAACGTGAGTCCCGGCCCCGTGATGTGGCTGGTGGTTCTAGCTCCTGTATTTTATTGCTGTTTTTAGCTCTTGTGATTTCTGTTGTATCATACTGTATTGTGGTTTTGGGGAGCCCGGGTGAGGTTATGTTGGCTTGACTTTTTAAATGATTTACTGTATTGTGGATTGTTGCTGTAGAAAGCTGGCAGAAGTAGTTGAAGTTCAAGATAATATATGAAAACTGTCATATTTCAGCCTATCACACACAAACATACATATGTATGTATGCTTTCACTAATGTGTGAGCAAGCAGGTAAATTGGCCTTCAAATATGTTACATGTTTAAATTATTTGTGTATGTCTGTTCTTCTAAAGAAAAAAGAACCTACTAGTAGATGTCTTCTAGGAAAGGATATAGAAGTGGTGCATGGGATTACTTTCCTGAAGCTTGATGGGTCTGGGAGGGAAGGAGAGAGAGAGGGGGGGGGGAGGGAGGGAGGGAGGGAGAGGGAGAGAAGGAAACAGGAATTTCCTGCTGACTTACCTGAGCACTGCTGTGATGGAGGATGGGAAAAGAAGGAAGTCAGTCATTTTTATTTCCTTCCTTTCACCCCTAAACCTCAAAGTCCTGCATGCATGAATGCTATGGAAGGCAGGTGCTTTGTGTAATGAACCTTGAGATATTTCTAAGCCTTTTCATCTCTGCTGCTGCATGGTGAATAGACCTTTGGCCTCTAAGGGTAGCCGAAGAAATGTAAACAAAGACAGAAACCAAATAAATTTCCCATACCTCCAATGATTAGCCAACCTCCTGTTTCAGAAAACCAGAACAAGGAGTGTTTTGGTAGGTAGATATTATAATCAGATGGGGAATCCAGTGAGGACATTTGAATGGCCACTTCTTGATATATATAAAAACATGTATACATTGGCACTGAATAAGTGAAGATTCTAATTAGGAAAATTTGTCACTGAAATAGCAAGCATATTCTGTTTTTAAATCGTTTTTATTGAAGATTTTCTCGGGTTAAAAAAGTATACACATAGTCTCTGTTTTCAGATCATAAAGTCCTTTCTACAGATCAGTTATATTCAATGTGAGACATTAATGTTGTAGTCAGTATAAAGTTGTGGGAGAAGAGAGGTGGGAAGGAAGAGCAGGGGGGAGAGGAGGTGGTAGTAAACATTCATTACCAATATCTTGCAAAACACATAAAGTGAGCATGAACACATAAACTGGCCTGTTAAATACTCCTTCTAATATATTGCAGTGTAGGGTTTTTCTGAACATTGTGTGACAGGAACCTCTGTCTGGTTTGAAGCAATTCCCTTCTCTCAGAGCTGAGCCCCTGCTCCTCATCCCATATCGTTCTGGGGAAGTGGAAGGGCTTTGCGGGGCTGCAGAATTGAGGAGATTGTGGAAAACTTTGTTTCTGTGTACATCTTTATGTTAACTGCAACTGAGGCCATAACGTTTGCAAGATGTGTCGCCTACATTCTCAATAAAACAATTGTCTCATAATAACATCCTGACTAGTTGAGGTGCTTTTGAGTTCCCATCGAAGTTCTCTGTTGAAGCTATAGAGATGCAACTTTTAGTGGTGTTCTTACGTTTAATGTGTATTTGGGGTTTTTTTTTTAATGCATATATTTAACCTCTTAATCAGTTTAGCTCATATGTAATTTTAATTTGTATAATCTTTTTCCTGCCAGCTGCATAATTCAAAGCCTTCTTTTGGAAGGATAAAAACATTCCAGAGGCCTCTTATATTGGATTTGCCAGTGCAAGGTTCCTGTAAGCAGGCAGCTTTAGGGGATGTAATGAAGCAAAGGGGATCAGGAAGTAATTTGTGCTTTCTGTTTCTCTGTAAAGTTCATAGTGGAACTGTTCTTCTCTTCCTGCACTTAGATATGCATGCTGTCCTCTGTTGTGGAGTTCACACATTTTGCTGCCAGGATAGATGCAAGAGTTCCAAATTATATGTTACAGAGAAGTGAAGAAATAGACTCAGATGTGGGTTTTCCAGAGCATTTTGCATTTGCATTTTTAAAATGCAAAATATGGTAATTTGCATCAGAAAACTTTGATGCCCTAGAGAGTGATCTAATTGAGCATGTTTATTTTCGTTGTATTTAGCAAACAAAGCTAAAAACTTTGAAACTGCCAAGCTTGCCTAGTATTGTATTGGTAGTTGGCACCCGTTCATTATTATTAAACAAATTATAAAACAGGAAAAAAAATAGCACTGGAAATGTTTTTGCCCCATGTCACAGGAAACAGGACTGTTATAGGACTGAGGTGACCTGGTTTCAGTGGATCGGTGGAGAACTGATTACAAATCACCTGGGCCCTCGAACAAAACTCCCCCAGCCTAACTTTCCTTACAGGGTGGTGGTTACGAGAATAAAATGTGTGTGTGTTGAAAACTATGTGTGCCACTTTAAGCCCCTTGGAGAGTGGGAAACACAGATATAAATGAAATAAATAAATGCACAAGTCAACATAAATTAGCTGCCTTGTATTCTTTTAGCATTTATTAGAGCTATGCTATCAAACTACTTCAAACTTTTTAACATTGCTTTTCAATGTTGTTTCTCATATATGGTTCATTTCTCCTGGAATTAGCTGGCCAAAGTTCTAAAAGAGCCTGGCTGCTTCCTCTCCTTCTATAGCAATATTGCCTCTATTCCTTTCCCTCAGAGCAATTTAAACAAGGTTGACACAGCAGGGCAAGCAATATACGTTATTTAGATTCTTGCAGTTCAATCACATTTGTTGCGCCATGTCTATGAGGGTGTTACAAAAGTTGATTAAGAAAATTAATGACGAGAAACAAGTGGGAAGAGAGGAAAGCAGAAGGGAGAAAGCAGAGTCTCTGAAATAAATTAATTGTGTAAAAGTCACAGAAACACCTCCCGGAGCTAAGATCCCTCAGCTGTGAACCTTCCAAAGTTGATTTCTTCTAAAACGAAAGCTTAAAGCGAATGGTGATGTGAAGCACATGGAAAGAGTGAATTCAGCAACACACAAACAAACCCTGTTTTGCTTTTTTGAATTTATTCACAGAATTTCTTTCAGGATCTCAGACACACAAAGAAGAGAACATTAGAAAGGTCAAATTTTGGACACATCCAAGATGGAGTGTTAGGGAGCTGCCTGTGTGCTAAATGCATTGCTTTTCCCTCTCTGAGGGCCTTGGTCTGTCACTTCAAGCAATTAAAACATTTGGAATCCTGGAGAAATATGAGTGTGCATGGAGGGGGGGGGGAGACCTTCCCAGAGCTGTGGGATCAGAAACTTCAAGAAAAACAAACAAGTTTAGAAATCAAAAGGGGAAATATTCCAGAGCTATTGTCCCATTGAGCTTTTTAGTGCTAATCGTGGTCACGGAGGGGTCATTGTGATCCTGTATGTTTAACCCTTTTTTAAAAAGCACTAAAGGAAGACTGGGCCCTTCTTTTGAACTGCTTTAGTTTCTATTAAACTTCTTTTGCTTTCTTTTCCCACTGACAATATGTCAGCATTGTTTGTACGGTTACCAGATGCACATTGATTTAAAGGCTTGTTAGTTTCTTCCCACACAACTTCATAGCCCCAGTTTCTGTTAAGTGTCTCCTGTTTCAGGCATCACAGCTCTGACATCAGGACTGATCCACCGGCCTATTTGCATGATTGCATGCATGGTACAAGGTGAAGCCACCCGGCACTGACAACTCTCTGAACCTCATTCTTGGTCTCCTATGCACCCATTGATCACACAGAAACTGTAATATGGGAATACAACTGGTTTTTAAGACTGCCCTGCTTCCCTACCAACCTTTCCTGGTTTTTTATTTCACAACTTTGTTCTTGTCAGTTTCAACTTCATTGAAGGTTGCTCCACATTATCAGCAAGAGCTGAGCTTGCTAAATAAAAATTAAAAAAACACAGTTTAATAGCTTATGGCCTTTATAAACCACCCAGCTCCTTACCAGTAATTATCTTGCAGAGAACTTGAGACATGTTGCAAAATATTTTGCTTTAAGCATACAAGCTCTTGAGACCTTAAATACTAGTTTTAGAGTCTGAAGTATTAGATCACACAAAGTATTGCTAAATCTTTGCATGCTACACACTTCTGATACTGTTAGAGAGACTCTTGGGTTTTAAGTAGAAACTTAAAGGCTAGGACTCAAGTCTAATGAGCTGCCATGAATTATGTGCATCAGGACCCAAGCACATAGGGGGATAGGAATGTTTCACTATTAAGTCAATGCATTTAACGGGCAGTATGAAGTCTCCAGGTTAGCTAAGACTAGTAAAAGTAGTGGTATATTGTCCTCATCTAGTCAAGAGAGCAGTACCCTCTGCCTATTACAGTTTAGGCCTTAGCTGCCAAGTATCCCATTTTTTTGTGGGAAACCCCCGGATTTTAATCCGTTTCCCGCTCTTCTTCCAAATGGAGAAAAATCCCAGAAATCCCCTGGATTTCCTACCTGGCAGCGATTTCCGGTGCCCATACATGGGAAGAGCGGCCCCGGAAGTTGCTTCTACGCAACTTCCGGTGCTGCGCTGCGCTGCTGCTGATCCCACATTTCCCATTTGAGCCTTATTATTTGGTATGAAGCTTCTGCATCACACACTAGGGTGTATATGTATTATTGTATGTTTAGACATTGTGAAAAACCAGGAGCGGGGCGGTGGGGGGTTAGATGGAGGGAAGAAGCTCTGCAAGATTAGAAGGAAGCGGTAGCATTTGATGTCACCAGGTGACAGCCACCTGGATATCAACTAGTTCCCTAAGAGATAATGTGCCAGATGTAATTTAATGCAAATATTCTCTGAAGTGGCAGAGTTTCATCAAAACAGAATCGGAAAAACACGCTCTTCCTCTAGCAACTGCAAGCCTAATGTGCCAGATGTAATTTAATGCAAATATTCTCTGAAGTGGCAGAGTTTCATCAAAACAGAATCGGAAAAACACGCTCTTCCTCTAGCAACTGCAAGCCTTGCTCATGCAGAATGATTACACCTACATCTCACTTACTTAAAAAATAAATAAATCTGGCTCATTATCCTTAAAGAAACTTAAACCTGCTCAGTGATGAATGATCACAGAAGTCATTTAGGCAGTCAGATCTTATTCTGACCGAATAATTGATGCATTTTGACAAGTTTAATATAGAGTGGTGTATATTTGTCTCTTCATAGGTATGTGATGATTAATGCAAAGTGTAGGTATGGGAGATCATCAAGGGGGAAAGGAACCCCCAACCTATTGTCTAACATGAAAGACTCATGAAAGAAGCTTTGGTTGTGGATTTAATCTGTTGGCAATATCTACAAAGATTTGGTGCCTCATATATCTGCTATCTATGCCTAGATAACGCATAGGGAATATGCTTGTAGAATGTGAAACATTTATATCATTGCCACATATACTGTGCTGTACTGTTAGTATACGTACTGTAGCTTGTCTGCCCCACTCATGACTCAGTTACATGTAATCAGTGCTTTTTTTCTGGGGGTACACAGGGGTACACATATCCCTAAACATTTTGTGTATCTTTGTATTTTTGTTCATTTACTGTATTTATTTTTCCCGATTTGAGCTATAACATGGTGATTTTCTTGAGTCAAAATGAGAGTATCCCTAAGCATTTTTTAAAGAAAAAAAGCACTGCATGTAATGATGTGCAAATAGCAATCTGTCCCCTTACCACCACCACTGATCCCCAAAGCCTTTAGGAATTTCAGACATTCCTGACAAATGCTCAAAAAGCCTTGAGTGTGTTTTTGAGCAGCTGACAAGAGCACTTGAAAAGCCCAAATGGATGAAGCAAGCTTCCTCTTTCCTGCAAAATCCCCCCATGAGTTCACTAAGCAAAAAGGTGGGGCAGGGGCCTCTATATAGCAGTGAGCACTTCTTGCCACTTATCTTTTCTCTTCAATAAGGCTATAAAATTGGAAGGAGAGAGTGAATATGTAGGGGAAGGCTGGAGAGCCACAGCAATGGCGTGTAAGCTCCATTTCAAATTGGATCCAGCTCAGAGGGCATTCTGAGTGTGTGCCAAAATGGGGCCGGTCTTTCTGAGCTGGGCAGAAAAGCAGAAGTTTGGAATTCAGCATCCTCCATTTCAAGCTTGTCCCATCTCAAGTTAAGTGAAAGTCCCCAGTAACTAGGCCCTCTGTTGCTTCTGTTGATCCAGAACAGTGTCTAGATCAGATTATTTGCTTGGGAGGAAGCCATAGTGTTGCCCAATTGACTAAGAAAATGTCAAAATGTATATTGCAGAAGTTAAGTAGCCACTGGACCTGAGATGAACCCCAATAACATGACCAATACAACACAGAATTGATAACTAATTACACTTACTGGCAAAAATAGTTGGGAACAGCAAACAAAGAAAATCCCAGACGTGGTGTCCTGAAAGCTCTCTGAAAAACCACAGGGAAGACAAAGGGAAAGAGCCATAGCTCAGTGGTATGGCACTTGCTTAGTGTGCAATCATGTTCAGTTCCAAGGGGAAAGCATTGTCTGAGAGCCACTGCCAGTTGTTGGCAGCAATGCTGAGCTAGATTCATAGCAATGCTGAGCTAGATAGAGCAATGGTCTGTCTCAGTAAAAGGCAGCATCCCATGTTCATACAAGGTGGTCACACACATACACACAAACAATCATCACAGTAATGGGTGCTAAATGATATGGGCTCAGGTGAGGGAGGTGCTTGCAGCCTTCCTTGAACACGGAACTGGCTCTCACATGCTATGTAGAATTCCACTACGCCCCTAGTTGCTTTAATCTCCCAACTGCCTCTATCTTCTGATGGACCCAGTTCACACTTTTTCTTAAAATGCCATGTGGTGGGGGAGCCATCAAGAGCTTGGTAACACATAGCCACTCCTCTTTGTGGTTCCCCCTTAATGCAGAGTTGCAGCCACCTGCTTTTGTGTGATTCTAACAATTTTAAGAAGCTCCAACAGTTTTTCTGCCCTCTTAATCGTCTGATTTAATCAACCGATTATCCCAATCTGCCATCATTGTGCTTGCAAAAGACTGCTTAAACTAATGGCATAGATTTTCTTATTCTCCTTCTCCTTTATTTGTTTGATTTGTAGGCATGCTTTTTACAGTAACAAAGAGCATGTTAAGGTTTAAAAGTAGAGAATATAATTATGTCACTTCAGGGACTGCATTTTGTTACTGCTGACGTTGGCCGTTTTCAAGAACGGGGAGGTGTGTAAAAATAAATGCAGTTGTGATGGTTTATTTTGAGAATCTGTAACACTTCTTGGTGGGATTTCAGCATAAATCTCTGCATAAGCACTGATTCATTGAGGCCACTTTTACTTAGACTTAATTATTTTTGCTAAATTTGCTTCCCCCTTTAAAGGCCTTCTTAAGTAAAATGAATATTGCACCTTATTTGGATACTTTCTAATTGCCGCTTACACTTACCGTAAGTCCTGTGTCAATTAGCTTTTATGGAAAAACAGAATATTTTGGAAATGTGCATTTATTTATGTAAATAAGCAGCTTAAAGCTGACATCTCTTAATGATAGAAAGCTGGATTAGGCTGTGAATCCATAACTAAATCGGTGAGCCCTGCACCAGTGTTTCCAAGGGGTATTCTGGGACACTGTCAGACTAACAGGCTCAAGATGTGAACTGGATACTTCTAGGTCAAATTGTAGAACCAACAAACAACTGCTTAACAAAGACCATTGGGGGGGTCAATTTAATTAAAAGACTGGGCACCAATCGGGATTAATTTTAATTTGTAAATTTTTGTCTTGGACCTGTATCGGTGCATGCCAACATTCAAATTTGCTATGTTCTGGCTCAAGTCCTATGTTGTTGTTCTTTTTTTTCTATTTCAAGAAAGATAAGAAAATCCGGTCATATGACTGTGACATGTTATTCATACAAACAATCACAGACACCTACGAACATAAGGACAGACAGAAATTAGATTCCCCCCCCCCAGTTTAAGCTATATTACAGGGCCAAACAGCTGTGTCAAGGCAGTTCACAACATTTCAAAAAGAGCAGTTAAAATTCAGCATCCATAGATAATGATCACCATCATTATCAATTCAAAGTTGGTGTAAACAGCCATGTACCTTTACTTAGACCCTGTTTATCACCAGTCAATGAGGGAGCCAAGTTTGCTTCCTGTGAGAGGGAGTTAATCAGTAAGGGGGCCATGACAGAGAATGCCCCTTCTCTTGTGCCCACTAGCCTGCAGGATCTTACTGGTGGGCCTCTGGCCAGGCTCTCTGAGACCTATCTAGAGGACTGAGCAGGCTCCTGGGTCTAGTGGAAAAACAGATTTCAGAATTCCTACACAGCATAGGTATTGAGAGGGGGCCCATAGCTCAGTAGTACAGTGCCAAAACTGCACACACAGAGTTCTGCTCACAAACTGGACTTTCATTCCTTTTCCTCTCCCCATGTGTCCTCAGCAAATTTTGAAAGTATGTGAGAGACTGCAGGGAAGAAAAGAATCAAGGGGAGGAAAGTTTAATTGTGCAAGTGGAAGTCTGCTGTACAGTCAAACCTTGGTTTGTGACCGCCTCCGTTTGTGACCGCTTCTGTTTCTGACCACCGCGGACCCGGAAGTGTTTACATCTGGGTTCCGCGGCACTCGGATGTGCAGAAACGATCTGCGCCTTCGGGGAGCGACCGATTCGGTACCTCACAAACCGAGGTACCACTGTACTACTGGCACAGCAGTGTTGAATACAACCCCCCCCCCGAACGTCCAATTACAATTTAAATGTTAAATTATCTTTGGAAAGCTACACCTGATCAAACTAGATAATACTGAGCTAGATTGTCCAATAGTCCAACTTGTGTAAGGTCATGAATTTGTGCTAAATTGGTTTCATATGTTGATATTGTGCCTTCATGGAAAGACACATAGATACACTACTACGGGATGTTGTGGCAATAGCATTGGTGCAAGCCTTTGCAGTTATGCATCAAAGTGTTTATCTTTATACTGTACTATACATATTGACATCACAGGATTTTGATCAATCTAACCCAAGTCTGATGTTGCTCTGATGAGTTGCTCTGATGAGTTTTGTCCACCCACTTCCTGGTTATTTTCTAGTTTGTGTTTTTCCAAATCAATATTGTTTTCCACATAATGTTATTTTGTTGTGATTTACCTTTTTTCATTTAACAAGTACTTTAAAATGAGCCAGATTGAGAACTTTCATTTTTTCACGTCATTATTTTTGTCTGTGTATGCCTAATTTTTAATCACTCATAAATCAGTTGCAAGCAAAGGATTCTATCGTATGCTCTTATAAATTGCTGTGCTCAAGTGTGTGTGTGTGTGTGTGTTTCCAAAGTTGGCATTCGTCTTTGTCATGTAGCTGTCTACTTTCTGAAGCAGACAAATACCACAAACCTATGACATTTGTTCATTAAATATATTAAGGGTGTTGACCAGATTATAAAATCCATCAATCCCCTTTGACTGGCTCTGGAGATACAAAGACTACCAAATGCACCAGCAGTTCTAAGGTAAAAGTGAACAAATTTCTTTAATTACTCATTTGAGGTACTACAATCTGTTGCCAAAGCTGGTTATCATCAGCTTTGATTAGAAATCATGAAAGACAGCTGCTGAAACACTGAGTCGGGAAGATTGTATTGGATTAGAAAGAAGTTCCTTGGAATTTAAAATAGCTGGAGGACATTGATGGGGAACCTGTGAATACTCATACATTTTAATATATGTTTTAATATATGAAAAGCTAGGGAGGGTTTCATCATATCATAAATGCAGCTTCTGCATGTCTTCAGTATAACTCTCTGCTAGTTTGTTCTGTGATCTTTGATTTGGCCTGCGGCCTCCACCCCACTGCCCTCTTTTAAGTTAGTTTAATTTATTGTACCCATATGTTCAGATTGAACTGCTCCAGCTTTTCTTAGGGATACCCAATACAATAGGTTTTCTTCCCTCCACTCTCAAGTATTGTTTGGTTCTGTCTCAGAAAAGATCAGTGCTGTTCCTTACAAATTGGGTTCTGAAAGGTATCGGGAAGTTTTTAGCGTTTGACGTTTTATTGTGTTTTTATATGTACTGGAAGCTGCCCAGAGTGGCTGGGGAAACTCAGCCAGATGGGTGAGGTATAAATAATAAAATTATTATCATTATGATTATCTCATTACTTCCATGTACTTGATTACTGAGAGTGGTATACAAGGGTGCATTAGAAACACTGTAAATAATACAGTCTTAATTTTGAAACAAACAAGACACAGCACTTGTGAATTTTATTGTGAAGATGGATTGGAAACAGGGCCGGCTCTAGGTAGACCCCCGGTGGCACGGTGAGCCAGGGCGCTGGGCCGGTAGGCAGGGCGCCGTGCGGCAAAGCTGTGCGGAAACCATGCTGTGCCCTGTGAGGGCGGGGGCGCCGGAGCGATCTCCGCCCCTCAGCGCCAGGGTGGCCGACCTGCTCGAGACTGCCCTGATTAGAAAGACCTGTGTGGCTTTATAAATGGAAACACAGGTTGAAGTAGCAGCTTGCCCCAGACTAGGTGTGTGTTTGATTGTCTAGACCAGTGCAGGGATTAAATCTCATGACGTGATGGCCAGCAGTCTCTACTATGAGCATTCTCAGGCTTCAGTGATGTTTAATCATGATGATGAGTATGACTTGAAGTCAACCCTCTCAGGGGAAGTGTTGGTCAACGTAGACTTTGGCTTGCTCCCAATTCTGCATTAAATCTGTGCAAGTCCCAGATATATTTTCTTTTCACAACCTGGGTTGGAAGAAAGAGCATCCTAATCCATATTAGTTCAGTCTGAAACACAAATTGTTGACTAGAAAGCATACTGTTTCCAGCCATAAAGAACCTTACAATTTATGCATCCTTGAAGGTCACAATGCATCTTAAACTATTTATCTAATTTAAACAATAGCATTTGTGGGAAATGTTCAATTATACATCCCTATAGTAGTCTGTTTCTGCTTACAAACTCTCCATTTACGACCCTCAGTTTCTTCATAAATTAGCTACTCACGGATGACCTTTGGATCAGCAAACAAAGCATTGTTTAGTGCAAACAAACAATAAAATTTTACAAGAAGTGGTCAAGAGTGCACTTCTGTTTCAGCAGGTTTCAGTTTCTCCTAGTACATTTCCCGCAAATAAGCTTTTTTTTCTTTCACATGTTGATTTCAGGGTGAGTGATCAAGGCAAGTTAGGCTCTTCAATATTAATGATGCAGTTCGTAATGACAAAATTATAGAAGTATGGAAGAAAGAATATACCCATGAGAACTGCTGTACTGCAGTGGCTGAAACAGGAAGCCCACAGTTCAAATATGGTGTCAACAGTAAACTCACTAGGTGGTCTTATACAAGCAGCATTTCCATTCATCTTCAGTGTCTGCCTTCCCTCCACCAACCCAACTGCAACAACCAAAGGTTTTTACATGGATACAGCTAGGTCTGTCTTTTTTTCCTTTTCTCCCCCCCCCTTTTCCTTTTCTTTTTTTGATGCTGAATTTCCCACTGCTAACAAGGTTGGAATAGAGGAGTCCTTTTGGATACATCTTGATACCCAAGCTAAATCAAAACTAACCCCAGGGTTCTTGTGAGAGTATACTGGATTAGTCACATTCCAGGGAGTAGAAAATGTGACCAGCACAGGATGGTACCTCTGCAATTTTAATGCTCGGAAAACAGATAAAAGTACAGTTAAGTTACATAATAAGTAGGAGTTACCCTCCCTGACTTACATGCTAAGCAACATACCGCTACCAAAGCTAATTTACCTATTGCCTTTTCCTAAGTCTGCAAACCCTGTTGAAGCCAATCCTTAGGCCCTGATTGGCCAAGCGACAGAAGAAAAAATCAATCTCAAAAAGTATCCTTTTACAAGAGAGGTTTTCGCTTGAGTGCAGGATGGGGGAAGTGGTGGTCAAGAATGGCTCTGAACTAATTGTGAGTTTACAGGTGCTCAATATTGGCTTTGTAACTTTCTAAAGTAAGGTTGGTTCAGTAAGCTCTCATCAATGCAGCGCAGGAGAAGAAAACCTTGGGTTAAATATCTCTTTTGTTTCGTTTCATAAGTGCCCTGTGTCTGTCAATGCTTTTCTCTTACCAATTGAAAGCAAACCTTTGCGGGTTCAATGTTCTAGGCCAGTGCAGCTGTGCAAGCTAAGTATAACCTTATCAAATCTAACCAGGAATAGTTTACAAGCTGGAAGCTAGCTGGGTTCAGGGGAAATCCGAAACATTTCAGTAAAGCCACAATTTGGTATTAATTCCAGGGTACATTTATTTTCACACTGGTGTGTGGATACTAGATATTCATAACATATACTAACTTTCCAAGCATTCATTTATCATTTCTTGTTACTTCAGATTTTAAAAAGGTTTATCCTTAAGTGACACTTAAGTGAAACCAATATAAAAGTATTTCACTGAAGAATGCAGAATGGTTTCCTTCACATAGCTCAATTGTTAGATCATGTGACTCTTAATCTCAGGGTCATGGATTTGAGCCCCACGTCGGATGAATGATTCCTTCACTGCAGGGAGTTGGAGTGGATGATCCTCGTGGTTCTTTCCAACTCTACATTTCTATGACTCTATGATCCTCACTTTTTATCTTCTGGTACAAAAGGAGGAGGACGTGGGTGGCGCTGCGGGTCAAACCACAGAGCTTGTTGATCAGAAGGTCGGCGGTTCAAATCCCCGCGACAGGGTGAGCTCCTGTTGCTCTGTCCCAGCTCCTGCCCACCTAGCAGTTTGAAAGCAAATCAAAGTATAAGTAGATAAATAGGTACCACTCCAGCGGGAAGGTAAATGACATTTCCGTGCACTGCTCTGGTTCGTCAGAAGCGACTTAGTCATGCTGGCCACATGACCCGGAAGATGTGCGCCGGCTCCCTCGGCCAGTAAAGCGAGATGAGCCCCACAACCCCAGAGTCATCCGTGACTGGACTTAACGGTCAGGGGTCCCTCTACCTTTAAGGCAGCGGGGGCTATTGGCTGATTGAGGCTGAAGGTGCAAAGTTTACAGGTAGATACGTAGAAATGAAGGACAGAAAGTTAGGAGGAGGCAACGAGGTCATGATGAATTTTAGATGTTCATATCTCAGGGTGAGATTTGATAGATTTGGCTCAAGCCATATGAGTATTAGTACACAAAGGTGGAGACTACAGTGGGAATGTTATCTTGTGGAGTATGTGACAGCTTTATTATCCATTCTCTGCGAATGGGCTTTAAAAAAAAAAAAAACTACTCCAACAATTGCAGGAGCTTTCAATATTCATATCCATGTTTTATTAAACAAATACGTGCAATTTAGGGCAAAAACTTTGTGATAAAATTTGACAGCATATGCTAAGTGGGAGGGTGAGTAATGTGCTGTGAAGATTTTTTTTTTTAAAAAAAAGGTGTTTAGCCAGTATTGGCAGAGATCGGTGTGTTTGAATACATGCAGAAGTACAACATGTGTCACTGAATACTTATTAAAAAGAAGTGTCCATTCATGCCATATATCATAATTAACAGCCACCATTTACAACGAGCCTTAGTTGCATTCATTGCAATAAGCTAATATACTGTATAAAAATACCAAATACTATTTATTAGCAGGAGCTTTTCTTTTGAGCTACGCTTAGGCAGGGAGACATAGGACTGCCCCTACCATTAGCCAGAGGGGGGCAACCATCTCAGGCAGCAAGTGCTGTGGGGTAGTGGCAGAAACCCCCCCTCCCCCAAGCAGTTCCTTCTGAGCCCTTTCAGGTGTTCTCTTCTGCTGGATGACAGAGCTGTCTGTACCATAGTTCCTGTACCTGCTTAACTAGTGTGTGTATCTCAGGTGGGAAATTCTATTCATTTTGCAGTTAAAGGCAAACCTACCAAATTCACAGTTTCTGGAACAATGTAGGAACTGAAGCAAAACTAGCCATCAAAATTCTCTGAATTTTGCAGTGCTGTTCTCCAGCTAAGAAATGTGTAAAAGAAAATCTGCCAATTTCAATTTCTCTCTGTTTTTCATTTTTCCAGCTTTAAGTTCAGTCCTCTGCATCTACCCATCAGTCTGCAGTTTTACTGTTAAAAAAAGGCGTCATGAAGATTCGCCAGCATTTTAGTGTGCGTTTCTGCTAATTGGCACATATTTGCATGCAGCTTTCCCTAACATGATGGATTTTTGTATGCTTTTTATCGCCAATATATGCACTTGTATGCACACTTTACCACAGTATATGCTTTCCCCCTTCCCTACTCTCTGGTGTACAGTGGTATGGCGGAGATGGTGTCCCATTTCCAGTGTAGAAATTAGATTTAACTGTCAGCCCAGTATGTTTGTGTACACATGAAATGTGTGTATGAGACATTTTGTCCTTTGCTTCTGGCTGCAAAATGTATTGGGGCCAACCCTGTGAGTGTGTGCGCGCGCACGTAAGCACATGCATGTGAACAGACACATCTATAAAGATATACGCTTCTTAAAAAACGGTAACTGAAATATGTGTGCCTGTTACATGAATTGCTTTGAGAATTAGACTTCCAAAAATCCATGTAATTGATATTACCAAATGCCCTCTTATCTCAGCACAACATACCTGTTGGCAATTACCTTAGCACTGCCAAGTCCTTTCAAGTACTATTTTTATATTCATATGAAAACATTTTCTATTTATTTACTCAGCTTATCAACAAGGGCTATTGTTTAACACCAGGTTTGCATTTTATAAGTGTGTGTGCATGTGTGTGCCCCAGGGGTCAAAACACCAACTCTATACCTTTAATGAGTTCAGTGACATCACTGGGAGAGCCTAGCGATAGTTGCTATTGTCTGAGGATATTGCATTAGCTGTAGGAGCAGTAGCACAGAAGTCAAGGTCAGGGCATTAACAAGTAAATAATCTTCGGGCAAAATAAAGACTGAAAGGGAACAATGAAATACTGTTCCAAGAATGTGTTCTAGTCTCCCAAAGCAAAGTTTCCCACATAAAAATGTTTCTCAAGTGACCTGCCCTGGCCAAAATGTTCTGCATAACTAATTTATCCGGAAGGATGCTCCATTTTTTAAATACTTGGTGAAAAGCTTGTAAGGCCATTAACATCCTTCTCTTTCCCATATTCAAACTTTAGAATAATGTTTCCCAGACCACACCTGAGGCACATTTTTTTCTGGATTAAAATTAGAAACACGCTCTGTGAAAGATACATACATATTTTTCCAATCAGCTTCCAGTACAACTGGCAGTTATCCTCCTTGCAGCTGCAAGATGACACAACTAATTTTGTATCCTGACATTTCACCCTTCCCTTTGCCCAGCTACTCAGGTCTTAGGGAATAGGATTGTGCCCTCTGGCCAATGGTGATGCTTGTGGGATTCTCTGTGCATATCAGCTAAATTCAGGATTTGTCACAGAAGCCCAGTTTCCTTACTGTTCTTTGGGATGGCATGACTGGTGATATATTAGCTGAAAAGGGTAGTGACAATATTGTGACTGTCCTCCCCATGCCAATAATACTGTTGAATGCATTCAACATGCTGGCCTCCTTTTTCAAGGCACATTTTAAATTTTCTTCTTGTCAGATGCCTCTATTTGAAGGTATCCTCTATTTGTAAGTTTTGGACTTGTCTGGTCCAAGCCCAATTTAAAGTTGTTTGTTGTTATTTAAACACTACCTTTCATTTTGAGGCGGAATACCAAAGTAACAAACAGATTGTAAAAATAGAACTACCCATAATTAAAATACATGAACCATAAGATAGGAGAGCAAGGTCCTTGAAGTTGCTCATCAAAAGTTAGCATCTGGACAATAGTCTGAGCAAGCACATAGGTCACAGTCACTCTCACTATGGCGAGATGTATTTCTGTTAAATTACAGTGATTATAACTTAATTTGCATCTGTACATAGAAATTAGTAGATTCAAATATGTTCTCTTTTGTCCTCTTTTTTGGTGATGTGTAAGTTGAGGTACACACTCTTTGGGATTTCCTGTCATCTACATTTTAAATTTGAGACAGACAGAGATGGCAAATCTCAAATAAAATGGAATATCTGAGCATTTCTTAATAAACCTGTGTAATAAAGTCTAGCAATTAAGTACAGGCAATTCTCAGGGGTTATGCTCCGGACCCCACACACACATCAGTGGGGATCCCATCAAGCATTCTGCCCTGCCCCATTCCAACCTTTTAGTGACTTCCGAGTTTAGCACTGTACACTTGTGCACGATTGCATGTCAGTTGGACATGAATAAATTGATGGTTGCCTGTACCGAACACACTCATGTGCACATGCAATAAGGACTGCAGGATCTACTTGTTATGTGTTTCCAATGAATAGAACATCCTTTTCCCACCTTGCGCTCTCTAGATATTTTGGACTACAATTCCCATCAACACCAACCAGCATAACTAATAGTCAGAAATGATGGCAGTTGTAGTCCAGAATGCCTAGAAGCCACCATTTTGGGGAAGGTTGGAGTACAGTGTTTGGTTTAGTTGTGAAATAAGGGAGTGTGCATTCATTTCAGAATGAATGGAAATTTGGACCAAGTGGATCCCATTTCGTTCTATGTACCTTTGTTTTAAAATAAATGCATCAAGTGGCATAGGGCACAAAGATTTTTTTTTTTTGTTACTCTGTCTCTGCCCATCTCTTATGCTGCCTACATTGTTCTGGGAACAGGAGACCAAGAACTGCTTTCAACTGCTGCTGGTTCTGCCACTTTATTTCCCAAGTATGCCTTGTATATCACATTGTTCTGAGGGTGTTCTGGGCAAACCCATTGCCATGGGTTGCAAAAAAACAACAACAAAAAAACTTGTAAATTAAAAAAGGAGGGGAGAAACCAAATGTGAGTTGTGAAACAAATTAAATTTACACAAATGAAACAAATGCATTTTTCCAATCACAAAACAAATGAGGTATAATACCTAACCTTACCCCCCCCCCAGTACTGCAGTGACATCCACTTACTGTATAGTGTAATTCTTTACATGTCTACACTGAAGTAAGTCACACTGATGTCAATGGGATCACTCCCGGGTAAGTGTTGCATGGGATTACAGCCTGTGAGGCCTTGGGCACACAACTCTCTATCAGTTTAAGAAACCTTATAGCAGGTTCTGCAGATTGAGAAACAAATGAGACTAGCTAAGGATTTTTACACACACACACACAAATTGTAAAGCCATGGTGTACTAGAAATGAAGCTATTGAAGAGAGGGGGGGTGGTCTGTGGTAATTGTAAGGTGGCTTGGCTACTGTCTTTGCACTTGAATTGAAAATTTCCCTGCCTTTAGAGCATGCATTTACATTAGAGCAGGGATTCCCAAACTGGGATCCTTGGTAGTACCTAGTACAGCACATGACAATTTCTACAACTGGCAAAAAGTATTAAATTGTCCAGCAAAACCTCAGTAATCTTCAAGTGGTCGATGGAGGAAAAAGCTTGGGAAGCACTGCGTTAGAGCATACTTGTCTTTACACTACCTGCAGAAAGGCTGGGAAAGGTTGGCAGATATGTAGGAAGCTAAGGAACAGTTATCACTGCATGCAAAAAAGATACAATGCACATTAAAAACAAACAAAACAATGATCCGTGGGGTGGGGGAGATAAGGATCCGGCCCTTTGGCCAGAAAAAGCTCCCTACCCCTCCTCTACAGGGTTGTTATTTTCTTGGATACCAGCCACCATGGCCAGTAGGTACAGGACGTTGTTTGCAGGAAACTTGCTTTCAGAATTTCAGAGAAGAAACAAGTATAGAAAAACAAAAACAGAAATCACTTTCTGGATAAGGAAAGCATGCAAAATAATCCACGGTTGTGCTTCTAGACAGGGTCATTGATTTTCTCACATTTAAAAAAGAGCACAAGTTGTTTTGTTCAAGAAAGCATTCAAATGTAAAAGGAATGATAGATTTATTTTATATTATTGGAGAAGGGCTTGTCATGGACTGTTTCAGGATTCCATTTAGCAGCCCACATGTTGCTAGATGATCTCATTGCACCTGCGGATTGTTCAGATTTAAGATATGGAATGCAACTTTTTATCTTGTGCATTATCCAACATAACTCTGTGTCATGCCACACAGGAGGGATGACGTGCCAAGTGCAGTCATGCACTAGATGGAAATTTCAAAGTTGTTTTGAAGGTTGCAAATGGGATTTAAAGGTGAGAAACTTCTCTCTTGTTACTCACCAAGATGAAAGTGCTCAATTTTCACTCCGTACACCCCCCTCCTATAAAAGGAAAAAGAGGGAAAGGGAGAGTGTCAGAACTTTCAAATGTATAAAATGCACAATGTGGTTTCTCTTCATATCTGCAGTTCCCCTACGGATAAAAATTTTAATCAGATGTTTTTGTACTCCTAAAGATTTTTCATTTGATTTACAACTTGTAGGAGGGAGTTGCGGCAAGTAATCAGGGAGAATGCCAGGAGGAGGACAAAAGAAAGGTGAAACGCAGCGTTAATAATTTAGTTTCAATAACCTTAAAAGGTTTGCCAGTCACTTTTAACCTTGCATATTTTTTTTTATATAAAAAAAGATCCAGCTACTGAAGTGAATCATAAAAATGTTTCGTTTAATTTGCAAACCATTCATCTCAGTTCAGCTACAAGCAAAATGAAGCATCTGGTAGAGGGAAAAGATTAAAACCAAAAGCTGTTTTTCAATTTGAGTGTCTTGACACTTTAAGTCACTCCTGTGTACATACATTCTCTTAACATGGACAAGAGGATGGTGTGAATTAATGGGAAATCTCCCATTGGTTGGGAAATATACTAGAAATATTCTCCCATTTGCTGGCAAGCAGAAAGAAATAGATACAGGCAAAGTGGGGAAAGCACAAGTAGAGCCTGGAGAAGCATAGCGTTAAACCTATAGAAGGGCTACCTGTCACTTAAATGGTCTAGAAAAGAGCAATGTGGAAGAAAATGGGCATACACATTTATTTCCAGTCGAGCAGTTAGGAAACATAGGAAGCTGCCTTAGACAGAGTCAGACCATTGGTCCAACTAGCTTGGTATTGTCTACACCAGTGGTTCCCAACAGGTGGTCCGGGGACCCCCAGGGGTCCGCGAGCTATGCCAGAGGGGTCCGCAAGATGCTATTAGAATAAAAAATATATTAAATATATTTCGTATGATAACAGATTTTTTGTTTTGGCCGCTTCCTGCATGAGCAGAGTCTAGCGCAAAACTAGAATTAGATAGAGGCAGTAGTTCTGCTGTATGCCGCAAGGACTACAAGAAACTTGGAGATAAGGCAATGAAAAAGATCCTTCCATTTGCAACCACATATCGGTGTGAGCAAGCATTTTCTTTCATGTGTTTCATGAAAAACAAATATAGGAATCGGCTCGACATGCGGTCAGATTTCAGAGTGAAAGTTTCAAGTTTGGAACCTAATATTTCAGAAATAATGGACTCAAAGGACAGATTTAACTCATCTCATTAAGAACTGAAAATTAAAACTAACTGTATACTGATGGAGTACTCTGTTGTAACTGTAAAAAACGTATAAATATAAAATATAAAAAGACTCTTAATTTGGCTCCCACTTTTTAATTTTAGGATTAGGAATTAATGGGGGTCCTTGTCACAATAGCGGCTCAATGAGGGGTCCTCGAGAAAATTTTGTTGGGAACCCCTGGTCTACACTGACTGGCAGCAGATCTCTGGGAATTCAGGCAGAGATTCTCTTCCAGTCCTACCTGGAAATATCAGGGATTGAATTGGAAAGCAGATCATAGAATCATAGAATCACAGAATCATAGAGTTGGAAGAGACCACAAGGGCCATCCAGTCCAACCCCCTGCCAAGCAGGAAACACCATCAAAGCATTCTTGACATATGCCTGTCAAGCCTCTGCTTAAAGACCTCCAAAGAAGGAGACTCCACCACATTCCTTGGTAGCAAATTCCACTGCCGAACAGCTCTTACTGTCAGGAAGTTCTTCCTAAAGTTTAGGTGGAATCTTCTTTCTTGTAGTGTGAATCCATTGCCAGGACCGTCTCTAGGCCGGGGTCCGGTGGTGCGGGGCGCCAGGCTACCACGGGCGCCGCTGCGCCCACTGAGAGGCGCGGCTGAGGCGGCCCCAGACGCCTCTCAGCTGTTCAGCAGCTTCAGGCTGCTCTCCGGAGGTGTGCGGGCCTGGGGCCGCCGTGCGCAGGGGTGTCACAACAGGGGCGGGCAGCGCCCCCTGGCCCAGGGCCTGCCCTACGGAAGGCTCGGTGGTGCAGTGTGCCTGCGGCAGCCGCGCTATGAAAGTGGGCGACTGGCGCGCCGGAGGGATCCGTCGCACCACGGCGCCAGGGCGCCGATATGCTTAAGACAGCCCTGTCCATTGCCCCGTGTCTGCTTCTTTGGAGCAGCAGAAAACAACCTTTCACCCTCTGCCATATGACATCCTTTTATACTTTTATATATTTGAACATGTCTATCATATCACCCCTTAATCTTCTCTTCTCTAGGCTTAACATACCCAGCTCCCTAAGCCGTTCCTCATAAGGCATCGTTTCCAGGCCTTTGACCATTTTGGTTGCCCTCTTCTGGACACGTTCCAGCTTGTCAGTATCCTTCTTGAACTGTGGTGCCCAGAACTGGACACAGTGCTCCAGTGCTGTATCACTGAGCAATTGCTGTTCCCCAGAACAAAGGATATGAAATAAATATGTTCAGAATGCAGTGTCAACTTCAGCACTTGGCACCCTTGAGCAGTTATTGAAGCTTGGGAACATACCTTATATTTTGCCAGACCATTGCTCCATCTGGCTCCATATTGTATACACAGACTGGCAGCCTTGTGTCTGCAGTGAGAAGGGAGACTCAACAGATAAGAGCATTTTGGCTGGAAAGATCCTGAGTTACTTCTCATTGAACACTGTCAGTTTAAACAAGCCATTTGATGTAGGCAAAATGTAAGATACATAAAACAAAATCTGTGCTTCCTTAGTATCCTGGGACCAGCTGATTTGTATTTGCATGCTCAATAGGAATCAGTGGGACATGTCAACAAAGCAGTCGATCAGTGGGTCGGGTAATTTAATTCCGTGGGTTCTAACTGACCCATGTTATATACTAGGTCAACTAGAGGCAACCCTGTTGCTATCATATTTCCTTTCCTGACCCAGTCCATACCCCCAGTTCATCTGGCGTGCCATCAGGTTCAGTTACATGAACTGCTAAGAGCTGCAGTTGTAATGTGCTGTGTTCTCTCTTCCCTGCTCCTCCCTATGATTACATTACGTAGCAACACAAATTAGTTGAACCCTCAGTCTGTGTTTGTTTTGTGTGGGGTTTTTTTAATTGAACAATAACAGGGCTTCCTTGCAATAAATACCTTCTAAGCTCAGCAAGCTATCATGTTCCTTATTGTATACGTATACAGAGGAAGAGAGAGAGAGCTCCCACGACATTTGTGTGTGTGCATGTTCTGCACTGGACTTTAGATGTTACACTACTCTAAAAGATATAAAAAGAGAAGTCCATATGTACAGCAAGGTCCTTTCCCCTTTCACCCCCTGTGTCTCATGATAAGCACACTCTACACAAACAGCTGTTAAAAGGCTAGGGATTTTAAAATGTAGTGCAGGAAAGGAAGTTTGGGAAAGACAGCTAAAACCCTCCCTCTGCCTGTGCATTATCATGTCGAGTGTACAAAGGGGCTCTTTGGATTGGCTCCAAACCATTGAAGCCATTACTCTGGTTTTCCATAATAGAATGTGGTATGTACTAGAAGGAGCATTGTTTGACTTAATTGACTTTCCTGGTAGGTTTTGCAGCAGGCCTGTAAAATAGGAGGCATGTCATCTATCATCTATCTATCTATCTATCATCTATCTATCTATCTATCTATCTATCTATCTAATCTATCTATCTTCTATCATCTGTCTGTCTGTCTGTCTGTCTGTCTGTCTCTTTCTGCTTTGTTGGGGGTTTTTAAGTTAAAGATTGGATGGCCATCTGTCATGGATGCTTTAGTTGAGATTCCTGCATTGCAGGGCTTTGGACTAGATGACCCTTTGGGTCCCTTCCAACTCTAAAATTCTATGATTCTGTGCAAACGGGGAAGTGAGAAGTAGCCCATAATCTCAGTGCTGCAGCTAGTTCTCTTTCATTTCAAGCCTTAAGCATAGCATCATCCTTTCTCTCTAAACAAGTTTACACTTGTTCTCCAGTGATAAAGTAACTGTCAAAGCATTTTAAAGGTTTGTTATGGACTGAAGCCATTAATTCTATTTTCAGAGCAAACGGCAATCGAATAGTTTCTGCCTTGGTCAGCCGTGGCACTTGTCCCTCAAAATTGTCTGGAACCTTGAACCCTTTAGGGGAGAAACACAATTTGGATTTGATCCATGTTAAATGAAAAATCCCCAGGCATTTTGAGGCCATGAACACTTGCCAAAGAATGGTGAATATATATGTGTGTGTGTTGCTGGAACATCGCTGACATATGCCTCTTATTATGAGAGGGCCATTGCTCAAGGGGATGCACTGGATTATTTGGAATGAAGCCCACATTATGTGTGTCAAATCCATCCAGATATTCAGCGGAGTCATCCCTCTGCCCCAAGGGATAGAGTGGGTGGCAATGAGCGGCTAAGGTAGACCTGCATTATAGGCAGTATCTATATTATTATAAATCCCTCCTGCATGTTTCCTAAAACAATTATACAATTGCAAGTGCAGACTTGCAAAAGAAATCACATAAAAGAAGCCACATTCATTTTCTCTCTCCAACTACGTACATGTTGACAAAGTATAATAAGAGGAGACAATGGATACCTTCTGAAAATTAGAAAGAGGAGCTTCCATTTTAGGGAGAAGAGGGAGTCTCACCCCTGTGTTTCATACCACACATTCTGGCTACTATGAAATATAATATAGAACCACAAGTCCTCTTTAATAAGTATGCAATTTAATCTTAAATATATCAAGCAACAGGGCTTTGAGTCTCCCCTCTCACCATAAAATTATTTTGTGTCCCCCTCAACCTGAAAGAGCCCCACAGTTTCCTATTTACTTGTGAATAAGAACAGTATGTTTCTGTAGGATGACTAAAATGTGCACTACATGTTCTCAAAAATATCATTTTTTGCCCTTCTATTCCTTGAGAAACCAAGTCACAGGCTTTGCCTTCCTGTGTGTTCAAAGAGTTGCTTGCCCCACGTTTTCCCTTGCAAACATTGTCTATGCTGCTGCTGGATGCTGCTTGACATGGCTATTATTTCTGAGGAACCATGACGCGATGTGCTGGAAAGTCCCAATTTTTAAGGATGTGGGGAAGAGCTGCTAATCTCCTGGAAATATGAAGGGGGTGGGGGTTGCAAATGAATATCTGCTTCATATTGTATAGAGAGAAAAGGGCTGACTCCCAAAACACAACAAAGGCAGCTAACATTCCCCAAAATCACACACATCCCAATAAAATTTTCTGCTTCCCAGGCATTCAGTCATAGGCTCAGTTAACACATAACATTAAACCAAACTATGGTTTAGCCTAAACAAGCAAACATTATGTGCAAACCTGGGCTCGTGGTTTGTCTTTCCCAAACAAACAAGCCGTAAGCCGAGAACAAATCTCGTGGTTTGTTTGGAGTGAGACAAACCACGAACCCTGGTTTGCACATAGTGCTAAAACCAAACCATGGCTTAGCTGTCGGTAGCCTGACAGCTGCAGAACTGAAAGGGGAGCAAAGTGGTCACAGTTTTCCAAATATTTATCAGTACACTTGCTCGTCCATGAAGCCATAGTGCATAAACCAGGTGTGGGTGTGTATCCTTGCTCCCCTAATGGTCTTTGTTACCCATTCACTTCCCCAAATTATTGTTTTTTATGGTGTTGCCCCTGCACAGCAAGCACAAACAGAGGAAGCACAAATTATTCCCCCTAGGCCTGTTTAGACTGCATGGCCATGGAGGACAAACAAATGGAGGAAGGCAGAACCACATCAGCTTACTCTGTTCTTCACTTCAACACATTACAGTCATACCTTGTGTTGCGATCGCTGCGAGTTGTGTGTTTTCGGGTTACGGACGCACCGAACCCAGAAGTACCGGAACGGGTTATATCCGGGTTTCGGCTCTTGCGCATGCACAGAAGCGCTAAATCACACTTTGCGCATGCACAGAAGTGCTAAATTGCGTCACACACGGGTTTCGCTGCGGGTTGCGAACGTTGCAGGTTGCGAATGTGCCTCCTGCACGGATCACGTTCGCAACCCGAGGTTCCACTGTAGCCACAACTTCTGAGTACAGCCTACACATGTACAAACCTAACAAAAATAATCTCTGCTCACCAGTTATGATTCAGTACTATTTCTATGGCATTTATACTAGACATATGCTGATATTTGCCTTAAAAACAGAAGCAAGTTAAGTGTAATTCGTCAAGGAGAAGTGTTTACAATGAGGCACGATGCCACGAGAGGAGAGACAGAACTGTTGTGATTGTCAGAGTTTATTTTAACTTGGTGTCTCTGTACAAAAGCAGTTTTCTGTTAACTGCAACTGGCTGGTAGTGTTAAAAGTCGCATTTCCAAGCCCATATCTAAAAGTACTTGGAAGTGCCTTGTTTACATTACTGCCATTTATAAAACATTTAGAATGGCCATTCTGCTGAATAAACAGTCAAGGGCCTGGAGGATAAGCATATCGCCCATCAACTTCTTAAGAGTAAACTTTCCAAACCCTTTCCTGCCAGAGGGGACCTCTGCAGTAAAATTGCAAACTCTGTGCTCCAAGATGAGATAGGCAGAATTAGATTAAGCAGCTTACTGTTGACATGTCTATTGATCTGGGTTCAGTACAGTTTCCTGCCTCTGCTAGCAGTAAGATTGCTGTATACAATAACATAGTGGCCTGGTTTATATGAAATTGGGGTCTCCAAGCATCAATTACTGCAGGAAGGCAGTGGCACTGGGAGATAAGGTTAAGCTCCTCACTGTGTTTAAGACTGCTAAAACTCAAGCAACACATTTGCTGTCTAAATTGCTACATATACATTGGGCAGTGCTCTCCCCCCCCCCACTCTACATTCCCGAGACAATTCTATATTATTCTTACTGGGTAACAATTTCACAATAGTTACTAGAAATCCCTAGTTTTAGGTGGCTTTTTGTCCTAAATAAAATGGATATTACTTAAATGAGCTGGTGTGAAGTGCATATTTGGGGGGGGATATGAACATTTTAGGGCATTTCTACAAGTGGTGCCCAAAACGATCTTTTAATTTTCCTCATTTCTAAAGAAAATGCCATACTCATTGGAAGAAAGATTTGATGTTAGAATTATTATAAAGTGGTGATTCATTTTGAAAACCAAACTGTCATATTAATTATTATTGTTACTATTCTTGAAATACCTTTAATTGAATTACCCGTGATAGCTTTTCCTCAGTGTGAAATGTGGTCTTTATCTTTAGGGAAAAGACATTTACCAGGGAAAGTCTTGAGCTTGGTCCACATTCCTAAACAATGAATCAAGAGATGGAGTATTACACCTTCTGTTGACTGGCTTGATAGTTTTAAGAACCTGGGGATAATAAGCTTGTTCTTCAAGTTTTCAGAAATCAATGAAACCTGCACATTTCCCATTCCCCAAAAGCTTCTTCTTTTGTCACCTGAAAGTATACTATGGTGCCATGTATAGCTTTATTCCCTTCATGTTTTGTCCCCATGTTTGATGAAGTTAATGGATGTTATAGGATAAACTTTCTGTTTGACTGTTATTTAAGAAGAATTAGGCAGTTAGTTTCTTGACTTGTGATATTCCTCAATGACAGCCTCATTCATTCAATTTCTTAGTTTGCCTTCCTCTAAAAGTGACCCAAGCTAACTTGTGGAAATATATAACAAATCAATATAGCAATATAAATAGAACATCGCGTAGAGATTTTTAAAATGTTAAGTGGTTTATGGATGCTTTTAAGTAAAGAAATATATATATATATATATATATATATATATATATATATATATATACACACACATATACATATAGTTTAAAGCTGAACAATAAACAACAGTGAATCATTCTTGAAGTTGCACTGAGCCACAGAGAGCAAAACTTACTACATTATTCTTTTTGAGGTTCTTTGAGGTTTCGTGCTGGAGGCCCTTGGCAAGCCTATGGCATTTAGCATGATGGCACAGACAAAATGCTGTGAATTGGATGGCACCAATGGTGTGCACAAATTTTGGCTGCCTATAAAGACCTGCCAAAAATCTATAACTTTGAATTATAATTATCTGATTTGAGCTACAGACAAATTCAACAAGAGAGCTTAAGTGGGAAAGGAAGGAAGGAAGGAAGGAAGGAAGGAAGGAAGGAAGGAAGGAAGGAAGGAAGGAAGGAAGGAAGGAAAGAAAGAAAGAAAGAAAGAAAGAAAGAAAGAAAGAAAGAAAGAAAGAAAGAAAGAAAGAAAAGGGTGTGTGTGAGAGTGAGTGAGAGAGAGATTGCTTTTGAAATAATTTGAATAGAATGGGGGAAATACCATTATCCATCAACCCCTCCACCCTTTCTACTGACATAAATGCAGCATTTGTGTCACAGGAGTTAATACCACCCAAGATAATTAACTTAAAGATGTAATAATGTTCTATTCCTATTAAGTAGCACGAGGGCAAGGCATGCTCACAGGGAGGACTCCTGGGAAGGCTCCTGTTTAAAACCCTAGAGGGCCACTGCTGGTCAAGAAACAACAGTGATGGGAAGTCTATGGCCCTCCAGGTGTTGTCGGACTCCAACTCTCATCAGCTCCAGCCCGTGGTCAGGGATGATGGGAGTTGGAATCCAGCAACATTTGAAAAACCATAGATTCCCCACCTTTGGCAATACAGTACCAAACTAGAGGAACCAATGTTCTAACTAGGCATATAATTGTGAATATAGGAGCATTAAGGTATGTTGCAGGGGAACCAGAAAGAGAAGCCTGGAGGGTTGCACTCAGGCCCTGGTCCTCAGGTTCCTTATCCCTGATGTAGACAGATGTCAAAGGAAGACTTCCATGGGCTGGGGTAATGAATAAGGCAATAAATACAGCCAGAGTATGAGTACAAACACTGGAGGGTCAAGCTAATATATTCAACACATCCCAATGTTAGTAATGTTGATTACTTGTAATGTGTCTTTAAGAAGCATTATCAAGCTATAATTATGCTTGTACTGCATTAAAAACGCACACGGTTTGACCTGTTGAATAGAGGCTAATATCACAAGACGACGGGAGCTTAATCTGTATGTTTTTAAAATGTGATTTGGCATTTTATTAGCATGGTTTTGGGGTGGTTATCTTTTAATGGGAAGTTAATTGGTTTTATTGCTTTTTTGTGTGTATGGAAGGCAAATGGAACATCTGAGGCAGACAGGCGTTTAATAAATAACATATACTGTGAACAGAGATTAAAACTAGAAGTACAAAAGAAACATTTAGACCACTGCGGGGGGAATCTGATCCACAAAGTTAATTGTCAGTTAAAAGTTTCGTGTTTTATCTTTGGCTTATGCTACTGTTGCAGGATTTCAGTAGGAGATGCACGATCTTACAAACTTACCGTACATAGATTTGTTGTACTGGAATCGTAGTTGTTAATGGTTTAATTTATTTATGTTTTAAAGCATTTTAATAAGGCTTTGAAACCGCCACCTTTTGCACTCCTTATCTTTCCGCACGCTCCCTCTGAGGGAGTCTCCTAGGGAGACTGTCAAATCTTTGGGGCTTTCCTGACATCTTACTGCCCTTATTTCCATATGCAGTTAATCAAGGGAGCCAATCCGAATGGAGGTGGATTAACACAGGGTGGAATTAATCTTGTCTGCTTTGCTGTTAATTATGTCTATTGTTGTTGGGGAAAGTAAGCACTGGCGGAAGGAGCTCTCTATTCCTCATTACAAGACAGGCTGAGCTTGTAATACGATAGACAATAATGCTTTCTCGCTGCAATTAGCAAACAGATGGGTTTTTTCTTCCTCTCAAAATATGTAATAAAAGTCACTGGCAAGCATGGTGATCTCATGGTATCCAGCTTCTTTGCAATGGACAGAGTAAGATGGGGCAACTCTACCCTAGCAGCCCAGGGATAAGGCCATAGCAGTACTATGCTATGTATGCCCTTTGCCTCAGCTACTGCAAACTCATCCTGCCCTCTCCCTCATTGAACCTGTACTCCCCTCAAATCTTTCCTATGTGCACAGAAAAAACTGTGTTTAGCTTTGAAGCTGACATTGCTACGTGGTGGCAAACTATCCCAAAAGAGAGTACCGTTGACATAAGATTTGACTTTGCAAATGTATTGTTTGGTTTACAGTGTACACTGCCATCAGCTGTAATGTATGTGCACGTAAGCGCAACAGTGTTTGCAATGATACTCTCAATTGCTCAGTTTCTAAATTTAACCTTTTGCAACCTACTATTGGATATGCATTCACACAACCTTTTGAAATGGAAGTATATTGTCTTCAACTTTCTCTGCATATAAAATGGGAGTGATATATTAAAGTGCACCCAATTGCTGTAGAAATGGTTGGTTTTGGAAATGGTCTCTCATGCAATTCGAGGATTGCAATAAGATAAGCATCATTCTGAAATGTCACTGAAGGAGTCTTCAGTGACATTTCAGGATGATGCTTATCATATCACAATCTTCGTTGTTCTTTCTTTCCAACTTAAAAAGGGACAGAGGAAAGAAGAAACTGCTTGGCTTTTTCAAAGTTACAGAGGTGAAAAGGCCTGAAGGCAAGAGAAGGCAAGAGCCCTAAAATGTATCCTCTAACCTAGGGAGGCAATTCCAAAAAAAACTTAGCCATTCTAAGATTTCCCCCTTAGAACTAAATACACTTTGTTCTTCCTTAATGTTTAAATTCATTTCCCTGCAATTTGAGGTCATTGCTGCTTAACCTATTCCTGAGTAGGAAACACTGGACATTGGTCTTGTCCAGGCATCCCCAAACTGCAGCCCTCCAGATGTTTTGGCCTACAACTCCCATGATCCCTAGCTAACAGGACCAGTGGTTGGGGAAGATGGGAATTGTAGTCCAAAACACCTGGAGGGCCAAAGTTTGGGGATGCCGGGTCTTGTCCTTAGTATTTTTTTCTTATTATTTAAGTGATCTCATTGTCTTTTTAGTCTTATTTTCCATAGGAAAAATATACCGGGTCTCTTCACCTTTTAGTATGTGGCTTCCTTTCTGTAGAATGGGCTTCCCTATGCTGGTTATCTTCAGATTATTTGTACTACCATTACCATCATCGCTGACTAGTAACTATGCTGGCAAGAGCTGATGGGAGTTATAGTCCAAATTTTGGGAAGATACCATGACTAAGAGATCACTCTGACTAGATTTGACCATGGGAATCTACATTAAGAGTTGTCTCATATTGATGTTGTCATTCAAAAAAAGATTGGCTACCTGATCAGTGAAGGAATTTATACCCTAAGCAGAATTATTGAGTCCTGCAATCAATCAGTGGGTTGTCAGATACCTGCTTCATCTGTTTCACTTGCTACGTTCTCTATCCCATGTCTGCCTGCCTCACATGTTGTCAATGCCCCTTACATATGAAAAGATGTATGACCTCAATACAAGCCAACCCACCCAGCTGTTATTCACACAATTTCTCCCCCTTTCACTGAGGAAGAGAACTAGTGTTTTACCCTCCACAACTTGCCTATGTAAAACGACAAGAGACAGTAAGCCAAGTATCTGATTTTCTAAGGCAAACAGGAATTCCCAAGAGAGGAGGTAGTTTACACAAACAAGACTCTTTAGAACCCATTCAAACTGTAAAAATAAGGAGTAGAAGAAAGCATGAGCCTTACATGCACACATCCATTCTTATAATTGTAGTCTGCAGCATCTTAGAAATGGTGTGATCATGGTGACTCAGAAAAAAGAACCTTTGTTCAAAGATTGGGTGCACCAGGGAACTTAGAGGCATTCCAGTTGTTGGCAGGACTTTTATAGCATTTGCTGAAATGATAGTTGTAAAATATTACTCTAAACGCCTTCTGCTAATGCTGGTTGAAATGGAAGCCAAAGACCCTACGGCAGTCTTCCAAAAGAGAGCTGTAATTGGCCATGTCCAGACAATATTTTACTTGGATACTAAGATTAATAATAGTAATCACATCGTAATGCTAGACGTAAGTATTTAAGTGCATGTAAATGTTCGTCGTATAGAGCATATTGTGCCAAGCATACTAGTGGTGCTCAGCAAGCACTAACAAATGACTGTTAGGAATTGAATTATCTTATCCTCAAAGGGTTGCACAAAACCATTTAATTTCTTATTTAGTGTTGCCTTAGCTTGTTTTGTATTGTGGGATATTGTAGGTCTTAAAACAATGAATGATTACAACTTGATTAGGTTTCTGAATTTACCATAATGCTAATATAAATTGTGTTGCAGATGTTTAGGAATGTGGACCATTCTATAAACACCAGACCAAGATTTTTTGCACCAGACCAAGATTTTTTGCTGCCTGAGGTAGAACAGCAAATGGCTCCACCTGTCAAATCAGCACAGTTATTTTAACTCATGAGGCACAAAATCTCACAATCTCTTCCCTCCTTGGCAGTAAAAATATACTAATGACTGAGATTGCAACAAGTTGCTTCCATGACACCCAAAACTAGTTGGCTGAAGCAAGCAGCTAATGAAAGAGCTGGCCCTGTCTGTTATAGTAATAATAATAATAATAATAATAATAATAATAATAATAATAATAATTTATACCCTGCCCATCTGGCTGGGCTTCCCCAGCCACTCTGGGCGGCTTCCAACAAAATATTAAAATACAGTAATCCATCAAACATTAAAAGCTTTCCTAAACAGGGCTGCCTTCAGATGTCTTCTAAAAGTCTTGTAGTTGTTGTTCTCTTTGACATCTGGTGGGAGGGCGTTCCACAGGGTGGGTGCCACTACCGAGAAGGCCCTCTGCCTGGTTCCCTGAAACTTGGCTTCTCGCAGCGAGGGAACTGCCAGAAGGCCCTCGGTGCTGGACCTCAGTGTCTGGGTAGAATGATGGGGGCGGAGACGCTCCTTCAGATATACTGGACTGAGGCCGTTGAGGCTCACTCCATGACACAGACCTAAGTGGGCTTTAGGTTTCATCACTTGACATTGAGAGAACCCCTGGTTGAAATAAAAGTTTCTGTTACTGGGAAAGGATCCAGGGGCAGTGTCTGAATGGATCTGGGACAGGAGCTGCAGATAACATGCCATTCATTTATGTTGTTTGACTCTTGCAAGTAGTTACAAGTCCCCTGTCCTCAGGTAACGGCACCTGCAAATTATATCAGGTCACTACAGATAACAACATGAACTTGGCTACAAGTTGTACTATAAAAAGTAGAGAATAATTCATAATTAAAACAAAATAATTGAGCAAGGCCAAAGATCAAGTCCCACATGTGTATTACATGGTCAAGGAATTAAAAATGATGAAGAAAATGAATTCCAGTGAAGGAATAAAGCAAGGAGGAAGCACAAAATGCTTTCACTTTAGTCATACACACATATATGAACATGCACACAACACACATGCATGGAGTAGGAGGGTCATTACTCAAAATTAGAGCGCATGCATTGCATGCAACAGATCCTAGACTCAGTTCCTGGTGAGTCCAGAAAGGGCTGGGAACGATCCCTGTATGAGACCATAAAGACTCACTGCCCATAAGTCACTGTAAAATCACTGTTCCTGAGCAGCAACACCCCCATGTGAATCCTTGATTTCCCCACTGTGCAGGCTGGCAAGTAAGCAAACAAAATGGGAGCATTGCTGGTGGTGGTCTTGCCTCCGGCTGGCCATGATGGTATACCGTAGTTGGGTCCCTGGCAGGAAGGTTGGCATAGCTGGGAGTTACTGAGGATTACAAAGCCTTTAAGGTGTGCTTGGGTTCCACATAACCCCTCTTCCACTTGCTGGTAGCTACAATCTCCTAGCTTGCCTCCCTGTCACTGATAGGCACCTGTACTACAACAGTACATGCAAGCCAGCCAGTAGAGCAGTGCAGAGAGGCACTTCCTTGTCATTCCCTTCCTGCCAACTCCAGTCCACCAGTGGTGAATGGTGACCATGTTAAGCATCGCAACCCGTGCCAGCAAATCACCTTCAGCAGGGTCTACCTGTTTAAGATGGAAAACTGTAATTAAGCAAAACTATTGTGCCTACCTCATTATAGCAAATGCCGAGAGTAATTTGAGCCTAGGGAAGTTCAGTAGGAAGAAAGAACATGCATCATGTTGGGGTTGCATCATCAGCTTATTTCCAATGAAAATCAACATTGTGTGCCTGTAGTTTTTATTCCTCAGAGAAGCTTTTCCTGAGCTCTCAAGTGCAATCTCTTGACCTTTCCTAGTATTCAAAACAAAATAATGCTTTATGCATAGAACTGGTTTTCCCCTCTTCCTCCAGCAGCACTGTTCTTACAGCATAGTACGGGATTTTCCGGGTCTCCCCTGCCTGTTACTGGTTAACAAAGGCGGAAGGGATTTGGATCCACCTGAATCAGCTTCATACACCTTAGAAAAATTAAGTCTGCTATCTCATGTGACTCTTTAACATGTGGTACATGACTTCTTTTGGGAAGCCGGGGCTATAACATGCCCGTACTGTAATACAAAACACTGAAGCTGTGATGGTGGGCAGGGAACACGTTTTCTATGAGGAATAAAAACTGTAAGCCTGCTAGGCTGATTTCCATTGGAAGCTGATATTGTACATGAAATTAAATTGATTACATTTGGCTTTAGGCTGCTGTTGACAAAGCATGTTTATGATGCAAATGCATTTAATGGTAGCATGCTCTTTCTTCCTACTGGTTCTCCCTAGGTTCCGATTACTCTTGGCATTTGCTATAATGATGCAGGTACAATAGTTTTGCTTAATTACAGTTTACCATCTTAAGCAACTTTTCCCTTGAGTCACTGAAAAGTTTTATTGCTACCCTTTAATACGATTATGAAAATTAATGGGCTTGCACTATCTTTTAATGTACAAGAGTAAGCAGGAATAAACTGCCCTGTCCCTAGCCTTTCTCCATTGCCAGCATGTTAAAAATATATTGGAGACACAGGAATACCCTGAATTCATTATCTGCTTTTGCCATGTCATATCGCTTGTTGAAAGACCATCTGCAATTGGAAGTTGCATATGTCAGGTGTACAATAAAATTTTGCAATATGTAGGTACTGAACCATGTCAACAAAAGTCTCAAACTGTGGCTTTCTATGAGATGTGAGGTGCCCTATCAAAACTAATAATGTGTTTTGCTCATGGTGTGTGGAAATGTCACAGGCACCTATTGGCTAATGCTCGTGACATCCCTAGTGCCTATCAATACACTTTTCCTAGTGTTGTCATACATCTGGGTTTTCCCGGACATATCCGGAATACTGCAGTTGGCAGCAGTGTTTGGGTGGAAATTGGGCAAATGGACAAATGTCTGGGAAAATCTGGATGTATGGCAGCCCCTGTTGGCAGTGCCATTTTTGCCTCCCCCCCCCCAAGAAAAATAGCTCAAAAAAGCTCACTGTTTGAAATATGGCAACCCTAAAAAGGTAAAGGTAAAGGACCCCTGACAGTTAAGTCCAGTTGCAGACGACTCTGGGGTTGCGGCGCTCATCTTGCTTTACAAGCCGAGGGAGCCGGCGTTTGTCTGCAGACAGTCTTTCTGGGTCATGTGGCCAGCATGACAAAGCCGCTTCTGGCGCAATGGAACACCGAAACCAGAACAGCACACTGAAACCAGAGCAGCGCACCAAAACACCATTTACCTTCCCACCGCAGCAGTACCTATTTGGCGTGCTTTTCTTTAAATCTGGATTAGTATTTTCTTTTTTCTTTATTGCAAGCTGTACACACTCTGCTGTACTACTTCCAATAGATTGAGCTCTCATTTATACCTTCACACATACACACTCATGCACAAACCCCCCACACACGAGAAACAGCAGTAGAAAATGGATTTTCATCTCCCTAAGAGTGTCCTCAGTCCAATAAGTTCCTTACTCTCTGGGAACAAGTTCATGCCTTTGAGGCTGAGGTGGCTGACAAGGAAAAACTAAGAGAGGCCGAGGGTTGGTGGATGAGGCCTTCAGGAATGTTATAGTTTTGTACTACTACCAGGAAGATAGCTTCCCTGCTGGCAGAGTATGAGGGTCTCAGGGAAGGAGGGTGTTACTCAGAGGAAGGGGACAATGATTTCTTAGAAGGGACCCATTCCCTGAAGGATGAGCAACAACCATCTGGTGTTGAGGGTGCTTCTCTAGTGTGCACGATCTAAGGCAAAAGGCTGACAATATGTTTAGGACTCTTTAAAATGGGCAAAATGGCAGCTCTCTCGAAGAAACCTTTGCAGTGTCTCACTGAATGTGGTGAAACTTCCTGTGGTTTTAAAATTCCTACTATTCTAGGGTTAGACCCTTATATTTCAAACAATCTCCGGCAAATGGAATATAATAGGAGGAAGAAAATGTTCTCTTTTTGTTACCCTACAAAGGGAGTCTGGAAATACGCCGGTTCTCTTTAGCCAAATAAAGACAGTAGCATTGTGGAAAGAGTTCATATTTATTGCGGGTTGCAGCAAGAATAAATGTTCCAGAGGGATTCTCCAAATTCTGGGCCCCAAATACAAAATTCAAGACACTTTTATAATATTTACATGTGTGATCACCTCGTGCACGATCCTTTTCAGTAATATGATTGGATAACAGAATGCATCGACAGCTTGTGAACCCCTAAAACAAATTTCATTGGTCAACAGCCTTCCCCTAATTACTATGACAACAGGTATCTTTAATCAAAGGCCATACAAAATATTATGGCCAACTGCGGGAAATGTCTACGGTATTTCAGCAGAAAAATATTGGGGGCCATTTCTTAGAGCATTCTTTTGTGGTTCAGAAATAGGAAGCTCAGCTGTAGCATTGCATCTATTTGCTTCTCCTTTCCCCGTCTTCTTTCTCTTCTCCTTTTTTCCTCTTCCTTCCCAGTTTTACACGAGAAAGTAATTTATACTATAAATTATATATATATGTAATAGAATCATCACTGTCTTTCCATTCCTAGCTCTCCTTTGCATTGATATACTTAATGGCATCCTCCTTGCACCAGTTAGTCTAATGAAAAATCTCCTTCATTTTGCTCAGCCCTGTAGTAAGTATTTGCAAGATTAGGACTAACTGGTCCATGGACCCCTGCCACCCACTCGGGGACCCTCGCCGCCCACTCGGTCTGTCGGCTCCCGTATGCCGCACTAAACGGGTGCAGAGCAGAGCGGGGACCGCCTTCCACGACACTGGCCAGTTTCCCATTGGCTGCAGGAAGCTCCTGCAGCCAATGGGAAGCTGCACACGCCTCCTCCGCGCTGGAAGGAGTGCCGCAAATAGCATTTGCGCATGCATTCATGGTCCCACCACACTCCGGACCATGAACCGGCCCAAGCCACAAAAATTTTGGCGACCCCCGAACTAGTGCTTTGCTTTGTTTTTGTAAGTGGGGTAGCTTGTGTGGTCCACTGAACATCAGTAGCCTGTTGATGCTTTCTTTGGGAAGGTGCTTCTTTATTTGATCATCATCAGAGTCATTAACCCAGGATACTAAGCACTTATTTGGAAGCCCTCCATTCAGAGGAAAAAAGACTATTCATCAGCATTCTTAGGAATGGAAACTCTTAGTGCTATTCCTTGTCTTCAGTGTTCAGCTGAGGTTCTGTATTTTCCCTTCTATGTTGTCCTCCTCTTCTGGGGAAGTATATGCAAGTATATGGGGAAGTATCTGTGCAGAAAACCTGTGCTGCTTGGTTAACTTGCAAGTTGTTGATGAAGTCTGTTTCTCCAAGCAGATGGTTACAGTGTACAGTACTGTATTGGTGACATTTGGTGTAGACTTTCGGCACTTGTGGAGAGCATTCATAATGAGCCAGCGGCAGATTAATCACAGCAAAGCCTGTGGACCTCAAGGTGCACTGAGATGATCTCTGAGCTGAACTTTCTCAAATGGTCTCTATGTGTGTGGATGGCTTTCCTGACCACAAATAGAAGAAGGCTGGGGCCACTCACTTCCTGATTTAGAAAAACTGCATTCACTGGTCAGCAGCCTCCAGCCATAGACTATTCCCACAGTGCATTTGCTATGAGGTCACTCTAGGGTGGTCATGTTCCCCCATTTACAGAAGACAGCCATCTATTTAATTGAATTCTCTGCTTGAAGGTCTCTCAAGTCCAATTCCTGTGTAAAGATAAAGACCTCCATAAGCAAGAAGAGGCGGGACTTTGAAGTTTCCCGCCCACAACACCTGGAGAGTGGTTTGAGCAGTTATCATGGGCTGTGTGCACACCTTATATTTAAAGCACATTTAGCCCCCTCCCCCAAATAATTCTTGCAATTGTAATTTACCTCTCACAGTTCCCACCACCGTTAACACACTAGTTTCTGGGATTCTTGGAGGTGGGGTGCTATAAATGTTCCTTAAATTATAGTGTGTATGTAGCTATGGTCTTGTCATGTTATGATGAGACATTGTGTGTTTCTGTTT
This sequence comes from Zootoca vivipara, assembly GCF_963506605.1. NCBI lineage: Eukaryota > Metazoa > Chordata > Lepidosauria > Squamata > Lacertidae > Zootoca > Zootoca vivipara. Next base: position 41,782,899 of record NC_083287.1, on the reverse strand, counting down.
AAATTATAACACTTATTTCCCTTTGTGTATGCCTAGGCACATGTTATGCAGATCTGTGTCCTCTTTTTCAGTGATGCATTTCCTATGAGGAACAAGTTGTTTAAATGAGCTCTGCTTTTCTTCATTGGAAGGAAACTTTCTATCTATCTGTTTTTAGTTGATAATGGAGTACTTTCTTCTCTCTCTTAACACGCTATAGGAAAAGAACTGTTTTGAAATCACTTAATGTTTCTGTTATGCAAATATCCACTGTAAACTTATAAGTACAGCATGTAAGCAAAACTGTGATGTCTTTCACAGAAATTACATATCTATTTAAGATTGTGGGTGCGGGGAGAATGAATTTGCAATTTATTTTGGTTTCTTCACTTCTTCAGCATTTCCTGCAAATTGTGTAGATAAGTGTAAATAAGCAGTCTTTGCTACCGGTATGCTTAGAAGTGTAAAAAATGCATAAAATTAAAACAGTGTGAGAGGAGTGTGCTTTTAATTAAGGTAAAGAAACATTAGGACTCACATGAGATGCCTCAGTTGAAAGAAGTAGTTGGCTCAGTTTATAGATAATATTTGTCTGCATATCAGAGAAGGTTCATTTCTTTATTGATATTTCCATTCTCTTCTGAACAGCTTTGAGAGCACTTCTCCAGGTCAGAGTTTTCATCAATCCAGCCCTACCATTAGGCAGGGCAAAGTATCCTGCTTCAGGTGGCAGATTTTGACATGCCATTAAAGGGAAGTAAATGCTAAATTATTTAGTTGATTATTATATTTGTATCATCATGTCTTGGGCCTTCTCTGATTTACATTTTTGAAATTAGTAATGAAAGGTAATGGCTTTGAATTAGGACCTACAATAAAAAGTTGCAGTGTGAAATGTTCCTATTCAGTAGTCCAGCCAACCAGCCATACTTTCCCCCCAGGATGCTCCATTATAGTCGCCTATGGTTTTCCACTTCTCGGCCCCTCTCTCCCAACAGACAGTCAGCATTCTGAGGCCACTGATCACTTGCAGTCCCCATTGGATAGTTTGGGGATGTTTTGCCCTATTATGGCTTTCACCCAATATCACCTTCTTGTTTGTGGTGGAGGCCATTTTGGCTACCAGGGCTGTCTCAAGCCGGTCGGGCGCCGTGGCACGGAGATCGCTCCGGCACCCCCGCCCTGGTGGGTGGGCGCAGTGCACAGCGCAGCTTCAGCGTGGCTTCACCGCGCAACACCCTCCTGCCAGTCCGGCGCCCTGGCGCCCCACGCCACCAAGACTACCCCTAGAGCCGGGCCTGTTGGCTACATAAGTATACTGTAGGCCAGGGATGGCCTGTCCCGTTTTGCCACATGAGTCATTTATGTATGCAGATGTTGCTTAGATTCAGGGTAGAAGTACCTAGACTGTACTTCTTTTGGTGAGTTTTCACTAGCAAGTGCAATCAAATGTCTGCATATCTATGAAAAAACATAGGATACAATGCACCCCAAGTTCTTCAGATTTCTGCTTCAGATTTCTGCTGGATGCACAAGAAACTGGGGGTAGCCAATGTGATACTCTCCAGATGTCAACTACAACTGCCTTGGGCTGGTCAGGTTGAGAAGCATAGATACAGCACATGCTTTTCATGCACAATGTCCCAGATTGGATTAGTAAAGACCCTAATCCGAAACCTGGAGAGCTGCTTCCAGTCAATGTAGAAATGCTGATCTAGATGAACCAATAACCTGATTTTGTATTAGGCAGCTTCCTTGGCTCCTATATCAGGAGTGATGAGGATTATAGTCCAACACCTGGAGAGCATCATGTTGGCAACCCTTAAAGCCATGTATGTGACTCTCCCATTCAGGGTGCCAACTTGGCCCTGTGACTATGGGTGCCATGCACTGTGCATGGCCCTGACACTGAAATTTGTGGGTGCCTAGCCCTTTCAAAACACTAAGATTGGCACCTATTGAAATCCATGTAATGTAGGAGTGCTTATTTTTTTTGCTGGATCGTGTCCATTGCATTTAGGTTGTTGTGAATTCTGTAGCTGCAAAGCTTTGCTATTTTGAATTTGGCTAAATCATAGGTAGCATTATCCTGTTGGATCATACCAACCTATAAGTTTGAAAGCATACCAATGCAAGTAGATAAATAGGTACCACTCTGGCAAGAAGCTAACCAGTGTTTCCATGCACTCTGGCACTTTTCACGGTGTCCCATTGCACCAGAAGTTGTTTAGTCATGCTGGCCACATGACCTGGGAAGCTGGCCTGAAGTGAAATGTGTGCTGCACCCCATAGTCAAGTTTGTCTGGACTTAACTGTCCAGGGGTCCTTTAATTTTACCTACCGGCTAGTATAGCACCCTGTTTCTAAGAGTGGCCAACAAGATGCTCTGGGAAGCCCACAAAGGCAATAAGTCCTCTTCCATTTTTGCTACCAAGCATAGTAGAGGTTCTATATAGCCAACATGACAAGTAACCATTTATGGATTTGCCCTCATTAAATGTATTTAATTGCCTTCTTAAGTCATCTAAAAACTTGTGGCCATTGCAAGTGTCTTGTGACAGAGAGTACCATAAATTAATTGTAACAGCTTAGTGAACTGCCACTTGGAGTCCAGATCTGATTGTCTTATTTTGGATATTATTGGAGCAGATATTATGTATTCAAATTCATTTTGCAATGGCAGAAATAGGATGTAACTAATTTTTATACTCCTTTATCTGGGTAAGGCCTTTGAATTCCAGGCCTTTATTGAAGAGCATTTTCACGCATCATGAAACTACCTTGAGATGATTTCATTATACACAGCTCGGCAAAATGTGGAATGTGATGATGATCTGATGGGTGGAAGAGTGGCTGAGTTCACCGGGGGGGGGGACGACGACGGGGACCAGCACCCTGTATCTCTGTTTTACCTGTTATTGACTAATTAATGCTGTAAGAATTGCTCACGAGTGTGTCTGTGTGCATGTGAGAAGTAGAGAAAGAATGGAGTGGCTTTTTCATGTTATTTTCACTAACATGTACTTTTTATGCATGCTATACACTAGTATGTGCATTTTTGCACACATTTAGCTGGAGAATTGGACTGCAGATTTCAAGGGATAGCTGCATTTTGATTCTCTCATTGTTTCAGGAAGTGTGAATTTGGCAGATTTACCTTTAAATAAAAACTGGATCAAACTTTCCCCCAGTCCTACATGCTGCTTTGATGCTTTACACACACACACTCAATTCATACACATTCACTAAATGTACGAAAATTATATAAAGGCGATTAATATTTCCTGCATCACACCAAAACCCTGACCCTATATTCCAGTGGACCAAGGGAGGGTGGTAGCAACACTTGCAGCATGCTGAAACCATTGCATTGTGTATTTGTGCATACTTCTAGTGCTCACGACCATTTTGTGTGGGATGTTGTTGTGTTCACCCATTCATGTAACATTTTGATAGGAGTGTAGTTTTATGAGGCTTTTAAACTCAATGGGAAAATGTGTGCTGTGTAACTAAAATGCTAAGAGGGTTTGTAAACCTGAGCTTCAGACACCACAGGATCAGAAAGTCAGGCTGCCCTTAGGGCCCAAGTTATAAATGGCTGTCACACTGAATTGCACGTCTAAAATCCGGGAAGAAATATAGTGAAACTTTTAACTCTGATTCCATTGTGATTGATCTCACAGATTTTTAGAGTAATTGATGGCATTGCCTTAGTTGAGTCTGTTAGTGCAAATAATTATTAATCAATATGCACTCAGCTCTTACTTTAGAAGATAATTTTAACACATGATTTATTCTGAACATTTCAATTGAGCTACCTTTACAAGGAGAAAATCAATTGGCTAGTGGTCTAAAGCACTTTAATTATCTCAAGAGCTGTGTTCTTTTTTGCTAGGCATTTTTCAACCATAGTAACTTATTGTCCCGTACAGAATAAAGCTCTTTCCTAGTTGGCACCGTCAACAGGATATTTTTCATTGCTTCTTTGAAGAAGAAAACATTGGCTTTTATTGACTTTTTAAAAAAGTTGTTTAGTTTGATACTATAAAAATTAATTTAAGACTGACTGGAGGGAGTATGGAGCGGGGAGGATTGTACTTAATTTTACTGAGCATTTGTGTGTTTGTAAATGATGAGGTTCTTTTCAAACACACAGAGAGAGATAGTCTTGAAATATTTGCCAGGAATGTTTTGCTCTAGATGCTTGCTCATGCAGATTAAGTAGAACAGTAGATAATTTGAGTTAATTTGGAGGTATAACCCCATGCCAGAATTGAGATTGGGGTGAGTAGCAATAGTTAGAGTTGGACTCGGTCACTTCACTAGTTATGTACTCTAAGCTTCTGTTATATTTCAACAATGGCTTGTGCATATGTAACACAATCCACTAGTCATGCATGGTTGGTTGGTAGGAGCAACTGTTGCGGAAGGGTACCAATGCAGACTGGGTCTCCTGCCACTGGTGTTGCGGCCACATATTTGGATGGTGCAGGGGTGGAGCAGATTGGCAGTGAGGTCAGGCAATGCAGGCATACCACCAGAGCCAACCTGACACTCCTGCCCACAGTGCTTCAAACTCCTGCTCCCCTGCCCTCATCCCAGCAAGGGGCAGTGATGCTGATGCAAGGTGGTGAGGTCTATGGCAGCACCCATTCCTACCAGTCATACCTGATGGTTAGTCATGTTCAGATCTAGCACCAGGGATTGGTTTTGCTGGAAAGCTTCTGGGGTCCACTGCTAACTCCTGGAACCTCCTAGCCTTCCTCCTCCGCTTTGCTGTTACTTCCTGTTCCCAAAGTGTACAAGCATTGGCAAGAGGACAAGGAAATGGGCAGCAGTAAACAGTGGTGAAGAGATGGATCCATTCAGAGAAGGAGCCAGTGGGGCGTTTCCCCCCCCCCAAAGGGTCCTCCAAAATCTAGAACCAGCACAAATCAGGTGCTTGATAGCCCACCTCTCTCCCCAGTTTTTTGTTGTTTTACTCATGCAGGAAAAACTGAGATTTATCAAGCTTATGGAGGGATGTCTGCAGCATAGCCTGCGTTTCACATTGTGCAAGCCTCCTCTTAATAAGGATACAAATTGCCATTTACAGCTTCATGGTAGCTAAAAAGGGGGCTTACTTCACTTGCATGATTGTAAGGAAAAATTATTAGAACAAGAATGTAAAATGCAACTTTGCAGCTACTATGTTAATTAGTGTAGAGGAACCTTTGGTGTTGTGCTTAGGTCTTGAAAGGTTTATCCCTTAATGTTGTGAAAATCCTAGTAGTTTATTTTGTTAAAATATTTACTACTGGCCTTTCGACTGAAGGTCTCAAAGGTGGCTGGCAAAACGTGTTGTACACAGTAGAATATTATAGAAAGGCATACTAAATTATAATTTTAAAGCTTCATTTAAGCTGATTAGAAGCATCATTTCAGCAAGAGTAAAATCCTAGACTATTTCCTGCAATTAATCACTGTTTTATTCACCAGTTCAGTGAGTGTGATTATATAGTCTGAAGACACTTATCTGTCTTATCTGAAGACACTGGCTACTGTTTGCCATCGGAAAGTTGAAAGCATTTCTTTTAACCTTCTGTTTCCAGCAGTAAGGTCACTTTATAGGGAGGGGGGGGGGTGATGGTTTCTTCCGAACAGTCTAACTTTAGAACAAAGCTGTTATATCTCCAACAAAACTTCAACAAAGTCTGGCGGTGGTTACCTCTGACAGTGTGAAGGAGCTTTCGAAGAACAGGAAAAGATCTTTGGTATGTGTGAAAGATCAAACAGGTTAATTCAGGGGCTGTTCCCGGCAAGCCGCTCCCTTCCTCCCAGTTGGTTGCTTGCTAGCTTTACAGCACAGCCCTGCCAAGGCTTTGGAGATTTAAAACATCTGGCTTTTCCATCTAGTTTGTGCTCCAGAAAGATAGCTTAGAAGAGTTAGCAGCAGAGTTGTCACAGCACTTATCTGACACATTTCGTTGACCTGAATACTTAGTGCTGGTATTGCCGACTAGAGATAAAAAGGCTGTGTAGGACTGCTTGTCTGACACAAGGCAGCCACCCACTCATGCTAGTGAGTAAACAGCAGAGCACATTCCCTTTTCAACTTGTTGGAAGCAAGTTGATGATTTGTTAGAATCCTTTTAATTAAGCAATCCAGTCTGGTTTGTCCAGTCTGGATTGTTCCTGGTAAGTTTCCCTTTTTATTTCCCCCTTAAAATAATAATTGAAAGAAGTCACTCTTTATAAGCCAAGCTTTGAAGCTGGCTTGTTTCAGTAATGTTCACAGTAACCACAGTTTGTTCAGGTTTGGACGAATCAACAAACTGTGGTTAGCCAAAAAGAGAACAAAAGCTTCCACTGTCTTCCAGAGCAAAGGGGGGAGGGGCAGCACACAAGCCCAAGGCTCACCTAGACTTGTTCCCGTAACATTAAATCATAGTTTATACCGACATCGTAATACAGCCACTCTTTTTTTCATATCATAGTTTTCTTCATTGGTAGAGGTTTTCCATGTTTGACTTAAAATAAGGCCCTTGAACATTCTTATCCATTTACAGTCCTACGATATGTTAAAACTGGGGTACATACAAAGATATGATAAAATTCATGTTTTTAGATTATCCAAGGCAAATATGATTTTAATGCTTTTATTACTTGCTGTAGACTTCAGATTTCAGGTTAAAACTCCCATAAAGCTGTCTTAATTTATTAGCTGTGTCATGTTAGTATTGGATAACTAGCTCAAAGATAAATCTGTGCTTAGTACAAATGTGTCTGAGTTGATGATGTTCAGTGTAATTTATATAGAAAATCTAGTTTGGTTATGAGGAGAAGTGCAATTTTATGTGACAGCTTTAGATGGTGGAATGCTTATTAATCCTGGCCTGTTGCATATATTTGGAAGAATATTTTCAACCATGTTTAGAATTTGATGAGGTGTCTGCCTGCCTCTCCCCACCCCACATACCGCTTTTTGGTTTGATTGAGTGAAGTGCCAGTTTCTTATAGTGATGAATATTAGCAGTGGCTTCTTCTTCTTCCTCCTCCTCCTCCTCTTCTTATCTGCATTTAATGTGATCAACACCAGGGTTTTTTAAAAGGCATTCTATGTGGAGGCAGGTTTTATTTCACTTTGAGCTGATGAGTTCTTTTTATATGGGGAAAGACTGTAGTTCAGTGGTAGAGCTTCTGCCTTGCATGTAGAAGGTTCCAGGTTCAATCCCTGATGTCTCCAGGTAGGGCTTGGGTGAGATCACTGCCTGAGACCCTGGAAAGGCACTCCCAGTCATTGCAGACAATACTGATGCAGATGGATCAAAAGCTAGAGGCCCCAGAGTCAAAACTTGAGTTCCTGGGTAGGTTGCTATCCTAGAAGTGGGATGGGTGTGTGGAGGGTGTAGTGGTTTGTAGCTGCAAGTTTTGCAGACATTGTACTTTTATATGATGGAGAAGAGCTCTAGGCCACCACTCTTAGTAGCCTTACAGTTAGACTAGTTGCTAAACTAGGGATGTCAGAGCAATCCATTGAAAACAGACTATACTGTATAGTGAATTTCATTCCTTATGCCCATTCAACCCCCACTGCGGCAGAGACTCTTGCCATAAAAGCTATTTGCTTTAGTTATCTACAATGAACTTTAAAAAGGAAAAATGCACACATTATATGTAAATAGATAGGTAAATTGATTCGCAATATACTCTATTTACATATTCATTGATGTTTACAAGTGCCTCTTTGCTTTTCTTGTTTCTGAAGTGTTGTTTGTTGCCAAAGGCAGCCTATGTGCACTAAGGCTCCAATCCTAATCATGTCTATTCAGAAGGAAATCGCATGGAATTTAATGAGACTCACTTTCAGACAAGGTGGATAAGGATTTCAGCCTCAATCTGTTTCCTGTTGTGAATTTTTTTTAAAAAAACCAATGGAATGTATCTCTCATTATTGCTGCTTTTCTGTGGAAAGAATTGATCATCTGTTATCTGTGGATATTATCTCTGCTTCTTAGTAAAGTCCAAGCCTTTTTGTCAAAGTGGGGAGATATGGATTTGACTGCCTATTTTGACCAATCTTAATCTTTAAAATTAAAATAATTCCTTCTTTCTTTCCTTCCCAACTTGAAGTTTTCTTAACTTAAAACTAAACTTTCCTCCTTGATGCCTGAGTGAGGGAAATGAGATGGAATGACAATTTTTATACTGAACTGATAAGGCAGGCAAGAGTTTTTGCAATCCTAACTCCACATATTTTGGAGAAATTGCTTGGTTTGTAGCCATGGATGGCTTTCTGATGAACCATTAGCCACTTCATTAACTATTCTTCTTTAAATCCATTAACTTTGGAAGATAACACACAGGGAAGGCAACTGATTAGTAAATACCTTTTGATAGCCGATATATGTATGTGTGTCTCTTGTTTGCTAAATGAACATATATGTGTAAAATGCATATATATCTGCACAAGTGGACAGTGAAATAGAACACAAACTTATGCAAAATAAACCAATTGCAGTGGAAAAGAAAATGCCATCTGAAAGTGTCAATGAATATTGGAAATCAGGTCACTAGATAGGTGGGTTCAAAACAGAAGCAAATTTAATGAGCATGGTGGGAATATTTTATTGAAAAGTCAGGATCTGCTAAGTGTAACTATTTTGGACCAGAAATGTAGCTTGTTTTAAAAGCCCATTTTAGAGTACCCAGATTAGTTAAAATTATTAGTTTGACCAAATTTATATCCCAAAGGTAATGCAAGATGTGAATATCCCATTAACTTTGTTGAACACAGCTCTTTAATGCTAGTTTTCCCAAAGCCAGCTGGCACTGTAAAAAAAGGTTGAGGCCAGCTTGTTTTACGGAGGTTGATCATCTTTCCTATTCAGATTAAAGTGCAGCAAATTTATCAGTTAAAGGACACTAAGACACAGGAAAGAGCTTATTTCCAAAGGGAACATGCATTTTTTATTTACTGCTTTGTTCCTGGAAGGTTGTCTTTTTGTAGCTTGAAACCATAACAGCCATGTGGCCTGTTTCTAACCTTAATTAAATGGTTGTTTAAACTTCCTCCCTGGAATCCTTGAGTAAACCTGATGCTCCCAGCAGCTCTTTTTCTCTTAACGTGTAATCTAGGCACAATCTAAAATCTTGCATTTTAAACAATATTGAGTCCAAATAAAAAGTATCATCTCCTATCTGTCATTCTGTGCTACCAAAGCAACTATGAAGGGTCAAACTAGATACAACTTTAGCTGTGACTTTCAACTCCATGCTTGGGATTTTGCTCTTTGGAAAACTAACAGTGACCATAGGGCTTCCTCCCCCCCCTCCATTTTGGATAGGGAGTATGGCTCTTCTCCAATAAATGATCTCTGAAGTTGCTACTTGCACTTTCAACAAAGTTGCTATTTCAACAAAGACTCTCCCAGGAGCCGAGTGGTATGTTGTTGTTTAGTCGTTTAGTCGTGTCCGACTCTTCGTGACCCCATGGACCATAGCACGCCAGGCACTCCTGTCTTGCACTGCCTCCCGCAGTTTGGTCAAACTCATGTTCGTAGCTTCGAGAACACTATCCAACCATCTTGTCCTCTGACGTCCCCTTCTCCTAGTGCCCTCAATCTTTCCCAACATCAGGGTCTTTTCCAAGGATTCTTCTCTTCTCATGAGGTGGCCAAAGTATTGGAGCCTCAGCTTCACGATCTGTCCTTCCAGGGAGCACTCAGGGCTGATTTCCTTAAGAATGGATAGGTTTGATCTTCTTGCAGTCCATGGGACTCTCAAGAGTCTCCTCCAGCACCACAATTCAAAAGCATCAATTCTTCGGCGATCAGCCTTCTTTATGGTCCAGCTCTCACTTCCATACATCACTACTGGGAAAACCATAGCTTTAACTATACAGACCTTTGTCGGCAAGGTGATGTCTCTGCTTTTTAAGATGCTGTCTAGGTTTGTCATTGCTTTTCTCCCAAGAAGCAGGCATCTTTTAATTTCGTGACTGCTGTCACCATCTGCAGTGATCAAGGAGCCCAAGAAGGTGAAATCTCTCACTGCCTCCATTTCTTCCCCTTCTATTTGCCAGGAGGTGATGGGACCAGTGGCCATGATCTTGGTTTTTTTGATGTTGAGCTTCAGACCATATTTTGTGCTCTCCTCTTTCACCCTCATTAAAAGGTTCTTTAATTCCTCCTCGCTTTCTGCCATCAAGGTTGTGTCATCTGCATATCTGAGGCTGTTGATGTTTCTTCCGGCAATCTTAATTCCGGCTAGGGATTCATCTAGTCCAGCCTTTCGCATGATGAATTCTGCATATAAGTTAAATAAGCAGGGAGACAATATACAACCTTGTCGTACTCCTTTCCCAATTTTGAACCACTCAGTTGTTCCATATCCAGTTCTAACTGTAGCTTCTTGTCCCACATAGAGATTTCTCAGGAGACAGATGAGGTGATCAGGCACTCCCATTTCTTTAAGAACTTGCCATAGTTTGCTGTGGTCGACACAGTCAAAGGCTTTTGCATAGTCAATGAAGCAGAAGTAGACGTTTTTCTGGAACTGTATAGTTTCATTGGAATTCTGGAGTGGACCTGATTCAGACTTTGGTTCCTTTACCTTGAAATCTGGACTTCCACTCTATTTCAGACCACAAGAACTCTCTTGGCTGTGATGGCATTCCCTTATTTATCATTTATTGTTCTTTCACTCATTCTTTTTGCTGTGAATGTTGATGGAGTGAAGTCTGTGGATGTGCTCTGCTGAGCCAGTGTGGTGTAGTGGTTAAGGACGGTAGACTCGTAATCTGGTGAACCGGGTTCGCATCCCCGCTCCTCCACGTGCAGCTGCTGGGTGACCTTGGGCTAGTCACACTTCTCTGAAGTCTCTCAGTCCCACTCACCTCACAGAGTGTTTGTTGTGGGGGAGGAAGGGAAAGGAGAATGTTAGCCGCTTTGAGACTCCTTAGGGTAGTGATAAAGCGGGATATCAAATCCAAACTACTACTCCTCCTCCTCCTCCTCCTCCTCCTCCTCCTCCTCCTCCTCCTCCTCTTCCTCCTCCTCCTCCTCCTCCTACTCCTCCTTCTTGTAATTTGCTTGTTGTACACTGGACTCACAGGTTCTTCACAATCTCACTCTGAGTCAAGCAGCCCCCTGGAGGCCCCACGTGCTCAGGGAAGCCATGGCATGGAGACTGCCAGTCATATGAACTGGCCCAAGGATTCATGAGTTTGCATGATTGTGATGGTGCTTGCCTTTGATCCCATTCCTTTTAAAGTGAGCATAGTGCATAATTTCAATGAACTCCAAATGATTTTTGAGTATCATGGGCAATTCTTGAAATGCCTCCTGATTTTTTAGGGCTGTGTAAAGTTTTTTTAAAATCTTTATAAATGTTGCATTCTTGCTTATCAGTCCTATTTACTCAATTAAAATGAACTTTGTTTATGAAATAGAAATAGGTCAACTGTATTTTATAGATAGGGGATGAATTCCATACTGTTTGAAACACTGCATTCAAGAAATCCTTGCACCCAGAGATTTCTTTAAATGTTATCTCTTCTAAACAACCATATTTTCATCATCAAATGATAAGTGCTTCATAGTTCACCTAGCTTGTGCTCACTGCCAAACAGCTAAGCTGCTAAAATTGGGTTTCTTCATAATGTAAACAATCTGTTTTACTTAGGGTTATTTTTATATATCTCTAGTAAAGCTTCTTACTATCTGGGAATATATCAACAGCATCAGGTCATTTTGTTGTCTTTTATTTTTTATTAGAAATTGATGTTTCAGACTGTTTCCTTTATTGCACTTGTAAAAAACAAAATGTATTTTTATTTCTTCCTACCCGTATCTTCTAGCAGCTTTTCAACTAGCTATTTAACTATTTAGAGCACATGCTCTAAACTGTGTGTTCTATTGACCTGCAATTAAGAACAAATGTATCTGTAAATTGCAAATTAAAAGTTGCTAAGTGTGAAAATGCTTGAAATACGCAAATTAGCTGGCCAGAAGAATATAACCCTAATTAAGGGGAAAGGGAAACTGTTGCTAATTGTTTTGGATCATTACAGATTACTGGAATTGTATGAGATGTCTACAGGAAATGAAAAAGTATTGACTCTTCCCTTAAAGAATGAGGAGGCCAATACTCTGGCTGCTGCAATGCCATAGCTTACACCAGCTTGGCTAGTTAGGACCCCGTGATTCCTCAGCAGTAGCTTTGGAAGCACAATAGCAGCAGGGGGGGCAGGGGGAGAGATGTAATGCAACAATGACAACAGCAGACATTCTCCCTGCTTCCCTTCATCCACAAGCATGATGTCATTCCTGTTGACACCCCCACATAAGCCCCAGTCAAGACTTGCATCAATGTCAGGATCACTGAGGTGACCAACAAGAGTCCCTTTTCCACATGGTCCATACTTACTTTGGTACATTGGTCTTTCAAATTTCATTAGCACCGTGTGTGAGGCCAACATTCTTCCCCCACCTCTCGCCTTCTATTCTGTTCAGTTCACTATGTCATAGTTGTGTGGCCCTGCAGCGCCCCCTAGCCTTGGTGCCCAGTGTGGTGGAACTGGTTGTGCTCCCCTAAATCTACTTCTGCTTTGGTCCCTTTGTGTGGAACATTGCATACCTTCCAACATCCCACAGAGGATGCCCCAAAGACACCAGTTAGAAGCTGGTGTAGCCTCTGTAGTTCTGGGATATTCTGCTCAAAGCTGAACAGTTGACCAAGTATGACACCACCACCACCATCATCTATTATTTATACCCTGCCCATCTGGCTGGGTTTCCCCAGCCACTCTGGCCGGCTTCCAGCAAAATATTAAAATACAATAATTCATCAAATATTAAAAGCCTCCCTAAACAGAGCTGCCTTCAGATGTCTTCTAAAAGTCAGATAGTTGTTTAATTCTTTGACATCTGGTGGGGGGCATTCCCCAGGGCAAGTGCCACTATCTAGAAGGCCCTCTACCTGGTTCCATGGCTACATATTTCTGAGTAACAGAGAGTTTCTTAACCAATACCGTGTAATCTGTAGCCTTTGCCTGCGGCTTATATTTGTGGACATACCTTATAGCAGTAGTTCCCAGTTGGTGGTCTGTGGACCCCAGGGGGTTGGCATAACCCACCCAGGGTTTCATGTAACAAAAAACTACCATAGATACATTGACATTTTCAATAGTAGGGGATCCATGGCTTGGCTTTTGAAAAACAGGGGATCCACAGTAGTTAGCTAATTGGGAACCACTGCCTTAGGATGCATTGTGTTACCTGGGAAATGGGGCTGGACTTGGCTGGCTGCTTCTCTGCTCCTCTCTCATTTGTCCTTACTCTGCCCTGCATCCCACCCTTCCATCACTATCTTGCTTACTCTCCAATCCTTACTCTCCAATCCTTGTCAAAACGGCATAACTTAAGGATAAAAAGCACTGTGAGGTTAAGTTCTATGCCTACTATCCCATAATATCCCTTTAATTTTGGCAGCAAAAAATAAGAAGTTGCAGCAATTAGAATGGGGGGAAGAAGCTCAGTTACAACACAAAATGTAGCAGAACTGTCAGCATGAGGGAGAGAGCTACTTCCTGGACAGTTTTATCAAGAAGTTGGGAGAAACGTTGTTGCTTGACCAGATGGGTAGATCTGCTCAACCTAATTCAGGCAAAAGCATAAAGGGTTTAAAAACAACAACAGCAACTGTAGCTTTCACATTCTCATCTTGGGAACAGGTAGGTAGCCGTGTTGGTCTGGGTCGAAGTAAAATAAAAAAATTCCTTCAGTAGCACCTTAAAGACCAACTAAGTTTTTATTTTGGTATGAGCTTTCGTGTGCATGCACACTTCTTCAGATACCTTCTGACAGTATCTGAAGAAGTGTGCATGCACACGAAAGCTCATACCAAAATAAAAACTTAGTTGGTCTTTAAGGTGCTACTGAAGGAATTTTTTTATCATCTTGGGAAGAAACTGATCCTGGAAAGGCCCCACTTTTGTAAAGACATGCTTGGCCACTCTTTTCTAAACAATTGAGATCATCTTCCATGAAATCCTCTCCTGGCTCTTTGTGGATCCAGATGTTGCAGGATTGAAGAAAAGTTTACCAATTGATAATCCTTTTGTGCTTAATATTTCTGGCATCTTCCAAGCTGAGCCTAGAATTTGGCCAGGGTTTTTCTAAACCCTGTCTGTTAGAAGCTTTCAAATGAACATCTTGCATCAAGGCAGCACATGGAGTTGCCTTAACCATAGCAACAGTCGTATTTATCAAACCCAGTGCTTAACAAAAAAGAGAAAACCATGACCGTTGCACAAGCATCATTATAATTGGCTTGAGGGTTAAGTGGGAAGATACTCTGGATGCAAGTGCTGGAGAATATTACCCTTAAGTGCGCAAGTATTGCTAATCATTTTCTATTGACCACAGAGAAAGCTATGCATTTAATTGTTGGAAGTGCACGCATGCACACTTTTAGCAGCATTGAATATTAATGCTCAGAGAGACTCACTTTGTGCCAGATTGCAGCTTTACCTTTTGCAATCTGAGCTACGTCTTGTAGGTGTTTGGCATTCTGTGCTTCTTTTTGAATTCCCTTTTGATTGGCTCTGTGCATGGAAGGGTAGTATAGAACACAAAACCTGCTCTGAGGTCACTGCCTACATTGCTGTATTGATTGGTAAACCTGGGGTGCATGGTGGGGGGAAATGCAGGTGGCAAGCTGAGCCCAAGAGACAGAGCATGTCTCTTCTGTGTCTATTAAGTGGGTTGCAAATACGTAATGTAACCTTTCCCATAAGCGGCAGCTATAAACAAATTATACCAGTTCCAGCGTCAGCAGCTTTAAATGCTAATTGTGCCTGTTGGTGGATAAACAGGTGGACTTGTGTCTAACAAGCTCATAATTCATCATTTTTTAATCACCAGATCTGTGCATATTTCCTTCTGCTCTGGTTATCTGCTGTACTTATATGGTTCCTTCACTTGGGGATATTATTTTTTTATTCAGTTCTTTCACTGATCTATCTGAATCTTGTTTGTTCTTAAATTCCCATATAGCTGCATTGTCCAGGAGCTTAATATTGCTTTCTGTCCACACGAATAATATCAGCACTTGATCTTCTTTCTTAAAAAAGGAAACCCAACAAGGAGAATTCCCTGTTGTTTCTCTAAATTCAAGTAAGTCCCAAACTGGACAACTTTGTTAATTATTTACCATTACTTGACATAGATGAAATAAATTGATATGGGCCACCTTATTTATAATAATATATTTCTTTCAGATCATGTCAAGCTAGGAGATTTAATTTTCAGTAGACAACTGTTATTAAATAAAGGTGATTTGTTATTTTGTTTAAATGAGTTATGGTTGATTCCAGTGTTGTCTGAAACACTCATTAGCCTATTTTCATAAATCTAATATGAATGCATTTTTGCAAAAGGCAGCCTTCATTGCTGAGCTAACTACAGTGGTGCCTCACTAGACGAATTTAATTCGTTCCACGGGTCTATTCTTATAACGAAAAATTTGTCTAGCGAATCCCATAGGAATGCATTTAATATTTTTTTTTAAAAAAATTTGCCCATAGGAATGCATTAATTGAATTTCAATGCATTCCTATGGGAAACCGCGATTCGCTAGACGAATTTTTCGTAAAACGAATTTGTCTAGCGAGGCAACCTCCGCTAGAAAAATCCTTTCTTTAAGCGAAAATTTTGTCTTATGGGGCGTTTGTTAAGCGAGGCACCACTGTATATAGTATCTAAATTCAATGAGAGAAATACAATGCCATGAGCCTGCATTTAATAAAAAGGATTTGCTTTCTCTCGAGATAAGGAATTTGGGGAGACTAAATAAATGCTTAGCACCTGTGTATTTCTAGTTCAAAACTCTCAATAATCCTGTAAAGCTGATTGTTTTGTTTCTCTCTATTTTTACATTTCTTCAGTGCAGATTTATTTCTTGAATCCAACCCATCATCTTTGCTTTAAAAAATGTACGCATATAACCAGGGCTACGAACATGGTTCTGCTTGCTCTGAGTTTCTTCACAAAACAGCATCTTATTGGTCCTGGGCATACAATTCAGCATCTTGAGAACCATACCTTTCGTTAGTAGCAGGCAGTGGGCTGGGATGTCAGTGGGCATACTTGACCTCTTAGCAGGTTGGTCACTGCTGCTTGGGGAGAGAGATAGGGAGGTTGCACTGGTAGAGCGTTTCTGTTATAGTGTTTCTGCTGATGTGTCTGCACAGTGCCAACCTCCGTGCTGCCTGACTCAGCCCTTGCTATCCTGGTAAGCATCATAGACTCTGCCACTAGCTGGTCAGGGAACTGCTCCCATCTCACCATCCACACTGCTACCTGCCTTTCTTTCTCTCTTTCTCTCTCTCTCTCTCTCTCTCTCTCTCTCTCTCTCTCTCTCTCTCTCTCTCTCTCTTTCTCTCTCTCTCCCTCTCAACATTATGGCCTGCATCCAGTAGCAGTTACCCAAGGCAGTACACCTGATCTGTGCCAATCCCTTGGAAGGATGCCCTTTGTGACCCCCTTCCCCCACAAAAGTCCTCAGGGCTGGGTAACCTTCCAGAACAATATGCAGTAAGGCACAGGGGGGCTGCAGTAGGAAAGAGAACATTGGCAAAAATTGGGTGCTCCACTTTGCATAAGGAAAAGTGCTTTCAGCTAGTGCCAAGCCATCACTGGATACAAGTTGTGGAAGAATGTTCAAAGTGAACATTCCAATAAAGCCAATAACAGGTGAAATCTCTGAACCCTGGAGGATATAATGCTAACCTATTAATGGCTAGATAAATCATGGAGATGGAACCCTATATGGATACCCCAGGGCTACAACTCCCATCATTCCTGTCCAAATGTGTTGTGGACTGGGCTGAAGGGAATTATAGTCCAACAATATCAGGAGGGCCACCACATTGGGAGTGACCTGAGAGTATATGATATTTATCATCTTGTTTATCTGGAGAGAATGATTAGCAGAATTCAAGTGTACCAATATAATTCTCAAGTTGGACTGGATAGCTTCCTCACAGCCTAAATTACTTTATACAAAAATTGTCAAAAGCTTTATTTTAATAACAAAAAACTTCTCCCATAGGAGAGGTACTTGCAAAAATTAAAACATAATTCTTGCTTAATTGTTAAATAATAGGCTAGCAAGCCTGAGATATTTGGAACCCTTCTCTTCCATCCTGGCCAACTAAGACACTGGGTTCCCCCCCCCCCCGTCATTTATCTACCAACTAGTGAAATGAAATTGTCAATTGAATGGGTGACCTGAATAAACTGACTGAAGTCACCTACATTCAAATTGATAGAATTCTGTGACATGGTTGGTTGGCTTAAAATCTGAAGTTTTCAAGATGGTGCATTTTGTATAAGGCATCAAGGTTCATCTATGAAAAGTTTGACATTTACGCATTGGTGTGGTGTGGTCTCGGACATCCTTGGACCCGTTTCCTTATTTTTTCCTGCTATTGATTGCTGCTGCTAATTGATAAAGTAATTGAAACATGGTCTAGCTCTTGTCTTTTAGGTAGTCATCTGCTATCATAAGCATGACATGCCCTTATGACATGATCAGCTCCCTCGGGTCAGAATGTGGTATGTCATACAGAATTGAATTTCGTGACAAAATAGTATCTTGTGCTGTTTTTTTTTAAATAAAAACACCATCTCAAAGAATATGCTAACAAGAAGAAAGAGCAACTGATTAATTATATGTATCTCATATCCTCACTAATACATAGACCTGGGATATACCTTTTAAATATTTTATAAAGGAAGTTTGTGCAGCAGACATGTTAATGATTTAAAGTACCTTGTACTACATACCAGGTTTTTAGACACAGACACTTAGTCATAATTTTGAATTTTGCATGAAAGCCTAGTAAACAAATTTCCTTGCTATGAACTTTGTGTTTTAAAAAATGTTTTATTCAATGAATGCCCAGGTAAAATAAAATTTGAAGTAATAAATATTCCAGTTGAGACTGAAGCTTGCATTTAGAGATGGATGAATGCCCATTCTATATGCTGAAATCTTTTTTTCATAAATACTAAGATCAATACAGTGGTACCTCAGTTTAAGAACAGTCTGGTTTAAGAACGATTTGGTTTACAAACTCCACAAAACCGGAAATAGTGTCCTGGTTTGAGAACTTTACCTCAGTCTAAGAATGGAATCTGAACAGTGGAAGGGCACCGGTGGTGGGAGACCTCATTAGGGAAAGCGCACCTTGGTTTAAGAACTGTTTCGGTTTAAGAACGGACTTCCGGAACAGATTAAGTTCGTAAACTGAGGTACCACTTTACTCCACAAACTATGTGGCTAGGGACACCAGCTTTAAATTCCTACTCACCATAAAGCTTATTAGCTGACCTTGAGCCAGACATAATCACTGAGCCTACACCATCTCACAAGGCTGTTGTAAAGAAGTAAACAAGGTGTTTGTGTGTGTGGACATCACACAGTCTTTTGGTCACTGTTATAAGTCGATAATAGCATTTGAAAAGAATCTTTTCCCCACATTACAAGTAAAAACGGTGGCCAAGCTGATTATCATATAGTGATTAAAATTTGGTGATGGGAGCAGATAAAATGGCTTTGTGAGTCAAATCCAGTCTATGTGCCATCTCTTCGCCATTTCTGCTTTGAATCTAGCCGCCCCCATGCTCTGTTTTGTGGAGAATTCCCTTGGGTTATGCAAAAATCACTGCCAAAAAAGAACATTGAGAATGAGCAGCCATGTTCCAATATGTCACTACAGTTTTGCCAATTCATATATATGAAAGATTGTGTTTAGTGCCACTGTGCATTAAAATATGCAAAATTCAGATTAAAATATTCTCAGTGGACAGTGTGTTGACAAGGTTGGCAGGCTAGCTGTGTTGTCCCCCCCACCTCCCCACCCCCACACAGTCTCGGGCAGTAATAAAGATCTGCTCCTATTTAGATTTGCTAATAAATGCAGCCATTCATATTTTAGTAACTGATATGGATGTAAGAGACAAGATATAGATTTTTATTCTAAATTAGAAAGCTCTTTGAACTGAAGGTTGATTAATAATCATTCTAAATTAAAGTGCTTTCATGAACTAACATATACTACTGAAAATTGCCTCACTTTTTAAAAAGAAGAAGAAGAAAGAACTCTTTCAAAGCTATCATTTTCATAACTTGATAGATCAATTATCCAGGGAGAAAAAAGAATATTTGTTCATTTTTGCTGCTAGTAAAATGTACTGAAATAAAGATCATCCAGCTAATGCACTGTATTGCAACACAGGTGAAATTGATCTCGCTAAGTGTTTCTGGAGTGCCCATTGGTGAAATATCTGGTCTCTGTATTGATATATATTGTGGTGAAGGAGTACTATACAATAATGAGAAATAGTGAGTAGTATATTGTACGCTGCACATGACATTGGCTAATCTACACTTGCCTCCTTGTATTAAAGCAACGAGCTTTGCAAGGGCAAATGCCAGAGTCTTCATCTAAGCAAACGAAGGCTGTGGGGTGGATGGAGCTGTGTATTCATGTGGGAATGCTCTGGTGTAAAATGTGTTCTGGGAATGAAACTGGGAACCAGATGATCTATGAGTTCATGTGCAAAACAACCAACTTGTATGGATTTTTTCGTTCTGTCAGATTTGTGGTCTGAACGGATTCCTGTAACATGAGAGCGCCTATGCAAACCTTTGGTGATGTAGACAGGCCTTTTCAAACAGCAAGGGCTATGCTTCTTCTGAGTTGCACTTGGGATTTGGGTTTCATCCTGTTGATGCTTGAAAATTAAGTGCTTTCCTCTGCTTTCCTGGAATATAGCAATACTTTGTGCTGCCTGAGATACATAAGGATGTTAGAAGAGTCTTCTGCATCAGGCCCATGGCACATTCTCCCAGTGGCCAACCAGGTGCCTATGGGAAGCTCAAAAGCAGAAACTGAGCACAACAGCACTCTATTCACGTGTGATTCCCAGCAACTGGCATTCAGGGGCTTACTGCCTCTGAAAGTGAAGGTAGAATATAGCCATCGTGGCTAGTAGCTGTTCATCTTCCGTGAACTTGTCTAACGTTCTTTAAAAACCATCCATGTTGTTGGCTGTCACTGTAAAAGGTGAAGGTTTAGGTCCTGGCTACCTTAATTCAGAGGCTCTGCTGAGATGCTCACCTGTATAAACCATTAGGTTGGTGGTCACATAGAACAGAGCCATTTCTGCAGTATCCCCTCCAAAGGGTGGAATTTGATTCCAAGTGAGATCAGGCAAGCCTCCTTGCTAACTTTAAATGGGCCTTAAATACCCATTTTTCATTCTAAACTTTGGATACTCTTCTAGATTATCAAACGCTGTTCTATAGAGTTGGAAGGGTAATTTTGTACCCATGCTGGTTTGTATATTCCTTGGATGGAAACTGATATTCTAATTGTTTTAGATGGTTTTTCAGATGGATTTTATGGACTGATATTTGTAAATGGGTATAAATAGCTTTGTGTGGGAGTTGCCTTAAAATCGGGCTAAAGGCCTTTTAAACAAGCAAGCAAGCAAACAAGCAAAAACAAACTATTGTGTAAAAAAAAAATAGAGGCTGCTAGGAAAAACACACACCAGAGTAGGCTAATCAATCTCCAGTTAAAACTGAATAATGCCTGCAGCCTCCCCATCCCAGTAAATAGCAGGGACTCAGATATCTGGTCAAGTGAGAGCTGCTGCTCCAGTACACCATCCATTCCTGTTGCCCATTTATCAGGGATAGTCTATTTCTTGGTACCTGGTAATGCACCTATTTCCCTTATTGTGTGAATTGCTAGATGTGTGTGTGTGTGTGTGTGTGTGTGTGTGTGTGTGTTGAGGTGGTGGTGCTGGTTGAGTTCAGATGCCCAGGACTCTTAGAAATAAGAAGCTGGACTGTCACTCTGCTTATCAAATGGTACTTTGCTTGTTCACAGTTGCATACAGTCTGGTGCTGTCCATCAAGAATGCTCTCTTAAATAATAATAATAATAATAATAATAATAATAATAATAATAATAATAATTCTGGGCTTAGGCCAGAGCATTCAGGAATCCTGGTCTAGATCAAGGAATGGATCTGCCACCATTAGAGGTGTATCTTGAAAGCATATTGTAGGGCAATACGCTTTTTGAACCTATATTGGTCCAAAAGAACAAACTCTTTTAAATTGGTGGAGCAAGCCAGGGTGTTGTAGGGTAAACGAATGCAGCAAACTGCAGCAGGACTAAAGAATTTAAGAATGTGCATTTTTCAAGAAGGGAGGACAGGAGGCAAACATTGGTCATTGATTGTAAGAATTGGGATATTGCAAGAAACATTGGAGGGTATACACACAGAGCCAAACATGGAACAGGTGGGCTATTGCCTTAGCAATGACTATGGATGGAAAAATAATCAATTTCTGATCTTTGTCAATTTAGCATGTTCTCATTCATGAATCCATCCCATTTTTGCATTAATTTCTAAAAAAATGGGAAAACTATAAAAATTATATTTAAATACATATCTCACAAAATGTGTTGAAATATATATATAACCTCAGTGTACATATGCTTGGTAGGGGGTTGGACTGGATGGTCTCTTCCAACTCTATGATTCTATGATTCTATATTTCTAAATGTATTTAGCCCTGAAAAAACTTGTATTTTTAATGCATTAGACACATTTTTTTGAGCCAAGAAATATATCACAGAATTTAGAGAAGTGCAAGATTCAAAGGTTAATTCAGTTCCAATGCAAATTTGTCCATATTTCTAAGCAGAAAGAACTAAGGAGAGTTCTCCAACATCCCTAATGACCCAAGCCCATGTCTCTGCACAGCTGCATCTTGCTGCTAGAAGAGGTGAAAGATCAGGAATGCTTTCTTCTTATGCTTCATCCATTTTACCTCTATTTCAAAGTGAAACTCACTTTGTGAGGGCAGGAAGAGCAAAAATAATAACACTACCACAATAATCCTATTGAACACATTGAAACAAGGTTCCATCTCCAAACTGAATGCCAGAAAAATAGTCTTAGTAGTCTTTCAGCTCGTTTAGTTTGAAGGGCTAGTTAAGTTAATCACTCCGATGCCCTTTACTAACTTGGTCAAATAACTGCATAGCATCGAAGGTCAGAGTTTGCAAACTGCTGGGCTCTGCAGTCCTTGGATGCTGCTGTTCTCTGGCTTCCATTTCCCATTGGAAAGTAATTGCTTCGAACACCAAAAAATGATTACAGAAGATTATACCTTTTAAAGGCAATTGTGGAATCTTGAGCAATGGAGGAACACAGCACGTTAGAAGTAGTATGACTTGCACAGCAATTACTCACCTTGTTGTATCTAATCTCAGAAAGCTCAAATTGCCCATTATTTGAGCATAGTCTTTCTGTGAACCCAACAAACATGGAGAAAATGGCTGCCTTGCCTCGAGACATAGGAAAGAATATTCAGGCACCATTAGGTGTCAGCCATCAGTAGGAACAGAACTTGATTAGAGTCAAACAAGTCCTACTTGCTCAAACCAGGAATCCTATGGCTCAAACAGCTACCATTAACACCACCAATCCAAAAGGTTGCAAATGTCCGAGAGAACTTCCTTTTGAGGCTCACTCACTTACATACAGGGGCCTTCAAGAACAAGTCCCATCAGCTGCCTCTAGCAAGGAGAGCTGCTGAAGCCTTGGTACACCTGACATCAGTCTTCCTAAACCTGTTGTTATCTAGATATTTTGGACTACAAATTCCTTAAACCGCCCAGTCAGCAGTGCTGTGCTGGCTGGAGCTAATGGGAACTGTAGTCTTAAACACCCAGAGGGCACCAAGTTGAGGAAGGCTGTCTTAGATTTGAACCATTCACCAAGCAGATAAGTAGAGCCGTTTTGGGTGTTAAATGCTGTGTTGTGGTTTAGGCTTTAACTGTGGGTTGAACTGAATGTTTGAGATGTACGTAATAATGAATAGAATGCAATAGTAGTACTATAGAGAAGGGCAACAGCCTCCAAGGCAAATGTCTTTGCGGATTGGTAGAGTGCCCACATTTTCAAAATACTTTTTGATTCACCTTCTAAAACTGCTCCATGAACTTTGTATGTTATGGAATAATGTGGCTGCTGTTGAGAAGCTTTGTTGCAAAAGTGGAGGCTCTGGGCTTAAGCCACAAAGTATGTTCTAGTAATTGGTTAGATCAGCCTGGGCCATCACTACTGATTTCTAGCCCTTGCGTGATCAGACCAGCCCTTGCGTGATCAGACCAACGTATACAGCAAACTGATTGCATGTTACAGCTCCTGCATACAGCCTCCATTCATTTGCCATTTCTCACTTGCATTAATTAGTAGGATGGCCATAAAGTGTGAGGCATGCCACAGTGGAGTGAAGGAAGTTTGGAATGGAAATGTGACTTTTCACACATTGCTAGTTGTGCACATTTATGAAGTTGAACTAGAAAGCGTTCTGAGCTGGGCCTTATTTTTCGGGTTCCCAATTATCTGGAAACAGCTTCCAGTGGAAGTTATCTTAGCTCAACTCAAGAAGTTCAAGAAGGTGACCCTCTTTTCTTGTGCTTTTTCTGCAGTGGGTTATGTTTTTAATGAAAAGTGATCTCCTAACTAGAACACGAGGAGCCTGCAACAAAATGTTGCAGTGTGGACTGCCACACCCTTTTTCAGAACTCCCCATTCCATTTCCCCTCTCTACCAGCTTCACACTGCTCCCGCTGCCAACAGACATCTTTTGTAACTACTGAGTATGCCCACTCCTCATTGGGCTGTTTTGGGGAATTCTCCTCTTAGAGTTCTCCATCCTTAATGTTTTTGGATGCTGTATTTTCATTGCAGATAGAATGCAGTTCGGATAGATGTTTCACTCTGCTTTATTTTTGGCTATAAAGATGCAGAAGTGTTGAGCATTTAAGTCTGATCTTTGTCAATCTGAAGGCGTTGGCATTTGCAGAAGCGGCAAGGAGGTATTGGAGATGTTCTTAACCTGTAAAAGAACCTTTTCCAACAAGAGGTTATAATAACAGGCATGAACTACTCAATTTAAAAATGTGTGTAGGTGTGAAAAGGAAAAGATTAAAATAATACGATTCATTATGGTAGACCCCTTGATGGTCAGTGTCTCTCAGACTGCAGGATTTGCTTCTGAGTAGACACGTATACTGTTAGTGTACTCCAAAGTTTTGCAAAACACCCTTTAGCTGAAAGGCTAAAATATATTTTCATTTATAATTCATTTCCCATGCTTGTGTGCTCTCTGTCTCTACATATAGTGGAGAATGAATATCGTTCTGTTCTTGCTGAGAAAAGATTATTTGGAACCTAAAAGCTTTGGAACCCATAAAAGTTACTTTTTCCAAGTATTTATTACGCACCATTTATTCTACAGAACAATCTTCCCCAATCTGGTGCCCTCCAGATGTTTTGGACCACAGTGCTTATCAGCACCAGCAAAGTTGGCCAATAGTAAGGGATGAAGGGAATTCTAGTTCATAACATCTGGAGGGCATCAGGCTGGGGAAGTCTGCTCTAGAACCAACAGTTAAATAAACCCTATTTGGACAATTTACTGCTAATGACATGGAAGATGAGGGAAATGTTCATTCTCCCCTCGTGTTTGTAATTGCATGAGAAAGAATGCCCCTATAGGGCTGTTCTGGCCTATAGAAAGCATGAAAAAGATGAGTGGCAGGCTGAAATAATATGCAGACTTACCTGGGTGTAAGTCCTACTGCATTCGGTTCAGACCTGCACATTAAGGGGTAGCTAAACATGCATGGGGGATGCAGGGACAAGCCTGCCAACTCCATCCTCCAACTCATGGGGGGCAACTGTTTGAAGCCAGGAACTTAGGGTACAGTTGGCCCACCACTTATGCGAAGTGTTCGATTCCAGGGACCCTTGCGCAAAGGCAAAATCACACAAAGTGAGTAACCCTTGGAATTGCCCCTCCCTGGCGAGACAGAGGGCTGCTTACTGCCCTCTGGGACACTCCCAGAGCCTTTTCACCTCCTTCCCAGAGCCCAGTAAGCATGAAAAACCCTCTGGGTGCATGGGGGGGATACATATATGGAGAGTGGGGAATTGCGGGTTTCCCCTGCACTCCATTTATTAATTCATCCTCCCTCTTCCACCTTTTATGGTTGTGATAGTGTATGTAAAGCAAGCATGAATTGCAGGCTCACTGTACTAAATGTGCATGTCTGAAGAGAGCTTTACTTTGATATAAATGTACTTTCAGTGGAGTTTACTTTCATGTAAGCAGACAAGATCAATACCTATCTCCCTACATTTATCCATATAAAGCAGACAAGCTTAAAAGTGTAGGTCATCTTGGTAGGTTGGCAGTGTAGGTCATCATGGATAAGTAATGTTTGAGACCTGTTTAGTTTAGCTACAAAAGATTTATCTTCAGACATCCTTCAGTGAGGGATAAGATTCTTTTTGTGTTCTTTCATATAGTTGGGAAAGCTGAGAAAGAAAGGTTAAGTGGTTTGCTCAGAATCACAGAGGGAGTAAGGATTAGATCTCAAGAATATTTGATTCCCTCTCAGCCTATGACACCTCTCAAAACCTGATAAAGAGAGATTATGAGATAGCTCACTGTGTTGGAACAAGATTATCATGGGATTTTGATGACCCAATGATGACTAAAAGATCAAAATTCAAAATGATTTTCCATATCTCGCTATGCCACTTCAAATGTGTTGCTGTTGTTTTCAAAAATAAAGACTGATTTTATTGGGTGTGAAAGGTACATAGGAACACAATAAGTGTCCTGCAAGATCAGGTGGCACTGTGGGTTAAACGACAGAGCCTAGGGCTTGCTGATCAGAAGGTCGGCGGTTCGAATCCCTGCGACAGGGTGAGCTTCCGTTGCTCAGTCCCAGCTCCTGCCAACCTAGTCGTTCGAAAGCACGTCAAAGTGCAAGTAGATAAATCGGTACCACTCCAAGCGGGAAGGTAAACAGCGTTTCCGTGTGCTGCTCTGGTTCGCCAGAAGTGGCTTTGTCATGCCGGCCACATGACCTGGAAGCTGTATGCTGGCTCCCTCGGCCAATAACACGAGATGAGTGCTGCAACCCCAGAGTCGGTCACGACTGGACCTAATGGTCAGGGGTCCCTTTACCTTTACCTAAGATCTGACTAAATTTACCCATTTAATTCTGTCTCCGGTTCTCACAGTAGGCAACCAACTTCCAATGGGAAACCCTAATTGTCCTAATTGTTGCTTATACTTCTTTTCACTCAAAGTACTAAAGATGGGGTGTGTAAAATACCTTTTCCAAAGGCTGTTATCAGCCTATCACTGATGTACTGCTGTTTCCCGATACATTTCTCTGACTTGCTAAGGGTACCTAACTGGAACCCAAGAAAAGACAGGAGCAGTTAAGACTATTACAAAACAGTGATGAGATGTTAAAACTACTCCTGGACTATAGGAGAGGAGCAGCAAAACTATAATATCACAGGCAAAACTATAATATCAGGAGAAATCTTAAAGAGACTCCATGCTGCCTGATTTTCAGTGGGCATGAGGTTTTATTCAATCATATGATGCCACTGTTCTGGAAAGGCAGTTTCATCACTTATTTGCTATTTCTCTGAAAGTATGCCTTAGTTGCAATTGAGACCCTGGCTCAAAGCACTGTATGTGAAATATTTAATGCCTATCAATCAGAAGGACATTTGGGCTGCAATACCACACACACTTATTATTGAGATTGGTGGGTCTTGCTTCTGAGCTGATGTGAATGGGCTTGCACCACTGAGCACATTTCTTAATGTCCCAAAGAGACAGTTATGCATATCTGCTCTCAGCAGCTTTGGTCATACTTGTCTTCTGTAATTGCTGCCTCTGTGCTTCCTACCAACTCCCTTCCTATGCCTGGACCAGGATCCTTCCTTTATTCATGAGGATAATGTCACTCTCTCCAATATCTATTTCATTAACAAAGGCTTTTCTGAGCCTCCATTGGTCTCACCTTAACTGATCCTTCTCTGGGACTTCTCTGAATTTTGGGAGGTGGACTTTGTGCTTGCCGTAGTCAAGCTATGGAGACAGTGTTTTGGGATTTTTTCTCTTCTTCCCGCTGGCCATACTTTTCAGAATGTGTTAGGACTGA
The DNA here is from genome assembly GCF_963506605.1 of Zootoca vivipara. Lineage (NCBI taxonomy): Eukaryota > Metazoa > Chordata > Lepidosauria > Squamata > Lacertidae > Zootoca > Zootoca vivipara. Next base: position 41,755,802 of record NC_083287.1, on the reverse strand, counting down.
TGTGACGTGATATGGCATTGCTCTCAAGATGTTTCAGGAAGCTTCCTACTGACCACACTTCCTATCAACACACAACATGGTTTGTTTTGCCCACACCTGTTGAAAGACTGTACAAAAATTAAAATTTTAAAATTTTCAGCTGGGATGACTTTGGACAAACTACTCTCAGTAGCTGGTCATCACAGTTTTTGACAATGACTATATGGAACTTCCTTGCTGAGGTGCAAATATTATGGCAACAGCACAGTCTTTATTTAAGATTCAGTACCAATAGGACCTGCATTTTTGTGTGTGTATTCCTTTTATTATGGAGCTAATTCTGTACACACAAACTTCCAAAACATGTGCAAATCTTCAGGATGAAACTTCGTCATTCAAAAAGAAAAGGGAAGTGGAGATTTTAAAAGGTTTAAAAGTGGAGATTTTTTAAAGATCCCTTTAAAAGGATCTGTAAAACAGGAGGGGGGAGCATATATATACTGTTCCATCTTTGCATATTGGTTGTTTTGAGACTAGGCTATTACCATGTAAAATAAACTACATCAATCTTACATACGTTGTTGCATATGGTTCCGTGTTACCCATTACACTTAGCAAGTCTGTTTGTCAGAAAACTCTAATTGCTTTATGCGTGAGAACATTAAGCTGCAGTAAATTTCTATACACAGCTGTTCCATTACCGCAGAACAAATTTTATCTCCTAATAAATTGATGTTTCTTTTTAGTGTCAACTCAAACCAAAATTTACATCCCAGTAGGTGAACCTTAACACTGTATAATTAGTTCGCTGCCGGGACTGGTAATAAGAGGGTACATCCTTTAAATATATCAGTGAAGAAAAAGTTTTGGCTTCTGCTAATTGTTTCTTGAAAGCTTAATTGTGATTAAGAGGAACTTTAACTAGGGGGAGGGGGAGGAAAGGCGAAAAATTATGACCTTTAAAACACATATTGCAAATAGCATGTCTTCCTTTGGTCTAAGTTCCACCATAAAGAAGAAATACTAAAAGCTTCCTCTAATACCAAGGAAGAAAGATGCAATGCTGCTTTGCTATGGAGTCACATTTAGGTTAATGGAACAGGAGCTTATACCGCTCTGGACTTTGATTAATATTTAATTAATCTTCAGTAGAAGGCTGAGATTTTGAATTAAACAGGCCACTAATAAAAGAGCCAATTCACCAAAGAGTTCACATAAATCTGATCTGCCATTATGGGAATTTAAAATAAAATGCACTAAGTTTTGTTCTTATTTTAGGCTTGCTTCAGCCACAAGTAATTGGCCAGGAGCAACTGGATCGGTGGAATGTGACCAGAAATGAATGGCAGTAATCCAGCTGCATGGAAACGTGTCATTTGGGTTTCTTTAACTTAAACAGGATTGAGGAGAGATTTGTAGTGGTCACTTAATGCATACTTCTAATTCCTAATTCCTTGCTCTGAGAGCGCAGAGTTCCCTCTGAAGATGGATTGATCATTAAAGCACTCTGGGAAATGTAGGTCTAGAAGGGGAATAGGGGTCTCTGAACAACGAGCAACACCCTTCACAAACTACAGTTCCCAGAATGCTTTGGGGGAAGCCATGACTGTTTAAAGTGTGATCATAGTGCTTTAAATGTATAGTGTAAATTTGACCCTTGTCTGTGCCATGAATGCCTTAGGCCAGGCATAGGCAAACTTGGCCCTCCAGGTGTTTTGGGACTACAACTCCCATCATCCCTGACAACTGGTCCTGCTGCCAAGGGATGATGGGAGTTGTAGTCCCAAAACATCTAGAGGGCCGAGTTTGCCTATGCCTGCCTTAGGCACACCTAAGGGTTACTGAGAGACTTTATTAGTCTCTGCAGTTGGCAAACGTTTAGTCTCAGCCTTTACATTTAGAATAAAAAAGAGATAATTGCAATTTTATAGCCATGATAAACCTATTTATAGTCCCAAAAATCCAGATTGGGGAAAATCCACTGTATTAGAGAATAGTGTTTTCTCTCAGTTTAGGTAAAAGAACTTCTGTCTCTGAAGCCAATGATACATATCTGAAACTAATGAACCAAACTGCACATTCTTGCACTCAAAATAATGTTAAAGGATCTGAGAGGGAGAATTTTAAAAGCTTTTGGAAGGGAGGGGGTCTACATGTTTACTGTGGCTATCAAATGAACATAACCTGTTGGCATCCGTTTGTCTTGAGGGACAATGGGAAGAGTGCCACCGGCGATAAAATCAAACTGTTGGAGAGTTACAGCACCTGTTGTGGCTGTGAAGATCAATATGGGAGGGACATGTTTTATTGCACCTGGGGCAGATGAAGGCATCTGGTTTTGCTGTTACAGATGCACATTGGCATTTCTTCTCCCTGTGCTCCTCCCTCCTCTTCTGGTCTGGTCATTACTGTGGATACATGACCTGACTGTCTGTCTCCAGGCATTGCAGTCATCTGCAAGGGATTCTCACACAGTGGGGTTAATGTTGCCAGCCTTTATGTCACGTTTCCAGACAACTTTATTAAAGGTTTTCTTGGTTTACAAAGATATGTGCAATGTTTCTCATAACATTTTTACGAATCAGTTTCATTTGTTGAGACATTGGGAAGAAAGGGGGAAAAGAGGTAGATGGGGGGAGGGTGGGTGGGCTCGGGTGACGATGTTTCTATTTTGCTTAATATGTGTGAGGTTTTTTGTCAGCATCGCTTGTGTAGGTTCTCTGCTGTTCACTTGTGTTCCAGACAACTTAACACAGAGTTGGTTTGCCAACAGGCCTGGTGCCTGAAGCCAGCTCCCTGTAAAGCACACCCTTGGAGATCCAGCCATCTTCCATTCTGTGTACATGACGCAAGCCAGTGTGCCATGGCTGAGACAGAAGTGTGAACATACTGGGAATATGGCTTGACAGAGCACATCTTTGTTTGAGACTCTGTCCTGCCATGTGATGCCCAACATCTTCCTTACACAGTGCAGATGGAAGGCAGGGAGGTGTTGCTCCTGACCCAGGATGTTGGTCTTCAACCAGGCTGATGATAAGGCCAAACTCCATGCAGATTTGGGCAAAACAGTTGCTGAATCTCTGTAGAGCTTCCCCAGAGTGTGCTGTCAAGGCTGTGCCATCTGCAAACAACATCAAATGAACATAACCTGAATTTCAGCTTTTTATTCTCAATATCCAGGCAGACACTAGTTTCACTGATCTACATATGAATGACTTCATATGTTTTAAAACTGTTATAGTAATACAATTGTTATTATTACAACTCTGTTATTGTACTAAAACTATTACTTTTCTGTTAAATACCATGTGAGAGGTAAAGGGGGTGATAGTTCTGCGTCCAAAGCTGTGTAAACCGAATTACTTTGGTCCTAGAGATTCAATGAAGAAGGGGAAAAATTGGGCCCCCAAATTCCACTGTATAGACTACCCAATTCTAAATCTTGCCTTCTCACTGAGGTTATAAACCATATTTAGGAAAGCTTTTATATATAGCACCTGTGGCACTGACCATTCATTTTTAAATCTTTCTTTATAAATCCAGGATGAGAGAGTCAGGAAGAACTACTGTATATAGATGTTCCAATATAGATGTTTGTTTTACTGTGAGAATCCAGTGTATAGAAATGCCCTCCTGACAAATGCAAAACGTTTTAAGTATCATTGTACTTTATTCATGAAGAGGGATCAGGGGATTGCTTCAAACAAACCTTACTAGCCTTTCTAAAATACGATAACATAGGCAATTTCTGTTGAACATGATGGCTCTGGACTGATTGCAATGGGTAGGAAATTCTAGAGGCTCTTATCAGATCTGAACACAAGGAGAGACTTATGAAGCCATGTGGAAACTTTAGAGATTTGTATCAGTGGTCATTTATAGGTAGAATGCTGAGTTTTGTACAGAATAAATATGCTGCTTAGCTTACATTGAATGCAATGAATTTTGGAAGGATCCATTGGAATTTGCCATTAAAGAAGGAAAGAGACTGTTTCTAGAGATAGGTGGTAGATTATAAAGGATCTGGTAGGCCATTTTCTCCATGCTCTGAATTACTCCACTCTTATTGTCAATGGATGCATTCCAAAATCACATTGCCTTTTAAATACATATATTTTTATTCAATATGGTGACATAAAGATGCTGTGAAATATGTGAATGAATGTGAATGAAACCAATAGCCACTTTCCATCTCTATGCTCTTATAAGTCAGAAACATGCAGGGAAAACTTTCTTCCACTACCAAGATGTTTCTCCTGGCTTTATTTTCCAAATTGTAAACTTGCACAGTTAATCTATTTAATAATTGCTCTTGCATGTCTAATGTGACAGACTATTGGTTTTGTTTTTCTAACAGATCCTTTTGCACCTTGTTATAATTAATGATTATTTTCCAGAGCATCCAACTTGCTTTCCAATTTTCTCATTCCATCTTCAGCTTGCTTTTTCGATATCTCAATTGTTTGATCAATATGCTGTTCTAACCTGCCAATTTCAGATAAAAAAATATTTATTTTAGTCCTGTGGAAGCAATTGTAAATGCAGAATCTTTACTGCTGTGTGTTTCTTTTGAGTCAAATTAGACACAGTTTACACCTTAGATAGCATTACAATATCATTTATGAGGTGGGGCACCCAAAAGTATATGGCTGCAGCATAGTTCTGTATGGCTGGTCTTATTTTCAGCACCTTTTCCTCACAATCGTCAACCCAGAATTCACTTTTTCCAGAGCTCCTCTACTGACCCAGTTTGCATGTAACAATAATCCATGGGTATAGCTTATCCAAACGAACCCCTCTCAATTCTTCTTGTGATATGACTTGGCATGTCATTCCATCTAAACCTGGGATTGTAGTTTATTTCAGCCCTAACAAACCATGCCCACTAGACAACACTTTAGCCATGCTTTAGAATCCCTGTATGGTTTGTTGCTCCTGCTTTCACCAGGAGAGGAACTAAGTAGAAGGAATTTAGCAGTTTGCACTAAGCCTTTAACCAAAGCTTATTGTTTCACTGAGGTATGCACCACAACCTCAAAATTTCCCTCCTGTATAGTTTCTTACTCTTTAAATAATGAATAAAGTGCTATATCCATCACTGTAGATGTGATAAAAGATTTTTTTTAAAAAAAATGCTTCACTTACCACATACTTAAATTGAGCCACATGTTCCACATTGTCCCCATATACCCAATATGGAGAAATTGTTTAGGGGCCCTTCACAATCCACTTTGGTTTTCATCATCCTGAATAGTTTTTTACGCGTTTATAAAATAAGTTACAGGGTAACCAGCATTAAACTACAGTCCTTCAGCAAATCAGGATATAAGTCAGGAGTGGGGAGCTGGATCGATCTGTCAGGCCCAGATCCTGTCCTCCACCTCCTCCCATGTGCCATGTTGATAAGTAGGTGCGGCCACCCACATGCCAGTCACTTGATCGCATTATGGCATCCGGTGACAACTTCAAAGGGGTTCTCTATCAGCACCCGTCATCGGATTGGTGCTCACAGCATACTGTCAGCACCAATCAGCTATAGCCTGGAAGTTTCCCGCCACTGATATAAGGGATAGTTTTAAGTACAGAAGTTAATATTTGAATTGGCTTTCTGATTGCGCATATATTGGAGTGTGAAAAACAACAGTTAATACACTTTTAAAAAATGAAAGAAGGTTCCAATTTTCTGCAGTGTTCTGCTGTTTGGCTGAAGTTTCTGATCTAGATTCATTTGGGAAAACTTTTGAAAGACATTTTCCACTTTAATTTACAATTACCATGGGACCAAAACTCTTCTGTGTGCTTGATGTATCTAAGGCTTACAGTTCTCCACACATAAAGAAGTGGAACCACTTGGATATGGCATTTCATAATTTTTCAGGCAAATTATTCTATTTCATCAATCTCTTTAATGAGCCTAAAGATATACATGCGGATTTATGGGACAGTATAATGTACGAGGGAGTTCAGAGGTGGCATTTTGATGACAAAATAAAATGTCATGCTAGCCTAATCAAAACAATATTGTGATGGCAAAATTAAATGGTATCAATGTGGCTATATTTTAACATGGTGTCAAAACAATGTGCCATCTAAAATCCATGGAGATGCTATGTTGATGTCAAAATGAAAAATTGTCAACACAAGTCAGTGGAGATGTTATACAAAAAAAAGGCAAAGCGATATCAATTTAAGTCTGTATCATTATAATGTTTCCATTCCCCCCCCAAAAAAGACATTTGACATGTTAAGTGGTATTTATTACATTTCCCCCCATTTCTTTCTATTTGCAGCTAAAAACGCAAATTATACCATTTAAAACAATTGCAAAGTTAATGGCATCTACTAGAATTGTTATTAGGGTTGAGATACAAATGAACCTAAACCAAACAGCTCATAGGTTATTTTATTAAAGAGTTCCTCAGATAGAGGGCTTCTTCCTCTGACATCCTTTTCCAGTCATGGGGTTTGCTTCAACCATGGATCACACACACACCTCCAAGAGAAAGAGAGTAGATTCTGTAATAGACAAGGGAATTGTTATAATACTGGGAAATCTGAAACATTTCCATTCCTAAAATCACTGGCATGCAGTTCCCTCATCAGATTGTATGGGAATCTCATCCTGAGGAATTCCTGTATGGGAGAAACTTGTCTTCCCCCTTTGTGGAATACTCTCCCCAGGGATGCCTGCCTGGCACCTTCATTACATATCTTTAAATGCCAGGTGAAAACATTTAACATTATCTCTTGGCTGATTAACATTCTGTGCCTTTTTAATGTGTTCGTGAGATGAGGATTAATAGTTTGTTTTTGTTTTATTATGCATTTTGTGTTCTCATTTTGTAATTTATGTTGTGAACTGCCCTGTGAACTTCGGTTGAAGGGCGGTATACAAATTTAATAAATAATTAATTAATAAACGGTGTGCAAGTAGGCTTTGGTTTTAAAGAAACTTTTAATTCCCTTACTTTACATCGCTGGAGGAAAAGCATACGTACCAGGCCCTGGCTTGATCTTCCTCAAGAGGATGCTCATCCAATTATGGAGCAGAGAGCTTGAAAAATAGCTCTTTGATGCTGGACTGTGGTAACCATATGCAAGGCTTTAAAGTTCTTAATGCCTTCTGGAGGCCCCTCATATCTCCTTTGGGAGAGCACCTTGAAGGGCTAGGTTTCTTTTAGAATCATAGAATTGTAGAATTGGAAGGGAACCAAGGGTCTTCCAGTCCAATACCCTGCACTGCAGGAATCTAAACTAGATCTTACATGACAGATGGCTATCCAACCTCTGCTTATAAACCTCCAAGTGAAGTGAGTCCACCACCTCTTGTCTGTTCCACTGTCGAATAGCTCTTACTGTCAGAAAATGTCTCCAGTCCACATTTTACCAGCTTCTCTGCAAGAATATCATGGGAAATTGGTCAAAAGCCTTGCTGAAATCAAGATGCACTATGTTCACAGAATTCCCCTGATCCACCAGGCGTGTAACCCTATGAAAAGAGAGTGAGATTTGTCTCACATGACTTGTTTTTGAGAAACGCATGCTGGATCCTAGCAATCACAGCAACCTTTTCTAAGTGCTCACAGACCGACTGTTTAATTATGTGTTCTAAGATCTTTCCTGGTATTGATCTTAAGTTCACCAGTCGATAGTTACCTGAGTCTTCTCCCGCTCCCTTTTTTTGAAGATGGAGACAACATTTACCTGCCTCCAGTCCACAGGGGCCTCCCTTTTTGTCCAGGAATTCTGAAAAGGTTATAGAAAGTGACTCTAAGATTAATTCCGCAGCTCATCAGGCCCTGGAGATTTGAATTCATTTAAAACAACTAGGTGTTCCCTTACCACCTCTTTTCCCTCCTTGCATCATTGATCATGTTATCACTAGATTGGGCATTGCTTTCCTTTTCAGTGAAGACAGAAGCAAAGTAGGTGTGGCACAGTTCCTCTTTCTCTCTGTCACCAAATAGCATTTCTTCAACTTCTCCACACAAGGAACCTACTACTAGCTTGTTCTTCCTCTTGCTTTAAACATAGCCAAAGAAACCTTTTATCATTATTTTTAACCTCCTCTTGCAAAGCTGGTACAGTACTTGGTGACGATGCGAAATCTATTTTCTTTCTAAAGCCTTTTAAGTGAAAGGAGCTGTAGTTTAGATAATTGCAGTGTTGGTTGTTGGACAAATCTATAAAAGGAAGATGACAAAGGGGCTTCCGGTCCAGCGCCAGCGCCGATCGGCGGGGTTTTGTCTCGCGTCCGAGACAGCCCGCCTTCGCTAGGGGGGGGAGGGCAGAGAGAGAGACTCTGCGCCCCTTTGAACCCAGGGTCGAGCGTCCCTGGGGCGAATTTACTCAGCGGTGCCCCAAATTCGGACTCCCCAACTCTCCGGTAAGCTCTAGTAAGAGCCCCGGAGCGAGGAGGGTGGAAGTCGCAGGGGCCATTTTGAGTGCCAGCGTTACCCTGGCGGAGGGAAGCTCCGAGCCGGAGGCGGAGAGCGCTGGATTCTTCCAAAGAAGAAATTTAAAATAAAGACTGTAAGTAAGAATTCGAAAATATATTATTTGATTTTATTTCGGCACCGGGAGGAAGGAAAAAAAGAAACGGAAGCCACCTCCTCCCACCGGTATCTACATGACCCAGTTAAAAAGGGACCCAAGCCTTGATTTGAAGATCTATTTATAAAGATTCCTTCAAAGACTTTAAGAGAAAGGAGAGTTCTCCCCTGAAAGCAGGGCAAAAGGGGAGAAACAGTGTGTGGATTAAAATTCCCTGCAAAATGTGGAAATAAAGCTGAGAAAACCTATCCCTTCCTCAGAGCCAGCAGCCTGACAGATCAGCAAGTATATTAAGTATTTAGAGGAAAAGAAAGAAAGAAAGAAAAGAATTTATTATGAACTTTTTGGAACTTATATTTAAAACATTTGTTTGATTTTGAGAACTTATATTGCAGCCAGTTTGTTAAAATGGGGTTGGAAAAATAAACAGCGACCATTTCCCGCTCCCCCAAAACGGACACTGACCTTGGAAGGATTGAAAAAATGTCAACAAAAGAGTACTCAGCTGGGTTCCAACAAAATGTTTTGAGAATCTTGTGGGAAATGACTACTGGAAGGCACTATGAAGAAACACAATCGCAGGAGACAATGCAACAACCGCAGATGGTGGATAGAAATAGCGACTTTTCTGTCGGAGACAATACGGAAATTGAACTGAAGGACAATGATAGCGACTGTGACAGGGACAGCACAAATGAAAAGGAAGTACAACACGAAGGAAAAGACAATTTGGTATTGGAAGACGGTTGGAGGAATATCCCTCTTTTGTGGGGGGAAAGACAGGATATGGTGGATTTACAGAATAAACACAAGGAAAAGAACAGTCAAAGAAGAGGAAAAACCCAGGGGGGGTACAAGGATGATTGGACTGTAAAACATTGGAAAAAGGGGGTGGGTTGAAGGAAAATTGGACATTTGATTAATAGGATTGATTAACAGGATTGAAAATTGGTCTGAAGACTACGAAGCTTGCTGTGATGGAGGGGGGTAGCTGGGAAAAGAGGAAGGGAAGGCGTATTGAGGATAGTTAATTATGGAATTGAAATTTAGTAGGAAAATTGGTCTAAAATTTATGGAGGTTTTTGGAGGGAAAAATTAGGCTAGGGAGGTAATTAGATTTGGAATAGGTAAAATTAAGACGGTATGAAATGATTAGTAAGGATGGAAGTTTTGAGAGGAATAAAAAAGATTAATATAGTAAAATATTAGAAAACTGGTAAAGGAGAATTAATATGAAGACCGGGGTAGGGGGGAGGTAGGGGAAGCCAGAAAAACAATGATTATGGATAAAGATTTAATAAGGTATTTTTTCTTTTTTCTTTTTTCTTCTTTTCTTTTTCTCTTTTTTCTATTTTTCATTTTTTTTCCCCTATAGGACAGGCACGGAAAATAGTTGGGAGGATACCCTCCCTTACCCTCCCCAGGCTCTTGGGGCTCTCTGGTGGCAGGGGAGGGCTCTGAGGGGTGGAGAGGGGGGTGGGGATAAACCCAACTATAAAATGGATTGCCTCCGTCGATTCGCCGCGCATGGGTGGCTCTAGTGGCAGGAGAGGGCCCGTGGGGGGTGGTGGAGGGAGGGAATGAATTTGTTATATATGTTGTCCTTGTGTGTAAAATCAATAAAATATATTTTTTTTAAAAAAAGGAAGATGACAAAGCTTGCACCTACACTTTTTAAATCCTGCCCTTGCTCAAAGGGGCTCTAGCTTTTGAGTTGGTTAGGCTGAGATGTAGAGTGAATGGCTTGAGGCTATAGGATGCTGCCTTATTCCATTAAATCATTGGTCCATCTAGTTCAGTGTTGTCTAAACAGCTCTCCAGGGTTACAGACAAGGAATCTTTCTGAGTCCTACCTGGGGATTTAACTTGGGACCTTTGCATGCTGTTTGGATGCTCTGTTACTGAGCCATGGTCCTTCATGGTTGGATGGAGGATTTGAACCCAGTCTCCCTGCTCCAAGTTCAACAATCTGGCCACTACACCATGCTGGTTCTGAACTTTTTTGTGACTTGAGAAGATAATGGTGATGTGCTGCTTTGTTGAGCGGTGACATTTGCTGCCATTCAGCACCTGCATTTTCCATCCATCATCCCAAGCTTTGATGAATCTTGTGACATGGATGCACTCCCAGCAGCTTAACAGATGTTCAAGGACAAAATATTTTGCTCATAAGATATTACTTAAAATGTTAAATTTAACTGAAGGGGAAATCTTGACTGTAACTGCAGCAGTTTTTTTTTTTTTGACAAAACTTATTGTGTGTGTGTGAAAATATTTAAATCATAGCCTCATAGTTGATTCTTAAAAAAATCAAATGTTTGCTGTAGGATCCTGAAATGTTCGCTGCTGCTACTTTTTTATTTTTCTTAGCATAAAGGAGAGAGAGAGAAATACCCTGAAGAGTAAAACAATTTTTTGTCTGCCTCATGTGCGTTCTGACAGGCTAATAAGGAAGAATGATAGTAGCAATAAAAAGGGGTCTTGGGTACATTCCTCAGATTTCACTGCTGTAAAATGATGTCCCTGTTACAAAATGACCACATAGGAACTCAAAGTGAAAGCTTAGTCCTGACTATTTGGGGAGTGTGCTGTAGCTTGTGACCTCCCTCTTTGCCGTAAAACATTCAGAGGACTCTGAGCTATCACATCAAAAGAAAGTGCTGTATTAACAGCTTTGGAGAGGGCCTTTTTAACCCAGAGGATAGAGCTGTGTGTTTTTAATTTGTGATGATTTACTACATTGAAATTGGTGTGAAATGCACAACAAATCACAGTGTCAAAAGTGGGAAGTGAATTTTATCAGCCAAAGGAAATGCGGGCTCTGGGGAATTGGCATAACTTCCTCGTAATATTGTTCACATTACAAGGTGATGGGCAAATCTGTTCTGAAAGTAAAGTCAAAGTGACAGAAAACTTCCTAAGAAGCTGATTTTATGCGTGTGCACACAAGCTGACATGTATCCCCGGTTTTAAAGCTGCCTTTGAATGGAAATTTGGCCATTGTGTGCATATATATGACCCAGGTAGACTGTGAAGAGATCTGCTTTGTCACATTAAGTTGATCCATGAGTTTAGTTATGGGAAGGGAGTGTAAGCATTAAAGGATATATTTTAGGTATTCATCTTGCAAATGTGAACTAACAAATGGGGAATTTTATATACCCATACATAGTGAAAATAAGTACTTATGGTAAAGTATATGTAAAATGGTTCAAATATGCAGCTCAGCTTTGAAGAAACTGTCCTTGTTAGAAAGACAAACTTTGCATGCATTATCAGTTTGAGGCAACATATTCTGACACTTCAGCTAGATACAATATTGGATTCAGGCACGCACTTATTGAACACATGGGTTGTTGTTTATAACTGGGAATCTGTGGGTTGCATGTAAAACTCCTAGATATCTGCTGACAGAAGTAAGTGACGATTTTAAAACAACTGTACTTATCTCTATATTAGTAAGTGATATTTGTTCTCTAGAAACCTTTAAATCTTTCATGCATTTTGAATTCTTTGTTTCCAGAGGAAATAATGAGTAATAAAAATCTAGCACAGTCTCCAGGCATAGGCAACCTTGGCTCTCCAGATGTTTTGGAACTACAACTCCCATGATCCCTGACCACTGGCCCTGTTAGCTAGGGATCATGGGAGTTGGATTTCCAAAACATCTGGAGAGCCAAGGTTGCCTACGACGGGTCTAGACAAATGAATTCCAAACTTAATGTGTCTTGTTGAAAGTACATGGATTGACTAAACAGCATTAAAAAAAAGGAAAAACTCAGTTCTTTTTGCACTTTTTATCTGCTAGTTTATGTACCTTTCTTGGCCTAACCCAAGCAAACACCATGCTTCCCCTATTAGATAGCAGATGCTTTTTAAAAAGAAAAAAATGTCAAGAACATAAATCAGTAAAACCTTTAAAATAAAATGATACAATTCACTGTATTATCATTTCATATATCATGTAAAAAATCTAGCTCATGTAACTTCAAAGACTTCGGGATACTTAAAATTGTGAGAGTTGATAATCTCAGCTGCTAATATTTTTTAACTTTCATACATAAGTATCTAAGAGACCTGCTGGATCAGTTCAAAAGTCAACCTAGTCCAACATGGTGCTTCTAATAGTAGCCAGCCAGAAGCCCCAAACAGTCTTACTAGAAAAATTAACCAATAAACTGAAACTGACACGGGGACAAATAGAAGAAGACGCCTTCAGCCCAGTATGGCTCCCCTTTATCACATCACAGCCCAACAAGACAATGACAAGAATCCACCAAAAGCATACAAATCAATATGGCTAACCTGATCCAAAACATCCACCCGCCTCACTCACACATAAAAACTAAGTCCACCACAGCCAACCACAAACAAACAACCACACCCGCCTAGGCCAATCCCAACCTCTCTCACCACCAAAGGAACACAAGCGAATAGCAAAGAGAACCTGCACAAGCGACGCTGACACAAAACCCCACACATACATTAAGTAAAATAGAAACATCGCCATCTGATCCCACCCCCACTCACCATTCGCCCCTCCACCTCTTTCCCCCTTTTCTTCCTAATGTAAGTCTCAACAAATGAAACTGATCTGTAGAAAATGTAACTTGAAAAAGAGACATTGCACATACTATTGTAAACCAAGAAATCTTTAATAAAAAAATACATTAAAAAGCAGGATATGCATAAGAGCTGGACTGAAATTTCTAAGAAAAGAATATTATGAGAAATTCCCTGAGAATTCCCTTAATAGCCAGTGGAGGCTGGTCTATTAAAGCATATGGGATACTGTCCTACCAATCTGAGCCTGTCCCTAATCAGCCCCCACCTGCCTGCCTTCATTCTTCTAAGCAGTCGGGGGGGGGGCAACACTGATTGCCAGCTTCTTGCTTCTTAATCTAAGTGTTGCCTTTGTAGAATGCTGGTGGGAGGAGGATGGGGATCAAATTGGAAAGAGATGCCTCTGCCTGCCATTGGCTCTGGCTCCACCTACTGCTTTCCACTCCCATGGGCCCCAGCCACCACTGCTAATGACAGCCAATCTATCCATCCTGGATTTCCCTTTTAAAGCCTTTCACGCTGGTGGCCATCATCACATCTTGCGGCACAAATTTCCACAAGTCAGTTATACATTGACTGAAATGCTGCTCTATCTTTTCTACATTGCTATTCATTTTCCTTGCTCTGGCTGTGGCTGATGAGTCGTAGCCCAAAATGCCCGGGGGGCACCAGGTTGGTGAAGGCTGCTCTACATGGTGCCTTCCACGGTCTGTTATCTTCTGATTGTATGTAAACACACCAAACTATGTAATTAAACCGTGGTAAAATGCAGAGTCTCCTTTTGAAAACATATTTGCCGCTTTTTCGGGATAGTTTCCTACAGCATTTCAGAGTGTGCCTGCACCTTTTTTTAAATGTGTGGCAGGTTAACATCTTCTGTTACAGACAGACCCATCTGCACTGAGTAAACACTTTTGGGATGGAGGAGAAACTGTTTGAGTTCCATTATACACAGCAAAAGCTTTTACAGTGGATTAACACTGCTCTGTGTTCTCTTTACCTATTTCATCCTGCCCAAGCAATGACAAGAGAGGTCCAATTTAATATACACTCAGCTTGCTTTGAACTTTGGCAAGCATACATTCTGCAGGCTTAATGCGTTGCCAGAAGAATGAGGACAATGCCATTAATAGTCAATGAGGCAACCTTTTTAAAATTCAATGGAACAGCCTTTGTTTCTCTTCCATTCTACCTGTGGATACAAAGATCTGTCACAAGTTATTTATTTATTTAAAGAAACATAAGTTGAATGCTTCAAGTGTGCCATTTGACCATAAAGGGGTTTAGTTAACAGAACGAGTTTCAAATGTTTGCTTATTGGGCTGCATTGGTTAAAAAAACCTAATAGTCCATTCACATGTTGAAGCTATTTTCTGTAGACATCTGCAGCTAGATAGATTGTATGGAGTTATTATTATGAATTATTATTGTTATTGATTTGACTTATTAGTTGTTTTTTACAAAAGAAAAAAGCTTCTTAGTGCCTTCGTAGAAGTCAAAAGGAGTAGCATAAAAGACATTGTTTTTCTGTGTTTTCCCTACTTCCAGGTTTGGTGTAGGCAAATTCTAGATAATCTGCTAAACTTTTTGTTGCACTTATGATATTACTGCTTGACTTTATACTTTTGGAAGATGTTTTCCCCCCCTTCCTATCCTCTCTCAGACCATTTCCCCCTCCTTCCCAAAGCTTTAGTCATTCCTGTTCAGTAGCTTGCTTGTATCCACTTTATCACACTGACAATCTGTCCGTTCTGAAAGGATTACAACTCTGTACTTCAATGCATGACATCATAGTGAGATATTGCTTAACGATCTGAGACTCTTAACATTGCCATTGCTGTGGCTTCTTGTTACTGAAAATATGTGACAGCTCTGGCCTATATGAGCTTTGCTTACATTGCACTTTTCCAGCCCATGCAGACGATTTCATGTGTTGTAAGTGGCATTCATGGAACTGCTGAGGGTGCATTAAACAACGTGTAGTTGGCAGACATCAGAGACGAGAACATGAACCTGCTTTAAGTTTTCCCATCATTTAGGAAGTGGAACAGTTCTTGACTTACATCAGTGCTGAGTATGGAACTGAAAGCCTTTGTGTTTATTGAATAATATGAAGTAGTTCAAACAAAATAAAAAAATTCTTTCCAGTAGCACCTTAGACACCAACTAAGTTTTTCATTGGTATGAGCTTTCATGTGCATACACACTTCTTCAGATACACGGCTACCTACCTGTAACATGAAGTAGTTCAGTTGCACAGCTTTTTGTACAGAGGCGTCTTTCCCATAGGGGCTAGTGGCTCATTGCGCCAGGGTGCCGGCCTCTCAGGGGCGCCCCAGCATTGGTGGGGGTGCAAGGAGCCACCAAGCCCTATGGCTCCGCCGCCACCTCTCCCTCGGCCACGGGAATCCCCTTGGCCGTGAGCGCGAGATCCAGTTTCCCTCACTGCCTGGGCACTCCGCGGGCACGTGGAGGCAGGGGCGGACCGGCCAGCTGGCCAGCCGAGGGAGAGGGAGAGGGATGCTGCATCTGAAGAAAAAAGAAAAAGCTCCGCCCACCCTGCCCTTTGACCAAGCCAAGCTGCGCCCTGCCGGAGGAGGGTGGGCGCGAGGGGACCTTCCTCCTCTTTGCAGCCCAAGCTGCAGTCCCAGTAGGTGAAGGCGCTCATGGGGTCGTAGGCGCCAGGACCTTGTTGCAACGCCTCTGGTTGCAAAAACCCACATTTGCCCTGGGGAAGAAGCATGGGGAGTGCGGCATTGTTTGGCCCGCCCCTCTCCCTCTGCAAAGGGGATGATGAAAGAGGCACGCTCTGCATTTCTCCTCCTTTGTCCGTGCTGCTTCTTGCTTTTCTCCCTCCCCAAAGCGGAACAGGACATTGGCCAAACTCAGCCCAGCCCAGCCCAGCAACAAAGCCGTTGCATGAGATCCGGAGGGTTGTGAGAAAGGAGGTGATTTAGAACTTGGCTCCCGGGACGCCAAGTTCTAATTTTTGGGAAAGGGAGGGGGCGCCGGAAGGACCTTTGCGCCACAGCGCTGGATGTGCTTAAGACGGCCCTGTGGCTTTCTGTCCATTTACCCAGTTGTGGAGAGGCTTATAAGTTACAAACCTAAGCAGCCAGTTGGCTACAAACACTATCTTGCCAGAAAGCCTTGGGAAAGATGGTGCTTCAGCAATCGTCTGGCCCAGACAATGTAATATCTGACCATTCCTGGCTATTCGAGACAGGCTTTACCCTTCTCCCAAATAGTTTCATGTAAAAAGTAGCCTTATTCGACTGGCTAGCATTTCACCAGCAGCTCTAGAGTTGCAACCTTGGCTTGCAATCTCCTTTGCACCAGTAGTGTATATTTGATATTTGGCCAGAAGGCCAGACAAACTTAGGGAAGACCTTTGGTGCTGTGGCTAGAATGTCAGGGTCTGAAGGCTCTGCCACGACGGCAGCTGCTGCAGCCACTGGCAGTGCTATTGTTTACTGGGAGGTGGTGCTCTCTCTATGTTTCCGAGCACATTTCAAAGTGTTGGTGCTGACCTTTAAAGCCCTAAACGGCCTCGGTCCAGTATACCTGAAGGAGCGTCTCCACCCCCATCGTTCTGCCCAGACACTGAGGTCCAGCACTGAGGGGCCTTCTGGCAGTTCCCTCACTGCGAGAAGCAAAGCTACAGGGAACCAGGCAGAGGGCCTTCTTGGTAGTGGCACCCGCCCTGTGGAATGCCCTCCCAGCAGATGTCAAAGAGAACAACTACTACCTGACATTTAGAAAACATCTGAAGGCAGCCCTGTTTAGGGAAGTTTTTAATGTGTGACATTTTAATGTATGTATCTTTGTTGGAAGCTGCCCAGAGTGGCTGGGGAAACCCAGCCAGATGGGCGGGGTACAAATAAATTATTATTATTATTATTATTATTATTATTATTATTATTATTATTATTACTTCTCATCTAATGAGACCTCGGGTTCAGGGTCTGGCTGTGGCTGGACCCTGACTCTTCAGCTGAGTTTTCATACAGACTTGGAATATACTGTGCAGTTATTTGATTTTTAAACCATGATGCAGCATCCCAGTAAACCCATATGGTAACCTGGCAAAGGATTAATAGATTGCTGCGATTATCGGGTTGTTTTTGTTTTTATTAGGTATTTTGTGTTTTTATGTTGTGATTTGATGTTGTAAACCACCCTGAGTCCTTTGGGTATAGGGCAGTATGCACATTTAATTTAATAATTAATAATTAATAATGATAATAATACCTCTTATGCTAGCCCTGACAAAAGGTCTTTAGGATTGGGTTTGCCTAGCTGACTTTAGAAGTTGTGAGAAATATATATGTTGGTATTTGGGGACAATGCCTTTGCAAGCTTGGAGATCAGTTAGTAGACCTACTGAGTGCTCCTACTAATGGTCTTTGCCTGGAGATTCTTACGTAGCAATCTGGAGTGAGCCTTGTGGCTTCTTTGCAGTATTTATCACGGAAAACTTTGATTTTTGCATAACTTGAGTAAGGTTTACATAACCTAATGGTGATACTGTGTAGACCTTAAACAGCTGACTTCTGTGCGTATTTAAGCTAAAGTAATTTCACTGACTTCAGCGGGTTTTCCTCCCAAGGATATGTGCAGCCTTCATCTCTGTTGATGCCCTGGTTTGTTTCCACATGGTGAAATGTACCGCATGTCCATTAACCTTTTAATGCTATCAAGCTAATCAGTTCAAAGGACTTGTCAGAAACAGACCTAAAGGGTGACAGGATCCTATTGACTGGGGGAAATAATCCAATAGCGCCGTCTCCAAATAGTGAGGAGCCCTGTGGGACTGAGGCTCTGACAGCAGCAGAGTAGCTGAAGTGAGTGAACAATTATCTGTCATGTTGTTTCAATATTACAGGACCTGATAGAAATATTTATTTGTGCTCTTCTTTTAAAACCTAAGCCCTGTCTTTTAAATACTCTTGATAACACAATAGTGGATGTGCCCATTTGTTTTGGGCGAGGACCAGTTCACAGAATCAATCAAGTGTCCGTTTTCCATCACTATACTGTACATAGCGGCTGTTATACAAGAAACAATGAAAGGAGTAGCCTCCATAGTGCCTCAAACTCCCACCATCCCTGACCATTGGCCATCCACCAATGTCTGGAGGACAACTCTATGGCTGTGTCTGGCCTATCTAGGCCAGAATCGTGTTTCCCACAATGGCAAACCAGATGGCTGTGTGAAGCCCAGAACAAAAACATGAGAGTTTACTTTATCACTCATGATAAAACTGTCTTGGAAGGATGGGTTTATTTGTTGTCCTGCAGCTGGCTGTTTTTCTATTGTACTTGTAACTGATTTATTACCAATATTTGATGCTGTATTTCAATATGGAGAATCTTCAGCTGACAGGCAGTCTTAAAATATGGTAAAGAAATAAGCACTTAACAGAGAGATAAATGTTCTTTTTGGATAGTTGCAGTAATTATTCCAATGTCTTAAGCCCATCTTAAAAAATAATAATAATCCACCACTCTTCCCAGTTGCGTTCTGGTCATCTCTGTCACTGAAAGTGCTTTCTTTAGCCTTCTCAGATTTGCCGTGAGCCACAAGACTCACCAGCATTTTGCATATAATTCTGTTCTAGGAATATGGCTTTGAAATTTGACTGTAAGCATTCTGTCAGCTCATTATCATACGACTCAGTCAAGCTGTTTTGTATCTGAAAAAGAAAAATGGTCTTGCTTGTTTTTTTCGGTATTAATCTCTTTTCTCCCTTCCTTTCTTAGTAACAGATCAACTCCCAGCAATCACGATCGGATACAACGCCTAAGGCAAGAATTTCAACAGGCAAAGCAAGATGAAGATGTGGAAGATCGGAGGCGGACCTACAGTTTTGAACAACCATGGGTAAGTGCTCATTTGTGGTCACTATATGCAGTGCTGCACAAAGTCCTTAGGAATATGGGAAGCTTCCTTATACTGACTTGGATCATTGGTCCATGTAGCTTGCTATTGTTTACCACACTGACCAGCAATGGCTTTCCAGAGTTTTAGACAGATCATGCTTCTAGCCCTACCTAGAGATGCCTAGGATTGAACCTTGGGGTCCTTCTGCATTCAAAGCTGGTGCTCTACAACTAAACTACAGTTGTTATTCTTAATCGCTGATGCAACTTTGATTCAAGGTCCTTGGTGACCTTTAAACTCCTGACCCTTTCCTTCTCCATCTGTGGCCCAACATTCCTAATTTCATTTTGTATTGTGCTCTGCCATCTGTCAATTGTGTAAAGGGTATTGTTTGCCCTGTGACAAGGCATAGCTGGGTCACATCAATGCAGACTAGCTTATCTGTCTTGCACTTAATGCCTGTGAGGGGGTTGTGTATGCGCTATTTTCAAGAACATGATTCTTTGCTTGTGTAAGCTGTGCAGTTTCAGATAAAATATGGAGGGATTTAAGGCATTTATGTTGGACTGCACTTGAAGAGTGCTTTTAAAAAGGGCATTAAAGATAGAACCAGCAACTAGATTTTGCCAAGACAGGAAGAGCTGTCCAGAAACACATAGTTTTCCCAATCCCCCATAGATAGCAAGCCTTCCCCCCCCCCCATCACCAGTATTGTTCTTTTTAATACAAAAGGGTCCCAAAGGAAGCTTACATAACAAAACACAGCTCCATTAAATCATTAAAAAAATCCAGTTTAATAATGTTGCAATTAAAACCACCAATCGTAATCAATAAGCCATTAAGAGAGAGGATGTAAATGTCATATAAACACTATCAGTAATTAAACTATTGAAGGATTTATGTAATAGGAATGTTTTGATCAGGCTTCTGAAAACCTGGAGAGAGGGAGGTCTCTGACAGATGTTCCTGGACAGGGATTTCTTCCATTGGGGGGCACCACTGAAAAGCCAGTAGTTCTCGTGGTCACTACCTGAGCCTGTGGGTTGGCTCTGTCATTAGATACACTGAGGCAACTGCCTCACGTGGCAGTGAGGGAACACTGGCGGCCTCCTGGCTATTCCTTCTGAACTCCTCTCCCCCTACAAGCTGTTCCCTTCTGTTGGAGGACAGAACCTTTTATGCCAACTGGGCTGCCCTGCACCCTGTAACTGTCCTGCTGTCTCAGGTTAACTGGGAGATACTATCCTGCCACCATTGTTGAACTTAAATTCAGTTGCCAGTCCAATTGGGTGCAGTAGGTAAACATGGACTAAGGAGGGTCATAACCTGGCCCTTTGCCTCTGGCAACAAAATGTCTTGGCTGGCCGTGCTGAGCTGCAAAAGACACATGAAGCAGAATGCTGTGTATGATTAGATTCTTTTGATACTAGACATTCCTTGGGCACCTTCAACCATGGTATAATTCCAATGTGGGAAACCTTTGGCTCTCAAGATGTTGTTGAACTACAATCCCCATCAGCCCCAGCAAGCATGGCCAATAGTGAGGGATGACTGGACTTGCAGTTCAGCAACATCTGGAAAGCCAAAGGTTCCCCACAAACCCAAATTGTCCCAAATAGACTATGAAATCCTCTGTATGCAGTACAATTCTGTGCAGATTTTAAAAAAGATTTAACATCCATGTCATCACCAGGCTACCTTAGAAATACAGAGAGAGATGACTTGTATTTCTAGCCATAAAGAAAAGAGCTATGTCATAAATATAAACCTCATATTTTGTAAATATGTACTGTATATCATTTTGTCATCCTGGAGAACATATACAACTTTTATTCAAGTTGACTTTTGTGTCCTTAAAAGCGTTTATTTTAAACCCCAGCATAACTAATGACAACAAATGTTGCCCTTAAATCAGCTACTTCTGCAACTCTAGGTAAAATTCTCTCTCTCTCTCTCTCTCTCTATATATATATATATAGTTTAAAATATATGGGCTTCCTTTTAAAGCTCTGTTATAAAATATGCTTGGTTCTCCCAGGAACTAATTTAATGAAATGCTTGTTTTATTTCCTTGTAAAGATAACTCAGTAATCTATTTTTATTTTCATGTACGGGGTTCCAGAAAAGGGCCAGGCATTATGTAGAGGCTTCTTCTGCTTCATCTCAGAATTTGACCGGTTAAGGGATCTTGGGGGACCCTGTCTGAGGAAACTGTGCACTCAGGAGGACTTGAGAACTTAACTACTGAGGGTCATGGGCCAAAATGTTCTCTATCCAAACACCATAGCAACTTTAAACAAGCAACCTTGGCGTGCATTATACTTTCCAACAATGAATGAGTGGGAAATTATTTAGATGACAGGCTGATTACCTCAGGAATGGAATAATTTCCTAAATTGTGGGTCAGAACGCTGACCTTTCTTTTTTCCCTCTTTCCCCTCACCAACAATGAGGGCCTCTTCCCCATTGGGCTGATCATGTAAATGAGCTTAAAGTGACAGTAATTCTGTTAAATGTATTAATTT
Organism: Zootoca vivipara; assembly: GCF_963506605.1. Taxonomy (NCBI): domain Eukaryota; kingdom Metazoa; phylum Chordata; class Lepidosauria; order Squamata; family Lacertidae; genus Zootoca; species Zootoca vivipara. The sequence continues at coordinate 41,734,298 of NC_083287.1, read as the reverse complement.
TAATCCTGAGCCTTATTGTTCCCTTGGCTGATGGTCTGCTCCTTTATTTAAGCTGCACCTCTCTCTCTCTCTCTCTCTCTCTCTCTCTCTCTCTCTCTCTCTCTCTCTCTCTCTCTCTCTCACACACACACACACACACACACACACACACACCCTTTTCTCTCCTTCCTTGCGCATGTGTCTTTTATACAGACACATTCATTTAGATGCTCAAATTCTGGAGAAATAGGTCCATTGTACCTTTGAATTATTTTCTCCCTCTTGTGTATTCCAATCTGGGTAAGATCACTGTGCTGGGAAGGGATGAAACTATGATCTCATCCATTCTGAGAGTGTTCAATATAGTTTTAGCATTGAGGAACAATAAACCCATCTCTCAAGCAGCATATGCAACTTCAGGGTATTAACTTAAAATTAGAGAGAGGTGCTTTTCCCAAAATGCATCCAGATGTAATGAATACTAAACAATGGTAAAACGCACAAACACCAGTGGTTTACTGTGAGGAAACTTCAACCATATTCTTTGAATGCTCTCTCTTTTTTATCTCAGAGTTCTTGGCTACAAGTATGTCTGTGGAAAAACACAGCTGTGCAAGTGTTAAAAAGTTTTGAATTAGCGTGAGGGAACAGGTTTGTGACACCAAATGAAAGGGAGGGGACACGGAAAAGGAAAAGCTTGGATGGGCATAAATAAAGGTTGACATCCATAAATGTCCTTCAAATCCATGATGATAGTGAGCTTTTTCCTCCTGATTTGAACAAAGAAGGTAATTTCCCATCTACAGAGCTTGATGAATAACAGATATGTATTAAAGAGCTGGGATTCGAGAAGCAGAGACAGATAAGTGTATGTGTGAAAGAAGGAGATCGGGTTTGCTGCATATGTCTGACATATAAAAATGACTTCTGCCTGAATCACAGTTTCCAGTTCCTGATGGATGGTTGTGTCCACATGCCTTTTCTTGGATCATAGTGGGCAGGTGTCCATTTCAAATTATTCTACAACGATCCTGTTGGCAAAACCTTTACTGATGTGCTGTGGGGTTCTGGCATTTCTTCCTGGGCTTGTATATCTGCTCTGCCAATAATTAATGAACTTCTGTCCTCAAAGCAGTCAGTCCCGTAGCTTTAATGTATACAGACACTCTTATTCGAAACTTTAAAATGACACTTCCTGAAGAGAGTGGGACAGAATAGTTTATGATGAGGACATGACTCAGACCCGTGAGCCTAGGGTGACGATTTATCTTTTCTCAGACATATTCTGTTTGCTACCATGCCAATACCAGAGCTCTGTTAGGGCTCCAATGTTCACTCCTGCTTGAGAAGGGTCTGCCATATCTGCAAAGAGTTGCTCAGAGGCGATTACAAACAGAAATGCAAATATACATACTACAATAACCCAGCCAACGAAGCACCGATGATCAAGGTAAAAACAGCAGCAGGGGACAAAGCAGCACTAGCTGTCAGCTCCTTAAGCAGCAGCAGAATCAAAAGATTGCTTTGAAAACTCCCTATTTAGGCATAGTCCCTTCTAGTGGCTAAAAAGAACATTGGAGTCAGCCATACTCTTCATGGGTGGTGTTTTCAGGGGTGTCGCAATGGGGGGGGCCAATGGGGGCAGTCTGCCCCCCCACCCCCACGATTCTCAAGCTGAGCCTCCAGCCTCCCGGTAAAAAGTCTGAGCGGGCTTTTTACCTGGAGTTTGTAGCTGGAGGCGCGCGGCTTTGGAGGCACGAGGGGGCGGTGATACCCCACCACGTAATGACGCATGTGTCGTTACGTAGCGACACATGCATCGTTACGTAGCGGCGCGGCGCCCCCCCCCCGGGTGCATGGCAATTTGCCGCCCCGGGTGTCGCGGCGCCTCACGACGCCCTTGGGTGTTTTATTATTTATTTATTCTGGTACACTAATACCCTTCCTTTCTTCCAACATGGAACTCAAGACCAAGGTTCCCAGGTCTTCAGTTGATACATTTACCAGACCCAAATCTGCTTAGCTTCACCAAGATGGCTGCATTATGTTTCCTCAGACTTCAAAGCTAAGACTATAAAATATGCCAGCCACTTGATTTGAGCAGCGCCAAAAACAACTTAGTCCCTCATAGCTGTGTTCAGTGACTTATCTACAAATGCAGACACTTCGACTTTGTTCATATAGGTATTTGTATGATAACCTTGTCCTAAAATAGGTAGAACCTTTCCATACTTCTAGAATCCTGCAGATAGTCCAAATTTTATCTATCAAGTTTAAGAACCTACAGCATTTATAATGGGGGGGGGAATCTCTTGAAAATATGTCTTCTACTGCAGTTTTTCTGCCATGTTTATCTCTCAAATACGTTTTTGCAGTATTTTTAAGGGTATGTCTGTAAATTGTCTTGGAGCATACATATTGAAGGTGATTCACAAATTAATACATTAATAATAATGGCTTAAACAGTTCATTTTGGTTGATAATGAAAGCATTTTAAAAATTGTGTCTTTACAGAAAAATAGTATTATTTATCATTCTGGATGCTATTATTGTTGTTGTTGTTTTAAAAAAACCACCATGTGAACTTTTTGCTTTTCCTATCCTAGCCAAGTTCAAAGTCATACTCGCAGAGTGGCAGGCATTCTGTATCGGTCGAGGTTCAGATGCAGAAGCAGCGTCAAGAAGAAAGGGAGAGTTTCCAGCAAGCTCAGCGGCAATACAGTTCATTACCCAGGTACGGCAAATTTCTAAGGTGATCTGGCAAATTAGTGCCTGGAGCCAGTTTATTCAAAGTGTTGTGTCTTCTTTATTAAGAGCAGGGGTGTCAAACTCAAATTCATCGGGGGCCGCATCAGCAGTTTGGTCACCCTCAAAGGGCCGGTTGTATCTGTAGGACTATGTGTCCACTCTTTATTATCATAAATCATTGTCACTGCATTCAATTATTACTGTTTTTTTGTAATAATGTAAGTAATAACTAGCTCTGAAAGCAGAAACATAGTCAGAATAATGGCAAGTAGATATTCAAATGTACAATTATTGTACAATTGATTGAAAAATGATTTTTGGTAACTGCACTGGGTGGTGGAGGCTCGCTAGGGTTTCATGCAGGACCTTTGCAGAGCTACTAGTACCTGGAGATGCTGGGGTCCTTCTGCATGCAGGACAGATGTTCTGCCAGTGAGCCACCACCCTTCACCAAAGGGACTGGCTGAGGTTGACTCACTGGAGCTGCTCTCCTGGTTCCAGGGTTTAAGGGCCAGAAGTATAAAGCAGCATCCTATGTTTCTGAGGAGAGGGAGAGGGAGAGGGAGGGAGGAAGGAAGGAAGGGAGGGAGTGGGAGGGAGAGAGGAAGGAAGGAAGGAAAGAGGGGAGAGAAAGAAGGGTAGGAAATAAGGAAGAGAATAAAGAAGGAAAGAAAAAGAAAGAGGGAGAGAAGACGGAAAGGGAGAAAGAAGGAAGGAAGTAGAGGGAAAGAAAGAATAAGAATGAGGGAGAGGAAGAAAGTTGGGAAGGACGGAAGGAAGGAAGGAAGGAAGGAAGGAAGGAAGGAAGGAAGGAAGGAAGGAAGAAAAGAGGGAGCAGGAGGGAGAGAGGAAGGAAAGAGGTGAGAGAAAGAAGAGTAGGAAAGAAGAAATAAAGAAGGAAAGAAAAAGAAAGAGGGAGAGAAGACAGAGATAAAGAAGGAAGGAAGGAGAGGGAAAGAAAGAATAAGAACGAGAGAGAGGAAGAAAGAAAGGGAGGGGGGTCGCCACCTTGATTCAGCGCCAGAAAAGAGCGTGAAGGGACCCAGGGGCAAAAAGCATTTCCCCGGCCCCAGCTGTTTGTCGGCACTTTGTTGGCGCGGCGCTTCAGCAGCAAGGTCCCACTGCTGGGTCCCGCTGGCTGGGGCGCTCGGCGGGCCACATGACGAGGTCTGGCGGGCCGGATTTGGCCCCCGGGCCTTGTGTTTGACACCCGTGATTAAGAGGAACCCTCTGTTATAAAGTGTGCAGCTTGAAGGTCTCCCATAGAATCCCAGGAAGTGCCGTTTAGCTCTCACAGAGCTACATTGTCAAGCACCTAAAGCAATCTGCAGATGCTTTAGACTAGAGGAAGTCGAGTGCTTTGAATACAGTGGTACCTTGCTAGACGAATGCCCTGCTAGACGAATTTTTCGCTAGACGAATGGTTTTTGCGATCGGAGGTTGCCTCACAAGATGAATTCATTTTGTGAAAAATTCATCTAGCGAATCGCGGTTTCCCATAGGAATGCATTGAAATTCAATTAATGTGTTCCTATGGGCAAAATAAATAAATAAATAAAAATTCAGTGCATTGCTATGGGATTCACAAGACAAATTTTTCGCAAAACGAATTGACTCACAGAACGGATTAAATTCGTCTTGTGAGGCACCACTGTATATGGTATGTACGCAGTTTGAAGCCAACACCATGAGTCTGACCAAACTGTGGGAGGCAGTAGAAGACAGGAGTGCCTGGCGTGCTCTGGTCCATGGGGTCATAAAGAGTCGGACATGACTGAATGACTAAACAACAACAACAATGTACACAGCTCAGGGCAACAAAGATAAATATCAAGAAATTTTATTGTATTCAAAGAGAATTAGCATACTTCCCATAATATGTTAGCAGTGCTTTTTTTCCTTTAAAAAAGTGTTTTTGGGGGTACTCTCATTTTCCTACTCATATTGAAATACTGCCCCTTAATGAGGCCATTTAGGGGCGTGCCCCCAGAAAAAAAGCACTGGTTAACAGAATCAGTTGGCACAGACTTTCATAAGCAACACCCTAAGAATGGGCTACTGGGGGAAGTTTAGAACTAATAAAGGAGTTAAAACTAATCCACAAGTTGTCAGTTCTAAAAGCATGTACAGAAATGTATAGAAATGCATAGCTAGGATGCAGAAAATAGGTGAGGAGAAAGAGGGGCTGTCTGTCCACAGCAATGAAGATAAGCCTTAAGGGCTACAGAAGTGTGTGTGGAAAAGATAAGGAAAGAAAGAAAGGAAGAAGTACACAAGTACTGTATATTCCTGCGTATAAGACTACTTTTTAAGCCAGGAAAATCTTCTCAAAGGTCGGGGGTCGACTTATACACCGGGTCGTATTTCTTATACGGCGAGTATATCCCAAACGCTATATTTTAACTGGAAACGTTTGGAGTCGTATTATACGCCCAGATGTATTTGCTGGACAAAGTTTTGAGAAGAGAGAGAGGCCATTTTGAAAGAGGGAAGGGAAGCATGAGGAAGGAGAAAAATCTGTTGCTTCGTTCAAAGTACTGACTCAGAGTATTTTGCTATGGTAAGGGATGCAGAGGAGAATTTGGTAGTATTTCCTAGAACCATCCTAGCAGTGCTTTTGTTCTAGAAAAAAGGTGCCAATACTGAGTACCCTTGAGTATCCCCCAGAAAAAAGCACTACATCCTACTACAGTGGTACCTCAGTTTTCAAACGTCTCCGTTGACAAACATTTCAGTTTTCAAACACTGTAAACCCGGAAGTAAACGCTTCGGTTTTCAAACACGCCTCGGAAGTCGAACATGCCATGTGGCTTCGGTATTGAGTTGCGAGCCAAGACCCCCAGAAATTCCCCACCAATAACTCAGACAGACACATTATTTTAGGTTTTGTTTTTGGCATAATTTTGGCCACAACTTTATTTAAAAAAATTACAATTAATTTTGAGTGTTGGCCTTAGGCTTTGGTTAATCTTCTGCCCCACAGTGGGATAGGACCAGCTCTGACTTCCTGCATTAGGAAAGTCAAGTAAACACCCCATGGTGGAGGAGATAGCTGAGCCCAGGCAATCTCCCCCCACCAGAAATGTTCCCCAAGGCTCGTGCTCTGTATTGGCCCCAGCCCCGCACCATTGCGGGGGTGTAAAGACTAGAGCCCCGGAGCCCCAGGATTCCTTTAACGGAATACTTCTATAAGAGCAACACTGATGGGCATGCACCTCCATGTGATGCCCCTCCCAAACTCATCAACCAAAGCTTAACCTGCCAACCTAACAAGTTGTGACTATTGCTAAGCAGGAGGTGAAAAACCAAATGGGAACAGCCAATCAGCCAGATGGAAAAAATTCCTACTGACCCCTGAATACAGGCGGCGCCATAGCAAGGTCATCCTAAACCAGCAACGAAAAAAGGAGGTGGGCGGGAGGGAGATTGAATCACTAGCAGGAAGGAGCTCAACCTAAAAAACGCTGACTATTTAAGGATTCCCCTTGTCAATCAAGAATTGGATACATGCAATTCTCCCCAGCGACAGTCAGCTCTCCAATCATCTTCTTCCCATTAGCTTAAACCCACCCCTTCACACACACACCGTCATTTCTGCCAGGCCTGGTCGCAACCCTCACTATTCCCTATGGGGGTTAGTGAGCTTTTTCCATATTAAGGCTTCCATATCAAGGCTTCTGTATTGAGTTTTCAGTTTTCGAACATTTCAGAACTTGGACGGTCTTCTAGAACGGATTAGGTTCAAAAACCGAGGTACCGCTGTATATCAAAAACAGCAAAAGAAGGAAAATGAAGGATTTCCAGGAAATGATAAATAGTATAAAGGTTATATGACCCATTCAGTGTAGAACAGGCCATACATAGTTATTTGCAACTGTATACCAGGTGAGAGAGAACTTGTGTGAATGTCACAAATTGCAACCTCAACGAGGCTCCTTGGAGAGAAGTGCCCTTACATTTGAGCTGTTTTTGAGCTATTTTTTGTCAAATCTGATATTAATAAATGAAAATAAAAAACAAAGACTACAAATGTTGTCTTCTCTTCCTGGGAGTGTTTTAAAATGGTGCCAGACAGGAAAAAATAATTTTAGATTTCTGCAAATGGGTTTCTAAAGTACACCTTCCTCCTGCTGCCAAGGTGTGAGTTGGAAAGAGATTAGCCTGTATTGGCAGATGCTTCAGGCCATTCAAACTTCTTGGCTAGCTGCTGTGGAGAGGGGGACAAAAGCAGCCCCATCCAGCACAGTCAAAGGTCAGTAATGATGACAGTGATAGCCCTGCTGTAACAGCTCATAAAACTGGGTTCCAAAATTTTAGAGATTATGGGGTTCTTCTGCATTATAGTTTCATGTAATGAAAATAAATATGAACTTGACAGGAGGAAGTAGCGGTAATGGGAAGTCTTTCTTGTATAGCTTGTAACAAAGTGAATCTTGGATGTATAATGTGGATGTATGTCATAAAAGAATTAATTGAGTGAATAGAGAGATTACCATGAAAAGCTATATCAGATTGGGATACTTCCAATTTTCTGACACATTTAATTGGTTCTAATATTTAAGTGCTGTCTATACACATACTTTAGTTTATAAGCAGAAAGTGCTCACAGGCAGTCTTGAGTCCAGGAGGGAGATGTATTCCAAAGGGAAAGGGTTGCTCATGACTACCCAAGCGCTGCACCTAACGCATTCAGACATTTGGTGAATGATTGAGGCTGGTTTGGGACAGAGATTGTTTGAGTCATGTTTAAAGTAAATTTGAGTGTCTTGGGAAAATAAAGCATATTGAGGCAAAATGGAAGGTTGGTTTAGAAAATTTGAATAAACTTTCACAACTTCATTTGAGTAATAGATATTTTAGAGAAATGGTAAGGGATTTTATTTTTGTGTAGGAAAAGCAGGATACGGTAAATAAAACTAAATATCTCAGCAGAGGGGGAGTTGAGGGAAGTCCAGAGGAGGGGAGGGGAAATAATTGTAAATAACATGATGAATGAGATTTGTATCATTAATTGTTATAAAATTCAATAAATATTTTATTTTTAAAAAAGGAAGATTGGTTTAGAAAAGAGCAGGTGTCCTTGAGAGTGATGGGGAAAACAAGTGGGAGAGTTTTTCCATTTAATTTTGATCTAACAATAACAACTCTCATCAAAGCCAAAGGCTGATTTTGTGTTTTCTTCTTCTTCTTCATTGAACTGATGTATTGGAGGATTGGATGAGGTCAGTAAGAATTGGGTTTGAATGGGGGAAGGAAACCACAGGAGCCCAGTGCCCTCTTGATGTTTTAGACTAAAACAATCATCAGCCCCAATCAGCAGTGCCCAATGGTCTGGGATGATGGGAGTCATAGTCCTAAATATCTAAAGGGCACCAATTTGAGGAATGCTGCCTTAAGTCAATGAGTAGTTTATTCAAGGGCTTTCCCTGCATATTCCTTGTCTATAGTCAAAAAGGTGACATTTTATAAGCCTCTGAATGCTCAGCCAGATATTATTGCCTTCTTTGCCCTGCTTGTGGGTGCCCCAGGGGCAACTGGTTGAACTGGTTCCACTGTGGGATTAAATGCTGTACCAGATCAACTTTTAGACTGATGTAGCAGAGCTTTCCTTTCCTCCTCAATTAAGGGAAGATCACTACTGCATGACTGCATTTTTGCAGTTCCCCAAATTATGTCTATGATAAACTGTAATTTTTTTGTCGGGAAAAACATGTAGTACATTATTATTTCATTTATGAATTACAGGGGACTGTGGAATAACCTTCTGCAGAGCCGCAAAATATATTCTCAGTTCAAGGGAAACTGTTTGTTCAAGGTCTATGCTACAAAACATCTGTGCACAAACAAATTAATAAGTACTTCAGTCTTTGTTTCCTCGCTTCATGGATAATCTACATTCATGCAGTTATAAATATAAATTGTTTCCAGAATTCATACATTTTTCTGATATCTTCCCATAAAAGTGGTGTTAAAAGAGTCCAACCAATCTTGCTTGCCTTATTGCTAACAGGCAGGGTGAATATGGTGTGAATCAGCTTAATCTATTGTCATTTTCAATGTGAAGCTGTTTAAAAGTAAAGTTTTGTCGAAGTTGGAGCCTGCTGTTAAAAAGGTTTTTGGATGCTTTAGAAAGCTCATGTGAACTTAAATAAAAGAGTGAATGATTCACACCATATTCACTCAGAAATCTCATTGTGCTATACATGCTTGTGTTGACAATATGGCCTTTTGTTTTGTGTGGATGGAAAGGGAAGTAAAATGGCAATGTCACAAAGTTGCCTGTCCATGTTGCATAACTACCAGTGATATTATAAGGTTTGAGTTATCTTCCACAGGAGAAAGCATAATAAATTACCTGTAATTCTCCTTGGCATTATCCAAGGTCCCAGATCTACCTGGTAGCAGAGCGTCAATATTTCTTTCCTTCTGTTGTGTCAGTAATAGGAAAACTCAGTATCCCTGGAAGAAAAGGCCCTGGAAAATGTAGTTCCAATGGACTCTGTTTTCATTTCTTTTTGTGTTGAAATCTTCTATTTTTTGGTGGTTATTTTCTGTTTTATTAACTTGTTTGATATATTGATGCTCTTATTAAGTTGCCTTCAGAGTTCCTGATGGACTGAATGGTGAGATAGAAATGTTTTAAATAAATCACTAAATGATGGGGGGTTGTTGTTGTTGTTGCTGCTGCTGCTGCTGCTGTTTAGTCGTGTCCGACTCTTCGTGACCCTATGGACCAGAGCACGCCAGTCTTCCACTGCCTCCCGCAGTTTGGTCAGACTCATGTTGGTAGCTTCGAGAACACTGTCCAATCATCTTGTCCTCTGTCGTCCCCTTCTCCTGGTCCCAACATTAGGGTCTTTTCCAGGGAATCCTCTCTTCTCATGAGGTGGCCAAAGTATTGGAGCCTCAGCTTCAGGATCTGTCCTTCCAGTGAGCACTCAGGGCTGATTTCCTTCAGAATGGATAGGTTTGATCTTCTTGCAGTCCATGGGACCCCCAAGAGTCTCCTGGGTGACAACATGGAAACAGTAGAAGTTCACTCACACAAGAAGTAGTGATGGCCACCAACTTGGGTGTCTTTAAAGCAGCATTTTACAAATTCATGAAGGATAAGGCTCTCAGTGACTACTAACCAGGATGGCTGTGTTTTGCCTCTGTTGTCAGAGACAATATGCCTCTGAATGTCAATTGCTTGGAACCACAGGAGACATGAGGGCTGTTGAACTCAGGTCCTGCTTTTGAGTTTCTCACAGGCATCTGGTTGTCCACCATGTGAACAGGATGCTGGACTAGATGGACCATGGGCCTGATCTAGCAGTTTCTTTTTATGTTCTTATGTTTTTTTGCCTATGGTGAGAGAGTAAAGGGGAATCCGGTAAACAAGGAACTATCTAGAGCAGGCATCCCCTAACTTGGCCCTCCAGCTGTTTTGGGACTACAATTCCCACCACCCCTGACACTGGTCCTGTTAGCTAGGGATGACGGGAGTTGTAGTCCCAAAACATCTGGAGGGCCGAGTTTGGGGGTGCCTGATCTGGAGCAGGGATCAGCAAACTTTTTCAGCAGAGGGCCGGTCCACTGTCCCTCAGACCTTGTGGGGGCCAGACTAGGTTTTTTGAGGGGGATTGATGCAAGAGCACCACAAGCGCAAAAGGGCTCTGGAGAGGGGCTGCTTAAAATGGCGGCCGCTCGAGCACTGCTGCTGCTGCTGCTGGCACCAACAAAGCCCAGCCCCCTTCCTCCTCTAGGCAGGGTGGGGAGAAGCCAGGAGGAGGGAGGGAGGGAGGGAGGAGGTGCTGCAGTGGGAGGGAGAGGGAAATGTGCACACTGGTGATCCACATAGAGATTCCCGGACCGTTCATGGGCTGGATCCAGAAGGCAAGTGGGCCTGATTCAGCCTGCAGACCTTAGTTTGCCAACCCATCTAGAATGAAAAGGGAAGGAACTGGTGCAATCTCACTCTGAACTACTCTCTGCTTGTTCTCTCTGGAGGCTTGTCCAGCTCTACATGTTGACAGATTGGGGATTGGTATACTCTCTTTATCTTCTCCACTTTCCCTGCCCTCATCTGAGAGGTAGATAGAAGAAAAGAGGCTGTCCATGTGCATACATTGGCAGAACCAAGTGGAGCTGCATGCCCCCATGAAGTCAGCCCTGTTTGCTTGAGGGTCAGGAATTGCCAGCAAGGGCTGGTGGTTTCAGGGCAACACTCTTTTACTTACCTCAAGCCCAATGAAGCTAGCACTTTAACTCACTTTTGTCTGTCTCCATTTCATCTCTCACTTCCATCATCTCTGTGTCTTGCTCACGTGCATTAACACACACTCTCTCCCCCTCTCCCTCTCTTTGCACTCTGACTGGCCCCACTCCTGTACGCAAAACAAACCCCTTTGTCCTTAATGCATGCACTGTTTATTGTGAGATTTCACTATCTCAAGCACAATAACGTACAGATAGATATAGCATTTCTGCTGCCATTGAAACTCAACAGTGATGGGCCAATGGCCTGTTGTAGTCCAAGGCAGCTTCATGTGTTCCACTAGACAGTAATAACAGTAAGAGGCACCCTTGGTCTGAATTCGGCTCAGCTTGCTTAAATACCACATAGTGGAATATTCTGATACTATATATATTGTAAACAGTTTTCCTCTGCAGTTGCATAAGCATGCTGGGCTTTGTAAGCCAAAAGACAGACCTTTGGCAATCAGGGTTGGTAAAGCCCTGCATACTAATTTCCCATGTCCAGGTCTATTGTAGCATTATTGTTGAAAGTTGTAATTGTTATTACAGTATTAGCTGTCAAACTGTGAATATTTATAGTGTAATGCCTCAAGGAACACATGTAAATGGAAGAATAGCTGGTTACTCTAAGCAAAAGAGACATGGCAGACACCTTTTATTGTAAGGGGATAAGTCTACCACCTGCCAAGCTGGCAGCATCATCTGGGATTCCAACGTGATATTGCCTGAAATGTTGCATCACTCCCTGGCAAATTTATTCTGAAACCAGCAGATTCTTCTGCTATTTGGAGTTGATAGCTAGGCATTGGGAGAGGGGCAGGGGGAGTTTCAATACTGCAGTCTTAACAGAACTAGAAAAGCTTTATCTGGGTGATTGTATTGACATGTGAGAAAATCAGCATTAATAGTTAGGTAAGAAGCCAGAAATTAAAATTCTGGAATACATGTACGGAACATGAAAACGGTGTGCCTCCACAATGATGAATAAAAGTGATGTGATAGGAAATGTGCTAAGAGTGTTGACTTATGCAACGCATATGGGGGTATGCAAGTATGCTACTATATATTTGGAGAACAATATATAAGGTCCAGTAAAGCTAAAATAAGCTAACTCTGCTTTAAATACATTTCTTTATTTTCTTTAATTTTATACCCTGCTTTCCTTTCAATGAAAAACAGCTAGTCAGCAGCTAATCAGTATAGGTGAGTCACAAGTAACTTTATTTGGATTGTTGCCATGCTCAACATTTGAATCTATGGTCAAATCCATTACGAAAGAGAGTGGCCATGTTCAAACACACAATCAGACATGCTTAAGCCCTGCTGGGTTGTGACCCATGTCAAGAAATACAGTATGTCTGCAGCTAAATGCATTGGGTCTCTTGGTGCTATCTTTTGTACAAACCCCCCCAACAAACCGCCTTTGCATGTGATTAACTGACAACAATTCTATATCATATTGATTATGGTTCAGCATTCCTGCTGGTCTACACTCAGTTCATCTTCGGATGTGTTATGTGTGGTTATGTGGAAGAGGACTTCCTTGGTCATAAGTTTTTCAGTGGGAACTCGCCAGAACTGAGTTCTGGCACCTCTCAGGCAGGCACCATTGCCATTGTAAGAGAATACAGGGAGATGTTTGTGGTGCACCTTTTTCTAGAAAAATGGCACTGACTAGTCCCAATGACTATACAGCACCTCCAGTATCAGAGTCAGTAGAGCTCTAAATGCAGTTGCTGGGGATCACAAGTGGGAGAGGAATAGTGCACTCGTGCCTGCTCATGGACTTCCCATAGGCTGCTGTGAGAACAGGATGCTGGGCTGAGCAGACCTTTGGTCTGATCCAGTAGGCCTCTTCTTGTGTTCTTATGTCCTTCCTGAAGGATACCCACCTTGATAGACTTTAGAGGGCAAATTATGGCCTGGTTGTTGGTAGGAGGCAAAAGAGGCCTACTGAATTAGATTATGGGGTCATTCAGTCCAGCATCTAGTTTTCCACATTGGCCAATGAATTACCTTCAGGAATCCCTCCACCCACAAGCAGATAATGGAAGTGATAGACCTTCCTCCAGCAACTACTCTTCAGTAGCAATAGCCAATGTTCAGTATTGATCAGCTGTTTGTTATTCTATGGGGAATGAGTGACTTGCCTTAGTGCCTCATACTTAGGCATAAAAGAACTACAAAAGTTTTCCAGAAATATAACAAGTGTTTTCCATAAGTATAATGAAGTATAACATACCTTGTTCTGATTTTCAGGCAAAGCCGGAAAAATGCAAGCTCTGTGTCTCAAGATTCTTGGGAGCAGAACTATCCTCCGGGCGAAGGTTTCCAAAGTGCAAAAGACAACCCGAGGTATTCCAGCTATCAGGGCTCCAGGAACGGCTACATGGGAGGCCATGGCTTCAACGCCCGGGTGATGCTTGAAACTCAAGAGCTGTTGCGTCAAGAGCAGAGGCGGAAAGAGCAGCAGCTGAAAAAAAAGACATCTTCTGAAGGGTCCAGCAACTATGACTCCTATAAGAAAGTTCAGGACCCAAATTATGCCACTCCCAAAGGTCCTTTCAGACATGATGTACCCCCTTCACCATCTCAGGTTGCCAGGCTAAACAGATTGCAAACGCCAGAAAAGGGAAGACCATTTTATTCTTGAGTCGAAGAAAAACGTCAACGTCCCATGCAATAAAGGAACATTTTCGTATGAAGAGACTTGTATTGGGGGGGTGGGGGTGGGGAGAGAAACTACTACTTCTTCTTTTTACAAAAAGGAGGTACTAAGGAATTCTTGTCTGCTTCAGTGCCTTTAGCAATATAGGCAAAGAATCAGAGGGCCTTATGTCTTTGCCATTGTGTCACAAGTGTTATATCATGGAAGGATTTTCCATCATTTGACAATCATACTCTAGGCAAGTGATGTGTCTTAGTTATCAAGTGTCCTAGCCCAGTTCTGTGCTATCAGTGTCTGCTTCACTACATTTTGCTGTCAGGTGTTAAATGCTTCAGTGAGGTCTGGTTCCAACATACATCATTAATTTGTTTTTAATTAAAAGATGCATTGCCATACCTTTGATTAAGGGAAAGGGGTACGTATCACTTGTAAGCAGTAAGGTTGAATGTTCACTCGTGATCTTTAGCCCTTGATGTTTTACAGTTGATAAATATTTAAATGTCTGTCTGCTGAAATGCTGTTTTTCTTTGACTTTACACGTTCACTCTTGAGTCCTATCAGAAAGCTTTATCCTCATTCCTAAGCAAAAAATGTTATGTTTCATATATCCTGGGGACCTTGTTGCATTTGTCTTATACCTTAACCATATATAGGTTATATTATCAGTGAAAACCTTGTAAGTTAACGTTGCCTAATAATAGTGGAGGGACATTGCTATTTCATGAAGCATGTAGAATGGTGGAGAGAAAAAATATCTCTCTGGTTTGGTTTAACAACTTTGGTGGGGATTTTTAATTATTATATTCCATTACAAAAAAATGAACCCCAGGAAGAATTATAAATTAAACATTGCCCAGTTACTCCATACATCATGATAATTTGATTTGTCCTTAATTTTTTGGGAGGGGGGGAACACAGGACAAAATAAAACAAAAATCTATTTTTGCATTTAAAATAGTTTTTTAAAAACCTGTTTTTGACAATTGTAAAGCCTTGTGGACAATTCGTGCTGTGCTTCCATGTTACTGTATTTTTACACATCAGTATCATGGTAAAGATCAACCATAAAGTGGATAATAAAAGAGAAATGGGAGGGGGCGTTGGTAAGCATTGTCATGAAAAGTTGTTGGTGTCCAAAAAATAACTGAAACAAAAAGATTGCTCCAGCAGAGTTTTTGTTAATGTGTATATTGGGTATATGAAATTTTCATTTGCAACAGCTGGTTTTGTGTTTGATGCTCTGAACTTTGATTGTGAAAGAGACATGTGTACACACACATAACTGGATTGCTAAAGTGCCTGCAAATCCTGATGTGAAAGCTCAGCATATCATGCGTAAATGAACAAAAAGAAGTATCAGTTATTGCTTGTGTATTGTTTGCCTTTTTATATATAAAAGACAAAACTCAGTCCATTTTACTTCTGCCTCAATCTTCTTTCAAGAATATATGTGACAATTCAGCACATGCTATATCTTTATGCCTGCTTGTTATTATTTTATGTTAATATACTCAAGTGTTAAAAATTTGCTACTAATGTAAGCACAAACATTGAATGACCATGACTCTTTTACGCAGAGACTTTACAACACTGTGTAAAATGGCACTCTCTGTAAATACAGAAATTTAGAATAAAAAGTCTGTTTTCATCTTGGTTTCAATATCCTTCTGAAGCTTTCACAAACTGTAGCCATCACTTGATTTTGAGAGAGAGAAAGAGATTTTCACAGATGTTGTTTTATAATGTTCCTAGTGGTTTTTGTTTCCCTTTCTTTAAAAAAAATTACAGGCATTTAACTTTTTCTTTTTTAAAAAAGAAAAGATTTGTGGGGCCCATTAGAGTTCCAAAACTGATTCTAAAAAAGAGAAAGTGGTTAATAAATGCTTTTAGTTACTTCTACCAGCTCTGTAATTTAAGAGTTTCCGTTCTAAGGCAGAACCACCATATTGGAGATCTCTCTCTCTCTCTCTCTCTCTCTCGGCAGGCTTGTGCAGCCTGAAGGCCTCGTGCAATGACATTTGGGGTTTCTGGGGGGAGACACTGTTTGAATCACAACCCAGCTAGGACAGTGTGGCGGCATCTTTTGTATGCATCGGTGTCTCTACATTTAATTGACAAATCTATAATCCCAGGCAGGTGCATGAATGAGGGCTCTGTGGTAGGAATGGATAGGCTTTTGGTGCCAGAGGACTGCTTGATCAACTCTACAGGGGGTCACAAGCCAGTGGTGGGTGTGGCCACCCACACTCTCACATAGACTCTTGTATGGACACGCAAGCGTACACACACAGAAGCACACAACCCTTCCTCATGAAGTGATTCATACAGCTCAGCTACAGAGGCATTATTGCCCTTGCTCTTCTCAGTGATTGATTCAACCATAGAATTGGAAGGGACCCTCAGGGTCATCTAATCCAACCCCCTGCGATGCTGGAATCTCAACTAAAGCATCCATGACACATGGTCATCCAACCTCTGTTTAAAAACCTCCAAGGAAGGAGAGTCCATCACCTTCTGATGGAGTCCATTCCACTGTTAAACAGCTCTTGCTGTCAGAGCTTCCTGGTGTTTAGTTGGAATCTCCATTCTTGTAACTCAAATCCATTGGTTCAGGACCTACACTCCAGAGCAGGAGAAAACAAGTTTGCCCCATCTTCCATGTGACAGCCCTTTAGATATTTGAAGATGGCTATGGTATCTCCTCTCAGTCTCTTCTGTTCCAGGCTAAACATGACCATACAGTAGTATGTGTGAAAAGGTTCTGGGGGCCGTGGTAGACCACAAGCTTAACACGAGTCAGGAGTGTGATGCAGTAGCAAAAACAAAACAAAACAACGAATGCAATTGTAGGCTGCATCAACAGGTCAAGGGAAGTAATAGTCCCACTCAATTCTGCTTTAGTCAGACCACACCTGGAATACGTGTCCATTTCTGGGTACAATTTAAGAAGGATGTTGGCAAGCTGGAAGGTGTGCAGAAGAGGGCAACCAAGATGCTAAAGGATGTGGAAACCAAGTCCTATGAGGAATGGTTGAGGGCGTTGGGTACATTTCCCCCCCCTGCTCTCCTATGAGTGTTGGACCTGTAGCAATGGATTCAAGTCACAAACAAATTGCATAATTGCAAAGGACACAAATCTCTGCAAAGGATGGGTACTAGTAGGTAGGCTGACCTTCCAGTAGCACCGTGGACCACGCAGTGTCCATTATTTCTGCCAAAAAAGAGAAGGAAAGAAAAGGAAGATAACGACAGCAGAAGTACCAGAATTTTTTTTTCTCCCTGGTGTTTGTTCAGCCTCCCCCCCCCCCCCCGAGTTTATGATTCTCCTCCTAATGCATAGTATTGGCACAAAGGGGATCAAAATGGGGTGGGGGAGAAGAGAGAACATCTGCTTAAAACAGATTGTACAATGCCAGTAATGTTCTGTTTTCCCCATTAACAATATTCAAGCTATTTTTCTCCTTTTTGCATTCCTTGTTCACACAGCATCTCCTTTTGAGCAATCCTGCAGTGAAAATCAGTGCTAATCCTCTATTTGCATGACATCACAGCCAGTTGCCATGGCAATCATGTCAGCTTATGTATTCTGACTATACTCCAGGTTCAAGGGAAGGGATGGAGGAGAGAAAGACTGCAAGGTGGATTTTGATTCATAATCTGAAGCTGATGCAGCAAGTAGGTTCTATTTTAGATGCAAATGCAAGAGAGAAGTGAACTCATAATTTTGCCCTCTGCACATCTAATGACCCAGCACCAATCAGCAAGCCGTAAAAAATCAGGTAACATGATATCGGCAGAATTTGCACTTCTAAGTGTGTGTAGATTGGACTAAGGTCCTTTCCAAAATCAAATCACTTATGCAGTGCAGTACAAAATGTGGGATGGAAAATCAGAAAGCCCTGATTGAAAAGGAAGTATTGCAGAGATTGGCACTATCCGGTGAAAGATTTTTAGCATTTGCCATTGTTAAGAAAGTTTCTTATAAGAAAGTCAGATGGTCCCTTAGATCAATAACTTTCTGCTAAGGGAGAATTTGGCTATTTCCCTCCCAGCTTCATCATCATCCTGTGTTCTTGCCAAAGATCACATTTCTCACGCTAACTATTTTCAATCCCAGAGGAGCGTGTAATAATGAGAGGGAGCCACTTTTCATACAAAACTGTCTTTTGTTCTGATTAACAGGTCTGCATACAAAAGCTAATGGTAATTGCGCAAGGGAAAGAAGATCCGGAGATATGATATAGAGGAAATACAGCTACAGCTTTGACAGATTTAGGCTTCTTGTCTTCATATGCTATAACGGTTTAGTGTGGGCATCCGTTCAGACCTCCAGAATGCAATCATCCCACTTGGCTCCTCAGCTGCTCTAAGCCCACTGCACATTGGCCATCTCTGACTCTTCCGACCAACCCTATCTTCTTTCTCTTAAGTTATAAGCCTCCCAGCATTGGCTGTGTCGCCTCTGAGTTCTGGAGCAGACCTATTATCACAATGGTAGCTTCTGCAACTACAAGCCATATGGGATATAGCGGCTCGCATGGTACAGCACACAGTATAAATGTTAAATAGTTAAAATGGACTCATACTCCTTCCTAAGAATCTATTAATATGTGTCACATCTGCTACAGCGTGATTGCCATTTCCGTTAATTTTAGTTTCTATTCCACAGCCTGTAACCAGGAACTATGTGGGCTAAGAAGATCACATGGTAAGCTCCCATGCCAATTCTTCCTGAAAGGCGGCCATATGGGCCACATCTGCCCTGGTTTCCTATTGCTGTCAATATTACCAGGGCAGAATGGGACCTAATGGGAGTAATGACAACACCACACTGACATGTGTGAATTGGGTCAAGGGCTGGTCCCAGACATGCACAAAACAGGAAGAATGGAGAGCTTGCATAGGAGAGCTTGTGTCTTTGCTTATTTCACCGCATTCTTCAACCTTGGGTCCATAGATGTTGTAGGACTTCAACTCTCATCATCCCTGAAAAGTTAGTTGGCTGGGGCTGAAGGCAGTTGGGAGTCTAACAATGACTGGGGACCCAAGGTTGAAGAGGTCTGCATAGCAACAAAGGTGGAATCTACACTATATACATAATAGTAAATAGTGCAACAAAGGTGGCATCTACACACATATAATCTGAAAATGCTTTTTAAAAAAGTGTTTCAAAAAAATACATTGACTTTTCCATAAGGCTCACCATCGCCATCTAGTGTCACATTGTATGTTGCACTTAAAACACACTTGCAGCTGCGTAAAGGTAAAGGTAAAGGTAAAGGGACCCCTGACCATTAGGTCCAGTCGTGACCTACTCTGGGGTTGCATTTGGTTTTGAAATTAACAGCACAATTAACAGCTCATCTTGCTTTACTGGCCGAGGGAGCCGGCGTACAGCTTCCGGGTCATGTAGCCAGTATGACTAAGCCACTTCTGGTGAACCAGAGCAGTGCACGGAAACACCGTTTACCTTCCCGCCAGACGTGCTTTTGAACTGCTAGGTTGGCAGGAGCTGGGACCGAGCAACGGGAGCTCACCCCGTTGTGGGGATTTGAACCACCGGCCTTCTGATTGGCAAGCCCTAGGCTCTGTGGTTTAACCCACAGCGCCACCCGATTCCAAAGTCTCTTCGACTCATACCCTTGAAATCAATCTGCTCTTTTGAAGAACCAGCTATGCCACTTTGTGAAAAGTGTCCCCAATGAGTTCACAAATGCACATTCTCTGCTTTGCGTTTCCTGACAATTCAACTGACATGTTTGTGAGTGTCGGGTGATGTGCATGTACTGGTTTTCATGTCAAACACCACAGCAGCCTCAACACAACTGGAGTCAAGATTCTTAAAGAGAATCTTTAGTAGTTACATAAGATGCACTCTATAAGGTGAAACTAGATTGAAGAAGAGTCCTGCCTGGAGATGTGAATGAGCGTCTGTCAAGAGGATTGTCTCTGCTGGCTCAGCTGGAACCCTATCGCTCCCAAGTTGTCTGCAGACCCATTGTAGTGTCTTGTATCAAAACAATTCCTTAATGCTATTCAAAGTTTCATGGAGAGGTTTTTATTAATGTACTCCTGGGCTGTATTTCCATTAAAACATGTTTCCCCAATTGCTGTAAGTCCTCTCTGGAAATGAGACATTAAACTCAATTGAGCTATTTTATGGTGCCAATATTTTAACATACATCTTTGAGGACCCTGCCACAATAAACAATTAAAATGGCCAGCTGCCCAGCATTATGCAAACTCGTAGTGCAATCGCCATTTATTATTGGCAACTATAGCTGCAACAAGTATCTGACATAGTGCAAAGATATATTTTTGGGCCAAGTTACAAACTTAGATCTATAGTTAGGAAGACAATGTTTGGTTGATGTCTGGCTGCCATTCATTTTGTTTACTGCGGAGTTAGTGGCATATTGTTTCTCTTTGCTGCCTTTGTTGGGATGAGCTGCTAGGGGAAGAGAGGAAGTAGGAAAAAGCCCTTGGCCAGACAAGGAGACAAATTAGCTCCGTTGGCTGAGCTCAGGATACCCTTGAGTAAAGCAAGGCTTTGAACTCTTCTTCTGGAGAAATCAAAGTAAATTTAGTGTTTAGATGGCCTGGCTTGCAAAGCTTTGTTTTCAAAACTTCTCATAATTTTATTTGCTGTGCTTTGATATATCCTCATTTCATTCTCAAAAGTCTGGCTTACTGGATGGATGCCCAGCACACAATAATGTAATACACAGCACATATAATATGTGCATGTCTCACAAGTCCAGGATCAGAGATGATTGACTGTGCTTGTTTAGGATTACGGGTCACAGATGATCATGCACACAACATAGTTGGATGACAAATAGTAGAAGACACATGTCTGAGTGGTTTTTGAACAACCTCAAATGGTATGTGCTCTCCTTGTCTTCTGGCCTCCTTAATTAGCAATAATGAACCTTTGGCTCTGATGGGATTTGAAGCCCAACAAACAGAGAGCCACAGGTTCCCTTCTCTGTCACAATAATTTTTGTATTTCCTCCTTAGCCCCATTCTGCCTGCCTCATCCTCATCTCACTGGTGAAACATTTCTGGAAACTTTCAGGGGGGGGGGGACAGACACATGACATATGTTCCTTTCCTTTCCTGGATATATAATCAGCCTCATCCTATGGTCTTTGAAAAACAACAACAATACATTAAATATAACAAGAACCCCTCATTCCATTTGCTGTATTGCTGCATGTGCTAATATATATTCTCTGTCTAGCCTTTTCTTTCTCTAGACTTCTAAAAGGTTAAAATAGAATACCAGTACCCAGTGAAAATATTTTCTGCCACTGTACGATTGTTGTCCCATGCTATGCCAAATATACAAAATACAAAAGGACAGTCAGTTTCAAGAGGAAACAACAACAAAAGCCCAACTGGCATGCTCTGGTCCATGGGGTCACGAAGAGTCGGACACAACTAAACGACTAAACAACAACAACAAGCAGTGCCAGTCCTCCAGCTGTTCCTCCCAAGTCTCCCCTTTCAGCCATTCCCCTCTGTTGGAGAATAGAACTGGGTGGTCTGCCCTGGACCTGTAAATCTGGTCTCAGGCACAGTGGAGGGTAGTAGTGGTAAACACCAGTAGGCTTTGGTATGTGGATTGGAAAGAAGCTGCGGTCATGTCCTTGACCTCAGGAAACAAAACATATTGGGCTGTTGCCCAAAGAACCCAAAATATCCATGTAGAAATAAGAAACTAGCTGCTTCTGTCACAAGTTTCACTTGCATCCAGCCCATTATTTCTACTTAACAAATTAAGTTATGATCTGTCGAAGAATGACATTACAGATCGCTTCAGTGCTCACATACATAGTTTCTGGGGTGGTGGTATTCTGAAAATAAAATAGCAGTGATATGATAAGTGGCTATTGTTGTTTTGATGCTTTGAAATGAAACTGGCCAGAACTGCATTTGAAATGATATTTTGCAGAACTATAAAATGCTTCCTTTCCAAAAAAAAAAAAAAAAAAGTTACCGGTACTTGAGTGTGTGTGTTGATTTGCTTTGCAGGGTTTTTCTATCCACTTGAAGAGCATGCCCCTCTGCACCTATGGAATTTCTCTTCTAAATGTACAGAACATTATTGGATCGAATCACATCTCTAAGAAAGGAAGGAGAGAGGTGTGTGTCTGTGTTTAATGCCCCTTGCCATTGCTGCACCTATATTTGGGAACGTGTCGGGACTGTGTAAAAGCCTGAGGAACTTGAAAATTTGCACATCTGGTTAAGTACTGCTTAGTGGGACAGGTTATTAATTATACTGAGGAGCAGCACACTTTTGCAGCTGGAAATGGCTCAGCCTAACATGTTCCATTATGTTGCCCTGAACCAAAGAATTTAGGACAAAAGCAAGAAGTTTTGCAATACACCCTAGCACCATATAACTGATCTGGGCCTCACACCAAATGTTTATCTGATGAGCTTTGAGCTACAGGGACAGAGACTGAAGGATTAGGAAGGTGTGAGATCTTACACTGTACATTTTGTGGCTATAGTTCCTCACACCTAGACTTTAATCTCAGTTCAACTACCCTGTTGTCTCCATATGTTTTTATAAGCATTTGCAAGTTGGCCAGACTCCACCTTCCACTGAAGAGATGCCTATCTTTCTGCTGAATCCCAGAGGGAGTGGAGGAAGAGTCCTTGTCCACAGAGACCTGTCCCAGACTCCTATTGACTTCAATGGATTGGAATCCAAAACCAGCAAAGGAAATGGATTCACACTGTCACTTTAATGTTGACGAATTGCCTAAGGAAATGCTTTTCCAAGGCACTTAGCCTTTCTCCTCAGCCATTGGGTAGGAAGGAGGTGGGCATGGGGGGGCGGAATCTACATTTGCAAGAGTTCCCTTTCATGCTCTTAACCAAACTGCAGTCTACATTAATTTCACTTCATCTCTGATTGGTTGTTGCTGATTTGGTTAATCGTATGGATTCTTCTAACGATTGAAAGTGCAATTGAGGTTGATCGCAACTCCCCCATGAAAGATCACAGCCCTTGCTATATTCATGGTTGCTATAGTATTGTGTTCAAGCCCAAGGGACATTCTAGAAAAGTGCTATATTTTGTCAAATTTTCTGGGCAAAGTGGAGCATTACTAGAGACAGTGTCTGGCTCCTTCTGTGAGGGAGGAGAGGGGCACACACAAAGGAAAACATTGATGTTTCCCCATGCAAACATCAAACATGTGTGGAATGTCCATTGGAAGCAGGAATGTCGTCCATTGGCCACACCCCCAAATATCAATGTGCCTGATACATGCTGATGAAAATGTACCCAGCTCCTCTTTACAGTTTGGATCTCTGTTTGGCCCATGGATCCTGACTGCATAGTCAAAAAAATTATTTTGCTTGGGAGAAAGGCTGTAGCTCAGTGAGAGGATATCTGCCTTGCATGCAGAAGCAGAGCTGGGAGAGACCCTTGGCTGATAACCTGGAAAGCCACTGCCAGTTACCTCAGGCAAGACGCAGCAAGATGCCCCAAGAGCCTGACTCACTATATAAAACCTCTTTCTAGGTTGCACACACACCATCCATTTTAGAGCACCCCAAAGAATCCTGGGAACTGTAGTTTACCCCTCAGAGTTGCAATCTCAAGCACTCTTAATAAACTACAGTTCCCAGGATTCTTGGGGTATGCAAGTGTGCTTTAAATGGATGGTGTGTACCTTTCTCCTTAATACTGTACGCATAGCTGCTGGAGGAACACAGCCATCGTGCACGTAAGCATTAAAGAAGAGGCTAGCAGCTATGATCCGGCTTCTTCCCCACTTGTTCTGTGGTAGTCCAGTCACACTACATATGAATTAAGGCATATATGTTTCTCACGGAAGGGAAGAATCACATGAATTGCAGTAGCAATGGCCCCCAGGGGGAAGCATGGCTGTGTGAGGAGTGGATGGATTTTGGGACAACACACCTCAGGTAAGAGTTATATACCGGTAAGTGCTGCAATGGCTGAGCAGGGGAGTGCTACTATGGGGAAGAGCTTTTTGGAACATATACAGAGTAAAGTTTAAACTGGCCCAGTGATAAGAGGCCATTCTCATCCGTTACATGTTTTTGATCCAAAGTCAGCTGGACTTTGACCAAACCCTTTCTTGGCTTGCTCGCTCCAGATTTCTTCATATCAAAATGTATATTGGCCACAATCCAACAAGGAGTTTGTCTTGCCTAGGCCTGTAGATTTCAGATGAGTGCATTTACATTCTGTGCTGGAAAACAGTCACAACATTATGTTGACTGGATTGTCATATTACCTGTTTCTACCTTTCTTAACTTTTGGCTTGGCTGCTATCTACTTAAGGAGCCTCATGGGTTAGAACTGGCAACCTCTGGCTTCATGTGAAGCTGCCACACATGAATCTAAAGTTGGAGCAGCTTTTGAGGCAGTAAAGTATCCTCTAGCTTTGGACTGACCCTGCCTGACAGGGAAGGCTATAAAGGGCTTCCTGTTTGGGCTGAGGCTGGAGCTGAGACGCAGGAGTGCCCAAGCCATTTTGCTGCCTGAGGCAAAGGACAGGATGGTGTGTTCCCCATTCTTTGCACCACAACTGACTAGACCGGGAGTTGAAAATTCAGCCCTAGTTGTCAAACAGAGTCCTCTACCGCACTTTAGGGTGGAAGGTAGCTTGGGGGATGCAGGGCACAGTGGCGTTCCTAGTCCAGTTGGTACCTGGGGCGGCACCTGTGCATAAACGCCGGATCCAGCGCGTGTGCAGTCAGCACGGGACGCCGTTGGCATGCGGCAGCTCCAAGGGGCGCCGCTCGCGCACGACAACCCTTTACGAGGTGCTGCTCTCGCGTGGCACCCCATAACGGGCCACAGTGCGTGAGCAGTGCCCCTTGGAGCCACCGCACGCCAGCGTCGCACTGCATGATGCCGGATCCAGCGTGTGCGCAGTCAGCACGGGGTCATGGTGACATCACCCTGACCCCATGCTGACTGCACACCTGACCCCATGCTGACCGCACACCCCATGCTGACTGCACCCATGCTGACTGCACACACACTGGTGTCTAGCAGCTCCAAGGGGCGCCGCTCACGCACGGTGGCCTGCTGACGCCCTTCCCTGGCCCGCCCTCGCCCAGGAACATGCAAAGTGTGCGCCAAGCAACATCGGGGCCTCTTTATGATGGCAGTCGCGGCAGCGGCGGCTGTCATAGGTGGTGCCGCACCCCCATAGCCCCCCCTTGCTACGCCCCTGGCAGGGCAGACCACATGGCACACATTTCTGGGCACTTTCCACCCCTCAGAATTGGCTGTCTGAGGCAGCTGCCCCACTCTGTCTCATGGAAGAGCTGGCCCTGCTAAGAAACAACGGTCTCTGTGACCCTACACAAGCAGGGAGAGTGAGGTTGAGGGCTCTGACCTCCATCTCCTGGTGCCACGTGAGTGCAAAGATCTGAAGCAGGGAGCCACCTCTATTCACTGGGGGAGACAGGTGCAGTGCTTCTATATTAACTCTAGAGCTTTTTATTTGGTAGGGTGCTAGTTCCACAATGTTCAGAACTACACCAATCCACCTTTCTTTGGATTGTCATGCTGAACTCTAACAAGCTGATCTAGTTTTGAGATATAATAGAGGCTAATTGCAGATAAACCTTATCCCTGGTACCCATCAGGGAAACACCAGTCACCCCAGCTTCTGAGTAAAATATCACTCACTCTTGTATTCTGCTAGTTCTTTGCCTGGTGTGCCATTCAGTGTCTATAGGTTTTTTTTCCCCAATTAAAAAAAAAATATGCGAAAGAAAACTACACAGGGTAGGTCTCTGAAATAATTTGTATTCGACAACTCTGTTCTGTAGTTTTTTTAAAAAAAAAGAAAAGAAAGAAAGAAAGAAGGGCAATGCTTTTGTGAGCAGACCGTGTACAGAATTTTGCAACTGCTCACTGGTGGTTTTCAAAGTCACTTGGCATGCATAATTTTCTCATCTTTATGCAGAATTTCCCCACATTTTTGTTGACTAAAATATTACTCATCTAATTTCCTATTTAAAAAACTCATTTCCAGCACCGCGGCGTTGAAAGGTGCTACCAAGCATTTAGCCTTCAATTTGCATACAACAAATCCTGTAATCTGATGGGGGCTTTCACACAAGGATGGCTGCAAGCAATTACATGGGCAAAGAATTTTTTTTTCCAGCCGAGGTTCTGCCCTGCGTTAATTTCATCTGCTGAACCCCCATTGAGATTTCTTCTATTGTTAAATTGCTTATTGATGTGGATTTATAAGGGGAGGGGGATAAAGTTTGCACCATACTGGGGTATTGATATTTTCTAAGGTACTGGTATTATTATTTACTTGTTTATTTATATATCACCTGTCGTGCAGGCATCTCAAGGAAGGGGGTGTAACACTTTCATGAAATATAATACAATAATGTAATGTAGCACAATAACAATTAAAATACAGTAAAATAATCAATAAGCCAGAGAGTAAATAATATCATTGAAATCCTATAATGGCCACCATGAGAAGCCAACAAAAGTCATAGTAGCTTTTAAAAAAGGGAAGGCGCACCAGGACTGCATTACTTCTGCAATGCTTGTATTTTCTATATTACATGTATATATGATTTAATATTGCAATTTGGGGTTGGGGGGTGGGGGGTGGAAATAGGTTTATTAGTAAAGGGCAAAGTGATTGGCTTGGAATAATTCACTTCATTTAACACTCATTGACAGAGTAACAGCGAACATTCTTCCTATGAAGTGTCATGAAGGAACAGAGGATAATTCCGGCATTACAACTCCAATAAATTGGTTTCGTGGTGGTATGTATTCCAATACTGCACTGAGCTCGTACAAACAATAAGGCTCGCATAGCAAACTATGTTGTCTTTGCCCCAAACTATTTTAGAAATTGTCGTTATGACATAGTATTCATGCCTGCTATTTTCCAAATGTGGAACACGAACACACACACACGTGGGGAAACAATAGTGGGATTATGGTACCATATATTATACAGTCATACCTCGGTTTAAGTACGCTTCGGTTTGAGTACTTTCAGTTTAAGTACTCTGCGGACCGTCTGGAATGGATTAATCCACTTTCCATTACTTTCAATGGGAAAGTTCGCTTCAGGTTAAGAACAGACTTCCGGAACCAATTGTGTACTTAAACCGAGGTCCCACTGTAGTGACAAACCTGTTGAACTAAACTAAATATTGTAAGTATTTCCCCCCAGATAAAATTATTTTGTTTCACACATTTGCACCCTACCCATCTCTCCTAATGGTTGTATGGTTGTTATATGGCAGCTGCCCCACCACCCCATAAAGCCCCACAAGGCTCTGGGGTGAGGAAAGATTTAGGACTGCTCCCTTAACTTGAAATGGAGTGGCTTGCTGAAGACAACCACTGAGTTTCATAGCTAAGGTAAGATTTGATCCAGTTGAACTTCAAAGTATTGAGCCTACAAAAAAGCTCTGGAATTAGAAATAATTCCAGAGCTAGCCTTATTAAATATCTTCCAGGATAACATTGCACACACACATGGCAAGGAACTCATAAGTCACTTACTCTCAGCAGCAATAAATATCGTAACTAGACACTGGAAGGACCTATTGGGAGTGAACATAGATCACTGGTAACAAAATGTATGGGAAACTGCCCTACTACAAAGTTAACCAACAAACTTAAATTAGCACAGGGACAAGCAAAGGAGGCCCTCTTCACCCCAGTGTGGTTCCCCTTTATCACATACACAGCACAATCGGACAAATACCTATCTCCTCCCACAACAGCATATGAATCAATATGGCTAACCTGACCCAACAACTTACCTCCCCACCACACATATACAAACAAGCCACACTGCAACCAACTGAATGCAATCAACCAAGCTCTAGAGTAGACCCCCTAACTTCTCTCAATAGTTTCCTTCTCATGAGCTGTAATTAGATCTAATCAACCTAGCATAGAAAAAAGACCACACGTTTGGAAAGTTAAAAATGGTTTGCTTACAAACTCTCCAAAGGTCAGATTCATGTGCTTTTCCATATAGCATTCAGAAAACACAGGCAGTACATCCTGGCTTAGTTTCAATGGTTTAAAGTGCCAAAATTATTGGCACAGGAACACAACAATGGCTTCTAAAAGCCATGCAGCTAATTTGCAGCAACCAGCTTAGCCTCTTCACACACTGAGCTTCTCTGGTAGAAGGGGAACAAAGTCTTGATTACCCTAGTCCCTCCCAATCTGAGCTAGGCCTGGCAGGACAGCTTAATCTATGGCTTTAACCCCTTCATGTGTTAATTAGACTTAAACGTGTTGGTTATATGAGGCTGGCTATCCCACAATTTGCTCTGGAGAAAACATCAAAAATAGAAGAGAAGAACTAAGTTGAGCATGGAAGTAATCTGTCACACAGTGTTAGGGGATCCTTGCTGGAAAGAGTTTGTAACCCTTGGAATAAGGAACAAATCTGTAACTCGGAGTTGTCTTCTAATTTAATCAGAATGTGTTGCTTGTTTGTTTCATTCTAAAATGAAACTTTCCATCCCCAACATTCCGTGCCTGTCTTTGTGAAATATGATCAGTCTTTCTCAACCTAGGCCTTATTTTGCCTTTCCTGGAGTTTTCTATACTGCTGGCACCACTGCCATCACAAAGCAATATTGTCCGACAAGTGAGTTTACATCCCTTCCCCCAACTTATCATTCTTCCTCCATTTTTTGTGATTTCAATTCCATTTAACCCAGAGACCCACATATTTCCAAAATATTTAAGACAGCGCAAAAGGGTTGCTAGTAACAGTGCAGTCAACAACCAAAAGTCTGTTTTCGTATCTGTATTTTTTGCCCCAGTCAGATTCCCACTTTTTATTTTCAAAAGGATGCACTTGGTATGAGTGCAATCAGAATCTGTGACATGTCAGAGCAGGCAGTAATCTCTGGCTGCTACATTTTTCAATAGTCTTCAGTTCCGAGCTGCTTTTAACCCAAATTTTCTCCCTTCATGCAACTTACGGGTTTTTTTCTTCTTCTTTCTTTTTAAGTGCTCAGCTACTGAGATAATGTGCATGGGATAGTAATACCTGCCGTGATATTGGTGTATTTATAAGCACCTTTCTCTGACACAATGGTACATGGTGTATCTCATTCCAGATGACACAAAAGGGATTATATTTTTAGCTCTCAACTAGTGCGAAGCCTGGTCCAGAGCCAATGTAACTATGGCAGGGGGCCTGCCCTGCTGCAGTGAACATGCACAGCAGCCACAATTGCTGCAGAAGTGCTGGCTAGCTGGCAAATTGTATTTTCCTAGAGACAAAATATTGGCGTGCTGCAATATTTCTGCAAGAGAAGTGTTTCGTTGGGGGGAAAGTTTTCTGGTTCTCCCAGCAACAATTGCATACTGCTTGTGCACAGTGATTTCTTCAAGAAGCTCCTTATTTGGGAGCTGGAAACAGAGACAAATTTTTGCTGTGTGCAGGATCCAAAGCTGTGACTAATGGAGAAGACTAAGTGGGTGTTAATGCTGTGAGGCCTTCCATCCTATGCTCAGGTTGTATATATGTGTAAATAAAACCATATATCCAAAAGACACAAGAGTTTCCACTGATCTTCATTGCAAGGAAACTGAACCCTGGGTAAGCATAGGTACCCCTGGAGTCTCTTCCTGCTCTGAGATAGTGGTGGCATGTTAGATATACATACATACATACATACATACATACATACATACATACATACATACATACATGATAGATGATAGATGATAGATGATAGATGATAGATGATAGATGATAGATGATAGATGATAGATGATAGATGATAGATGATAGATGATAGATGATAGATGATAGATAGATAGATAGATAGATAGATAGATAGATAGATAGATAGACTACACACTAGATCAGGCATTCCCAAACTTGGCCCTCCAGCTGTGTTTTGGGACAACAACTCCCATCATCCCTAGCTAACAGGACCAGTGGTCAGGGATGATGAGAATTGTAGTCCCAAAACAGCTGGAGAGCCGAGTTTGGGGGTGCCTGCACTAGATATAACATACTCACATACATATTGGAGCTGTTCTGGTACTTAATACTGCAGACTACCTAGCAAAGTGTTAAAGATAACTGAAGGATGAAGAAACAAACAAACTGCAGATCTCAATTATCATATCATTTAAACTAAATGGAAAGGCAGGAAACTTCTTAAAGAGGAGACAGCGGACCTCCTTGCTAATCCAAATCCCACTCCTGGCAAATTTTACATGCTTTCAAAAATCCACAAGGCCAACAACCCTGGACATCCCATTGTCTCAGGGCATGGGTAGGCAAACTAAGGATTTGGCCCAATCGCCTTCTAAATCCGGCCTGTGGACAGTCCAGGAATCAACGTGTTTTTACATGAGTAAAATGTGTGCTTTTATTTAAAATGCATCTCTGGGTTATTTGTGGGGCATAGGAATTTGTGTCCCCCCCCCCAAAAAAAAATAGTCTGGCCCACCACAAGGTCTGAGGGACAGTGGACCAGCCCCCTGCTGAAAAGGTTTGCTGGCCCTTGTCTCATGGTAACAACAAAGCTACATTCTTATGGAACTGGAGGACATTGTTTGGCACCTGTGCTTGGATGCTACAGTCCTTCAGAAACATTTGGAGGGGTGAAATCACTTCAGTTCCCCCCCCCAGATCCCCCCCCCCAGATCATATCCATATTTCTATCTGAGCTAGCAAAACTGATGTGGGAACTTCCAATGTGGTCCAACTTCATGTTACTAGAGCAAAATGGGATCCAGCTATGGGACAGTCTGGGATGTCATGTGAGGGCTCTAAAGACCGTTGTGGTCTGAGACTTCCATCACTGATAATTCCACAGCTCTCTTAGATTTTATGTCCTAATTTTAAATCATGTCAACCATTGGGCCACACCCACACCCTAATTCAGTCTTCATTCTCCTGTAGTTTAACTTTCAGCTCTATTCTGTGGAATCACCTAAGCTAGAAACAAGAACATGTGCCAGGTGAGCTGAGCCACCAGCGCTACAGTTTGGGGCATCTTCTAGGGCACAAAGTATTTTCAATCTCTTCCATGACTACACTCAGCCATGACTACACTCAGCCAGGTTGGCCATTGGCCCTACTTGCTCAGTTCTCTGGTAACCATGCAAAGTTTAACACACAGTAATCCTATATTCACAGCTCCGCCTTGCTTATCCACGCATTAAGTGTCCATCTCCTCAGTACCAGTCTAGCTGTCCTCTTTACTCCTTCTGTCAAAGCAGAAAGCAGCCTGTTGAGCTGCGGCTATTTGCAGATTGTCTACTGAAATTTTTAATTGCCCAGTTTGTTCTGCGGAAAGGAACAGGCTGTGAGGAACTACAGTTCAATTAGCGAACAATAATCCTGTAGGCACTTTCCAGTCCTTTCTTCTTTTTCTTTTCTTTTAACAAAGCTTTTAAAACATGGATTTAGTCTAGATCAACTTTTCCCAATCTGATGCCTTCCAGATGTTTTGTGCTACATCTACCACCAGCTCAAACAAGCATGGTCAATATTCAGGCATGATGGGAGATGTGGAGGGGGTTACCAGGGTGGGGAAGGCTGTTCGTTGCATGTCATTCCCCACAGATAGCAATGGGGTTTGTATGAATCATGAGAACCTTTCCTACACAGATTTAAATCACATCTAATTTTATGCTGGATTCACCTCCTCATTTCTGAAAGCATAGGAGCAGTTTAATCTTGAGACTCCAGCATCTTCTATAGAACCCAGATAATCCAGTTCAACGCTTGCAAAATGTGAACAAATCAGAGGTTAAATTGAACGAAGATGTCACTGTTATTTGTTCAACTTTAGTCATGAAGTTATAACTCTTAAAGGAGCAGGAATCTTCTTTGAGCCAGGAAAAAGCACTTAAGTCTAAAGTACATACAAACATCACAGGTTCCTCTAGCCCAGCATCCTGTTTCTCAGATGCATCTGGCAGACACTTGAAACAAACCATGAAAGCCACAATCCTTCCCCACATTGTCCCATCTGCTTTACATGCAA
Source organism: Zootoca vivipara (assembly GCF_963506605.1). NCBI lineage: Eukaryota > Metazoa > Chordata > Lepidosauria > Squamata > Lacertidae > Zootoca > Zootoca vivipara. The sequence goes on along the minus strand of NC_083287.1, from coordinate 41,702,623 downwards.
TTCTTTTTTCAGCATTCAGAGTGCTACAAGCTGCTGTGCTGAAATATAAAATATACTTAAGACAACTGAGAAAACATCAAAACACACACACACACACACACACACACACCCCTTAGCTGCCAAGTATCCCATTTTTTTGTGGGAAACCCTTGGATTTTAATCAGTTTCTCGCTGTTCTCCCGAATGGAGAAAAATCCCGGAAATCCCTCGGATTTCCTACCTGCCAGGGAGCCTCCATTTTGGGTTCTGCTCTGCCCATGTGTGGGCACTGTAAATAGGGCAGAGCAGCACTGGAAGTCGCTTCTACGCATGCCCGGTGGCCATCTTGGTGGTGGCCGCATGGCGGCAGCCATCAACTAAGATGGCTGCCGCCATGCGGCCACCACCAAGATGGCCACTGGGCATGCGTAGAAGCCACTTCCAGTGCCACTCTGCCCTATTTCCGGTGCCCACACATGGGCAGAGCGGCCCCGGAAGTTGCTTCTACACAACTTCCGGTGCCACGCCACTGCTGATCCCACATTTTTCAGCGGGAGACTTGGCAGGTATGACACACACACACACACACACACAGAGAGAGAGAGAGAGAGAGAGAGAGAGAGAGAGAGAGAGAGAGAGAGAGAGAGAGAGAGAGAGAGGAATGTGAATGGTTCAATTCAGAACTTTTTCTCCCCAGCCAGAACTCAGCTGGGCACCATTGCCATTATAAGAGATCAAGGTGAGTTCTGGCACCTCTCTTTCTAGAAAAATAGCACTGGTTCAATTTACTTTCCCCAACAAGTGTGATCTTTAACTTTCAAGGCTCAAAGAGTCTAAAAAGTTGAAAAAAACACATAAGAGAATGAACTTGAAGATAAACTAGAAATCTACTCGAAAATGAAATTATTCAAGTTCAGTTAACTCAGCAGTTTTTGGTTGCAGTTCAGATATTTTCAAACTAATTCAGTGTATTCAGGCATGTAGCAAGGGAGGGGCGTAGGGGGCGGGCCGCCCCTAGCTCCAGTCTGGTGGGGGCAGCGCGCGGGGCAGTGCCGCCAGCCCCTGGCCCGTCCCTCGCCTCCTCCAGCCATGCGCACCACCGTCGCCATCGCCAGCCAAGCGCGCCGCCGTGGATGGACTGTGCATGTGCGGACATGCGCAGTCTGTCCTGGCACATGCGTTGTGACGCATGTCATGATGCATGTGCCAGGACGGACTGCGTATGTGCTGCCCCGGGCAGCCAAGCGGCACCGTTCGCCACTGAGTGTATTTGGTTAATCCAAACTAGTTCATTCCAGGGCCTGACCAATCCTCCATGAAACTGTCGACAGTAGAACAGTGCAAACCAAATCCTGGCTGAAATGCTACTCAAACAGCAAGCACATTTCTCAACGGCAGGTACAAAAAGAATGTCTTTGGGAACACCCTAAAAGCGCTGCCTGTACCACCGTATTTAGCAATCTGTTGATGTTTGCACAGGCTCTTCAGAGGGAGTATAAATCAGCTGTACATTCATTTTTCCTACAGTGGGTCTATAATAAGTAAAAGAAGCTCTGTTTTACAAAGTAATATTTTGCAGGCTATTAATCAGTGATATGAGCTATAGTCCTAATGATCTGATAATTCTTAATGCTACATTAATTTAGTATAAGATAATGAAACACTGTCACCTTGAATGTGCTATCTCCCCATTATGAGCTTTATCTCCTAATCCCCATTTAATAGAGGCATTCTCTGATGCTTTTGTATTAGGAAGAAAAGTACTGATTGAAGATCTCTTCAAAGACAGAGTTTCACCATAATTTATAAAGCTAAGATTAAAGTGCAATACTCATAATAGCACCTTCTTTCAGTTGAAATTCCAGCAAAGGTGCCAAGAGAGATTTTTAAAAAACAAAACAACATTTTGGACCTCGGGATGACAATCATCCTTCCTACTCTTGTCCTCCAGACATCTCCATTTACTGCTGAGTCATGCATGGCACTTGATGTGCTAAGTCATGCATGCTACATCATCAAATAACTCAGCACTCATTGACTTTTAGCAGAGGTGTGAATGGACTCCATGGAAATGCTATGGTTACAATTCAGCAAGAATTAAGCACACCAAAGGGGATGATTCACACATACATACGTATCACTTGATGTCTCATGATTCAATGAGATTTGGGAGAGGGGCACAGGGGGCTGAATCTAGATTCTAGCCAATGTTACTCATAATTATTTCTAAGTCCCATCTGCTTCAGTGGGAGAGTTAAACACCTGCTTAACTCTCTCCTGTTGAAATCAATTCAACCAAAACAGCTTTACGTTTGCTGGATCTGCTCCCCCCCCCCACATTTGTTCCTTTGGACCTTCTGTTACAGAAGTATTGCTGAAATAATGCAATCACGCCCGTCTAATTTGACAGATAGTTGAACAAATTCTCTTCCACAACTGCTAAGTAATCTGTTATGAATCACTGCTGTTTCTAGGTCTTCTTTTGATTCACAGAATATACCGTACTTTTCCGGGTATAAGACGAGGGGTTTTTTTTTCCTTTTAAAATCATGTTTAAAATTGGGGGTCGTCTTATACATGGGTACTGCATTGTGGGGATGTGGGATCGGTTGCTGCCACAAGTCGGAGACTGGTGGCTGCGTCAAGGGTTGGTGTTGATTGGCTGTCGTTGCGGCAATTGGGCTGTCGATTTGCTGCTTTTTTTGGTGAGGGGACAGAGGATAAGTGGCTTTTGCAATGCTGGCAGCCACAGATTAAGGAACATATTCATTTCCCCCCAAATAAATAGGTTAGCTTGATAGCCTTGATACATTTCTATGGATAGTGTTGTGCAGTTAAAAATAAATCTAACTGAAGCTTTTGCGTGGCGATTTGAGCACGCCAAGTATACACGAGGCACTGAGGCAAATGGCTGATTAAATAGCTGGCCTCCTGTGCTAAAAGCTACTCTCTTCTGGCGGGCAGGGAGAGTTTGCAAACTCCTTCATGCAAGGTTGGGGCAGACCCGGCAACGCTTTGCCCAATCCCCCAGGGAAGCGCATACAGGGGGGGGCCTTTTCTTTCCCCTGTTTTTAACAAAGACCCCCTAATTAGCACCTTTCCTCAGCCCTGTAGAGGAGGAGGAGGGGAGCAAGTGGCACGTTTGGATGCGCAGATAGAAGTCTCCCATGCGCAGCGCTTGCGTGGGGTTTTCGAGAGGGTTACCATGTGATGGCTTTTACAGTCCCGGTAAGTCCGAGGCTGGACCGAGACAGGAGGGTGAAATGGAGGGTGAAGCAATGGCAGCGCAGCTTGAGGCTCAAAGCGTGGGCTGCAAAGACCCCTTGGTGACCATGGTGGGTGGGCGATTTGCGGCAATGCCCCCTTAAATAAAGCTCAACAACTTTGGGGAATCCCCCCCCCATTTTCAAAAATTATAGCCCCCCCCCCAAATTATAGGCGCCCTGCGCCCGCCCACCAGCCGCGGCAAGAAATGGGGCGGAGCGGGGGCGCCGGAGCGATCTCCGCACCAGGGCGCCCGACATGCTTGAGACGGCACTGGGGGCATCTTATAGAAGGGGGCATCTTATAGACGGAAAAGCACGGTACCGGGCTTCCGGTTGACCGCGCCATCTTTGCTCAGACAGGGGTCCGATCAGCGGAGCGGACCTCGGCGCTTCAGAGGTGGAGGGAATTGCTCCAGCGAAGCAAAACCTCCTTAAAAGCCCCAAATCGAGCTTTTTGGGGATGGATTTTGCCTGGCGGCGCCAAAAGCAGGCTCTCTCCTCCCCGGATCGGCTTTGTTTAAGCCCCCGAGAGCGAGGAGGTGAACCGCGGCGGACAGGCTGACACTGCTGCTCTGAGAGCGCGAAGCTGCGAGTCTGGGAAGTGGAGGCGGCCAATTCTTCCAAGAATAATTAGCAAATGAATAGACTGTGAGTAATTTGGATTGTTTGGAATTTAAATTAAGGCAATTTGGATTTGGGAGAGAGGGGGAAAAGAGGAAGCCACCCCCCCCCCCACGGTAACATAAGAGACAGTAAACAGAAACCCGAAGCCGTAAACAGAAGATCTTAACTTAAAAGGATCCCTCAAAGGCATCAAAGAGAATCTCCCCTTTGATGCAGGGTGAAAGGGGAGAGAGACTGTGGTTTATGAGTGCCCTGCAGCAAGAGGTAAAGACTAAGAAAAACCTTTCTTTTCCTCGGGAGCCGGCAGCCCAGACAACCCAGTGAGTTGATCAGGATTTATAAGTCAATTTTTATTTCACTTTGTATTTCTGGACTTTGTGGAATTTCTTTTTTGGTTTAAATGTTTGTGAAATGTGAGTTCGAACTTTATTGTTAATAAGACTTGAAGAATGCAGCCAGCTTGTTAAAATGGAGTCGAGAAAATAAACTGTGATCATATTCCACCCCACGTGACAAGTTTTGACCTTGGCAGGATTGAATTATGTCAACAAAAAAGTGTTCCCCTGAGTTCCAGCGGTCTGTTTTGACCTTAATGTGGGAAACAAGAATAGAGCTATGTCAAGAGGAGACACGACGGCAAGAGTTACAGCAAAAATTTCAGATGGTGATGGCAGAATATGATTTTTTAGAAGATGAAGTTTTTGACACTGAAAAAGATGAATGTGAGAATGACAGTGATGGTGACTGTGATTAGGAAGGAAAAGATGAAGATGAGTACTGTGATGATTCAACACAAAATGAAGCACACCACGAAAAAAATGATGACTTTACTCTACAAAAAGTTGGATGGAGTGCCCTGCCTTTGAGGGGGGCATGATTGGTATTATTGGAACTCCAGAACGCCCACAGGGAAGAAGGAAAAAATATGCAGAGAAGAGAAGAAATTCAGGGGTCCTGTATGGTGGCCTGGATGGCAAAAGACTGTAAACAGGGGGTGGGGTGAAGGGAAAGTGATGTTGTGATTATAAGGATGGATTAACAGGTTTATAACTGGTCTGCTGATTATGGAATTTGCTGGATTGGGGGGGGGTGGAGCCGGTAATCGGGGATGTAAGGTTAATTTGAGAATAGTTATAGTTTTAAAGGTGAATGGATTTTGGAAAAATGTGAAAATATGGAGGCTTATAGAGGGAGAAAAAATTAGGCACGGGAAGATAAAATGGGAGTTTGATTTTTCAGTGATTTGAATATTAGATGAAAATGTTAATAATTGATTTATAAGTTGTATAAGATACAAAGGTGTATTTTTATAAAGTAAGAAACTGTTGCAGATGATAAAAAAGGGATGAAAACCGGGGAAGGGGGGGGAGGGGAAGCTCACAAAATATGGTTTTACAATTATGAATGTAAGAAAATTTTTTCTGTTTTGTATTGTTTTTTTTCTCTTTTTTTGCCTTTTCTTTTTTCTCTTTTTTCCTATTTCTATTTTTCTCTTTTTTTGGTATGACAATAGATGGTTGGATGGATGGCCTCCTGCGTACTGCCCTGGTTTGCTGGAGCTCCCTGGTGGCAGGGGGGGGGGCTTTGGGGTCAGGGGAGGGGGAGGAGGACAGAAATCCAAGCATAAAATGGACCATCTCTGACTGTTCACATACATGGGATACTTCTGTGGCAGGGGAGGACCCATGTGGGTGGGTAGGAAGGAGGTGGAAAAGGTGTTTATGTATGTACCGTTTTTTTTTTTGTATTTTGTAAAATTAATAAAAAGTATGTTTAAAAAAAAAAAGGAAAAGCACGGTACCGCCCACTATGAACATTTGAGCCTCTCTCAGTGCAAGCCTATACGCGTCCACTGAGAAGTATGCGCCCCACAATGGCAGTTCCTGGCAGGTTAAGTATGTATATGATAGCAGCTTAAATGCAGCTAATAAACACATTAACAGAGCAATCCTAACTACAGAAAGGAGACGCAATTTACACCACTGTGGATTACACTGCCTTAGCTTACTCCCATTGCAAACATTGTTCAGGAAGAATTAGACTTGAACCATTTTTTCCAGCGAAGTTCTGCTGGGTTGCTAGTTCGTGTGACTGAGACTGACAAGGGTTTGGAAGAGTGTAAATTGATCTTTGCCCAATCCTGCCCCTGCCATACTCCCAGAATTCCCCTTTTGGTGAAGGTTCTGCCGGGTTAAATTCCATCCGCAGAGCTGGGGTGAGCGGCTTACACTGGCATAGCCCCAGCTCAGCTAGGAAAGCCCAACATCCACCAAACCCAAAAACTCTTATCCCAGGAGATCTTGGGTTTGGATTGTGTTGCAAACTGTTATAAATCTGGGCACAGCACAGAGGAATAACAACTACTAGGGAACACATCATTTCATTGTTGAAATCTACATGACCTTTGGATATTTAGGACTAGGGGACTGGATTCCTAGGCTCTAGGTTTAAAGCAGGAGCAGACAATAGCTATGCACAGTTAATTTCTAAGAATAAATAAATTACGTCAGAGAACTTCGTTGCTGCTTATGTACAACGGAATTTAAAAACCATCCTTCCCGTGCAACTGAAGTCTTCTAAACTGCTCAAATCCCACACGGAGTCTTTTTCCATAAGCCGGCATTATGGAAAGGATTCTTCTATGTCAAAACAGTTTTATTAAAAGAACACTAAGCATTTGTCTTCTCTCCACAGTAGTCAGGAAATTTGATGTTTAGTGGCTGAAAAGTGTCCTCAACTCATCCCTTTATGCCCTGTGGATGGAAAAACCTATTTGCATCTCATAAAACACTGCATGCCAATAGAAATCTCATCACTTGGCAATCCCAAATAAGTCTTAAGAGCAGAATACAAGATCCAGATGCTCTGGCAACAGAATACCTTCTGTTGGGAGAAGCAGCTTCGGGGGAACTTATATTGATTCTTGTTGTAGTTATAGATCGAACCATGTCAAACACTACAGGCAGGAAATCATTTTGACTCTGCATCAGTCAGCCCCAGTCTTGCCTCTCTCTCTCTCTCTCTCTCTCTCTCTCTCTCTCTCTCTCTCTCTCTCTCTCTCTCTCTCTCTCTCTCTCTCATAAACTAATTGTATATTATTCTGGTTTTTTCCAGCAACATACATTAGAATTGACTTGTCTCAGTTGTATGTCACACAGACAGCTCCAAAGTATCCACCAGCGATTCAGAACTAAAATTTTACGAAGCATGTCAGTTAAGGAAGCAGAACTTCTCTCAAGAACTTATTCTAATTGGAGCTTTTATTCAGAGAGCTGTCAGGGGAAAATCTTGCATCTGCCATTGATACATCACCGCGTTGCCCTGCTGGTATTTTTATTTTTTATTTTTTAGTGCAGCTAAACTGTGTCTCCATCCACACTGACCATGTGTGTGAGAGGTAAGTTTTAAACAATTTAAGTTCCTATTGCAAAGAAAGATGTGTGTTGTATCTTATCCCACCTTATTCCAAGGAGTTTTGGGGAACACAGGGCCACATTTCAATTCACTTTGTGTGCAAAGGGTCCCAGATTTGTCCTCCAGCATCTCCAAGTAAGGCTAGGATATACTCCTCTCTGAACCCCTGGGAGATGCTGACAGACAGTGCAGGCAATACTGAGTAGATAAACCAATTATATTATTATATATTTATTTAGACCCAGTCTTTTTCCCTGAAAGGAATCAATGCGGCTTACGGATAAAAGTAAGAACTCCTAAAAACATAGGAAAAAACCATCTTATAAAAACAATTGATAGAACTTAAAACTACACACATATATAAAATCTATTAAAAACCATACCAATACAGTAATTACAATAAAAATAGCACGGCACCAACACCTTTCATTCAAAGCAGTCAGTTACCCAAAGCCTGTTGGAACAAGAAAGTCTTCACCTGCAGGCCAGAAGGACAACAATGAGGGAACCAATCTAGCGTCTCTTGGGAAGGCGCACCAAAGTCTGGAAGCATCCACCAAGAAGGCCCTCGATGGACTCGGTATCAGATAGCTTTCTGCACCTTCCCTGCTTTTATCCTCACAACTCTGTCAAGTAAGAACGCAAGAGCAGCCTGCTGGCCCATTCATTCCAGCATCCTGCTGTCACATTGGCCAATCAGATGCCCATGGGGAGCCCACAAACTGGACCTGGTCAGAACAGCACTCCTCAACCTGTGATGACCAGCAATTGCATTCAGAAGCAGTCTGCCTCTGCCAGT